>NC_041382.1:69219045-69245372 GCF_002162155.2 Triticum dicoccoides | reverse complement strand
CGAGGAGGCGGCGCCGGGCGGTGATGGCGACCACGGCGGCGCGGCGGTCGGACGACGAGGCAAAGGGGCGGTGCGGCGAGGCGCTCGGGAGGAGGAGGCGGGGACCGGGCGTGGGGCGGAGAGGGCCGGCCTTGGGCCCAGCGGGCTTCGGCGGCGGCGAGGGCAGGAGCCACCACGTGGCGCTCGTCTATTGGCGCGGGGTGGTGTCCGGCACGGAGGTGGACATGTCTGGCGGCGGCGCGAGGAATTTTAGGGCTAGGGGGAGAAGAGACCCGGGATTTGAGGAGGGGGTTCTATATATGGACATAGAAGGAGCTAGGAGAGTCCAAATGAGGTGCGGTTTTCAACCACGCGATCGTGATCGAACGCTCTAGATGATGGAGAAGGTTTTGGGCCAAATTGGAGGGGTGTTGGGCTGCAACACACACGAGGCCTTTTCGGTCCCTCGGTTAACCGTTGGAGCATCAAACGAAGTCCAAATTGTACGAAACTTGATAGGCGGTCTACCGGTAGTAAACCAAGGTCGCTTGACAAGTCTCGGTCCAATCCGGAAATGTTTAATCCCCACACACGAAAGAAAGGTAGAAATGACCACCGGAGGAGAACGATGCACCGGAATGCAAAACGGACAACGGGGAAAATGCTCGAATGCATGAGATGAACACGTATGCAAATGCAATGCACATGATGACATGATATGAGATGCATGACAACGACAACAACACACGGAGACAAAAACCCGAACCCGAGAAAATAAAATAACTTAACGCCGGAAACGGCAAGAGTTGGAGTACATATTGGGAAAATCATATCCGAGGTGTTACACATATCCTTATTCCACGAAGGATAATTTTGACCAATGTCCAGTGATCTACTCCTAAATCACTATTGTACTCCCTTGCCAAAAACAGTGTAGGGTATACAATAGATCTGGTACACAGCATGGCATATTTTATAGAACCTATGGCCAAGGCATAGGGAATGACTTTCATTCTCTTTCTATCTTCTGCCGTGGTCAGGCTTTGAGTCTTACTCAGTTTCACACCTTGTAACACAGGCAAGAACTCTTTCTTTGACTGTTCCATTTTGAACTACTTCAAAATCTTGTCAAGATATGTACTCATTGAAAAACTTATCAAGCGTCTTGATCTATCTCTATAGATCTTGATGCTTAATATGTAAGCAGCTTCACCGAGGTCTTTCTTTGAAAAACTCCTTTCAAACACTCCTTTATGCTTTGCAGAATAATTCTACATTATCTCCGATCAACAATTCACATATACTTATCAGAAATGATGCACTGCTCCCACTCACTTTCTTGTAAATACAGGCTTCACCGCAAGTCTATATAAAACTATATGCTTTGATCAACTTATCAAAGTGTATATTCCAACTCCGAGATGCTTGCACCAGTCCATAGATGGATCGCTGGAGCTTGCATATTTTGTTAGCACCTTTAGGATTGATAAAACCTTCTAGTTGCATCATATACAACTCTTCTTTAATAAATCCATTAAGGAATGCAGTTTTGTTTATCCATTTGCCAGATTTCATAAAATGTGGCAATTGCTAACATGATTCGGACAGACTTAAGCATAGATACGAGTGAGAAATTCTCATCGTGGTCAATACCTTGAACTTGTCGAAAACCTTTTGCGACAATTCTAGCTTTGCAGATAGTAACACTACTATCAACGTCCATCTTCCTCTTGAAGATCCATTTAATCTCAATGGCTCGCCGATCTTTGGGCAAGTCAATCAAAGTCCATACTTTGTTCTTATACATGGATCTCATCTCAGATTTCATGGCCTCAAGCCATTTCATGGAATCTGGGCTCATCATCGCTTCCTCATAGTTCGCAGGTTCATCATGGTCAAGTAACATGGCCTCCAGAACATGATTACCGTACTTGGAGGGGATAACCCCAGTTAGTTTAGCGCTAACCTTTCCCCCACTATCACTGCCAAACGGGCCCCGCCCCAGTTAATTTGTTAAACTAATTAGGTGCTAATTACCCCTAAAACAGCCACTGGCATTGGGTCCCACCGCACTTAATTAGTCCCTGGTTTATATTCAACACTGATTAGTATATCACCCAATGACATGTGGGGCCCCCATGTACTGTTCATTTGGATAAGGCTCACACAGCCAGCCATTAACTTTGACTCTGGGCCCACTACCAGCCTCACGTGCAAAAGTGTGGGTACACTTTCTGGTACCCATAGCATTTAGATATTAAAATGATTTTCGAATTAAAGTAAATCTATAATTTCAGAAAATGTTTAAATCTTTGTCAATTCATATAAAATAAACCATAGCTCGGATGAAAAAGTTTTCTACATGAAAGTTTCTCAGAACGACGAGACGAATCCGGATACGCAGCCCGCTTGTCCGCCACACATCCCTAGTATAGCGAACACGCAATCTTCCCCCTCCGGTTCATCTGTCCGAAAACGTGGAATACCGGGAATACTTTCCCGGATGTTTTCCCCCCTTCGCTGGTTTCACCCCATACTGCGTTAGGTCACCTCTAGCACCGCGTATTGCCATATTACGCTTTGTGATGCTTTGATTGCTCTGTTATTTATTGTGTTCTCCCTCCGTTACTTCTTTCCGGTAGACCCCGAGGCTGTCGGCGACCCCCAGTTCGACTACGGTGTTGACGACCCATCCTTCTTGCCAGAGCAACCAAGCAAGCCCCCCCTTGATCACCAGATATCGCCTACTCTCCTCTATACTGCTTGCATTAGAGTAGTGTAGCATGTTACTACTTTCCGTTAAGCCTATCCTGATGCATAGCCTGTCCTTGCTACTACTGTTGTTACCTTTACCTGCAATCCTAATGCTTAGTATAGGATGCTAGTTTATCATCAGTGGCCCTACATTCTTGTCCGTCTGCCATGCTATACTATCGGGCCGTGATCACTCGGGAGGTGATCACGAGTATATACTATATACTTTATACATGATACATGTGGTGAGTAAAGTCGGGTCGGCTCATGGAGCACCCGCGAGTGATTCACGGATTGGGGGCTAAAAGGACCTTTGTCCCAACGGCCCTCTGTGTGGATCTTTGTGGCGAAGCGACAGGGCAGATTGAGACCACCTAGGAGAGAGGTGGGCCTGGACCTGGTCGGCATTCGCGGTTATTTCAAGATAACACGTTTAACGAGATCTTGGTATTTGATCTGAGTCTGGCCACTGGCCTATACGCACTAACCATCTACGCGGGGACAGTTATGGGCACTCAATGTCGTGGTATCAGCCGAAGCCTTCGTGACATCAGCGACTGAGCAGCGCGCGCCGGGTTGGACCGTGTAACGCAACTTCCTTTGTAATGGCGGTTGCTAGGTCTGCTCTCCGGCCGCCCTCGCAACGTGCAGGTGTGCAATGGGCGATGGGCCCAGACCCCTGCGCCATAGGATTTAGACCGGCGTGCTGACCTCTCTATTGTGCCTAGGTAGGGCTATGACGTGTTGATCTTCCGAGGCCAGGCATGACACAGGAAAGTGTGTCCGGCCAAATGGGATCGAGCGTGTTGGGTTATGTGGTGCACCCCTGCAGGGAAGTTAATCTATTCGAATAGTCGTGATCTTCGGTAACAGGACGACTTGGAGTTGTACCTTGACCTTATCACAACTAGAACCGGATACTTAATAAAACACACCCTTTCAAGTGCCAGATACAACCGATGATCACTCTCTCACAAGGCGACGAAGGGAGGATCATCGGTTAGGATTATGCTACACGATGCTACTTGGTGAACTTACCATCTACTCTCTTCTTCTGCTGCAAGATGGAGCTTACCAGAAGCGTAGTCTTCGACAGGACTAGTTACCCTCTCTTATTCCGGCATTCTGCAGTTCAGTCCACATATGATACCCTTATTCCATTTGATACCAATGCATACATATGTAGTGTAGCTCCTTGCTTGCGAGTACTTTGGATGAGTACTCACGGTTGCTTTGCTCCCTCTTTTCCCCTTTTCTATACTCGATTGCTGCGACCAGACGTTGGAGCCCAGGAGCCAGACGCCACCGTCGACGACGACTACTACTACTCGGGAGGTGCCTACTACTACGTGCAGCCTGCTGACGATGACCAGGAGTAGTTTAGAAGGATCCCAGGCAGGAGGCATGCGCCTCTTTCGATCTGTATCACAGTTTGTGCTAGACTTCTTAAGGCAAATTTGTTTAACTTATGTGTGTACTTAGATATTGTTGCTTCCGCTGACTCGTCTATGATCGAGCTCTTGTATTCGAGCCCTCGAGGCCCATGGCTTGTAATATGATGCTTGTATGACTTATTTTATTTGTAGAGTTGTGTTGTGATTTCTTCCCGTGAGTCCCTGATCTTGATCGTACACGTTTGCGTGTATGATTAGTGTACGATTGAATCAGGGGCGTCACAACGCCGGCCCCTGCCCCGACATCGCCGTCACCTCCCCTAGCCGCCCGAGGTAGCCATGGCCCGTGCCCTCGCCCGACGCCGTCGCCGATCGCCGCCCTGCCCCGACGCGTGTTGCACGCCCCGACCCGCGCGCCCCCTTCGTCGTCGTCGCCCTGCCCTACCCCGCCCCCTTCCTCGCCGGTCGTCGCCCCTGCCCCGTCGCCGTCCTCGCCGCCGAACACGCGCCCCTTGCCCCGTCGCCGTCCTCGCCGCCGAACCCGCGCCCCTGCCCCTCCCTTGGTGCGGCCGGCGCCGCCCCTCCCCTGTTCCTTTTTTTCATATATTATATGCTTGTTTTTTTTTCAGATTATATATATATATGTATATATGTGAGTATATGTATTGTGTATGTTGCTTCTTTTCAGATTTTTTTCATATATATGATGATTTGTATTTTGCTTTTTTATAAAAATGTATATATGCCTGTATGTTCTCTGTGTATATATGTTCATATATGCAAAAAATTTAGATTTATATATTTAGAAAAGGATTATCTATATATGTTCTCTGATTTAGTACATTTTAGGTTAGTTTCATTTTTAGAAAAGTTCTATATATTTAGGAGAGGAAAAAGGAAAATAAGAAGAGGAAAAGGGAGAAGAAGAGGAGAGGAAGAAAAGGAAGAGGAGAAGAAGAGGAGAGGGAGAAAAGGAAGAAGAGAAGAAGAAAGGAATAGAGGAGAAGAAGAAAAAATAGAAAAAAATTCTATTTTTTCTTCTTCTCCTCTTTTTTTCTTCTTTTTTTTCTTCAATCTTCTCCTCTATTCCTTTCTTCTTCTCCTCTTTTTATTTCTTCTTCGTCTTCTTATTTTTTATCGGGTCTGTCATCGTCGATATACCCGTGTCCCGATAACTTCAACACGAGGGGGGGTTCGACCTACCCCCTCCCCGATAATATTATTTTCCCATGTATGCATGCAAAAGTTACATTTTTAGAAAAGTTTTATATATCTAGCTAGGAAAGGTAGAAGAAGAAAAAGAATGAGAGGAAAAAGGAAAATAAGAAGAGGAAGAAAGGAGAAGAAGAGGAGAGGAAGAAGAGGAGAAATAAATAAGAAGAAGAAAAAAGAAGAAAAAAAATAGGAGAAGAAGAAAAGAATAGAGGAGAAGAAGAGAAAATAGAAGAAAGGAATAGAGGAGAAGAAGAGAAACTAGAATATTCTAGTTTCTCTTCTTTTTCTCTTCTTCTCCTCTATTCCTTTCTTCTTCTCCTCTTTTTTTTCTTCTTTTTTTTCTTCAATCTTCTCCTCTATTAATATCTTCTTCTCCTCTTTTTATTTCTTCTTCGTCTTCTTATTTTTTATCGGATATGTCGTTGTCGATATACCCCGTGTCCCGATAACTTCAACACGAGGGGGAGGGTTTGACCTACCCCCTCCCCGATAACATTATTTTCCCATGTATGTATGTCGTCGTTGTCGATATAACCCCCTCCCGGATAACTTCGACCGTGATAACTTATACCACGAGAGCACCCCCGGCCCTCTCGCTCGACCAAAACTCTCAAGGACACCCAAACCCTAAAAAAACGATGTCGGTCTCCTACCCCCTCCCGCCGCGCCCCTACCCTTGAAGCGTTGTCGAGGCCACCCCAAATCCGGAATAAGCTAGGTTTACGTTTGCCACTAATATATCCACATGCTGTCATGTTTGTGTAATAATTGCGATGTTGTAATATTTGCAGAAAGAATGGAGTTCGGACGAGACAAGGAACAAGAACAGGTGTTGGGGGACATAATCTTAGCCGGAGGTGATGTCATGTCGTATCTTAACAACAATGATGATCTGGAAGCAGAACAGGGTGAAGAAGAAGCAGGCTACGGTGATCGAAGAGTGGAGGAGGAAAGACATGATTATGATGGCTCCGGTGACCCAATGCTGGTGCAAGACGGAGCCCGTGGTGACGGTCTTCCCTTGTCATATGTCAGGTGGCGAGGACGTGTTGGTACGATCGAACAACTTGGTCATGGGGTACTTGTCGAGTGCCTCTTTGGCACGCAGAAAATTAATCAGTCGAAGTAGAGGCACCGTTTGGCATAACTGGAAACAGTTCCAAGATGAACAAACAAGGTCAAGTACTGGCAGCAAAGCAAGTATACATAGGAATCTTACTTGTGGAACCAAGGAAGCATGGCTAGAAGAGAGTATGCGTACAATCAGCCCAAGAATTAATTAACCTTGTGTAATTCTTCATCATCATCAGAGAAGTGAGAGGTGAGAGCTTGGGACTTTTCTATGACTGGAACGGTCCTTCATTCATGCAGAAAACAAAAGATACTGCTGAGCCGACTGACTGAATAGCACACGGTTCCAAACTCAAAAAGGTATAATTTTGACTATATCACAAGAAACCTCAACCATGAGGTTAGAACCTTACCAGCCATGAAGCCTATCAGGGTTGAGGACCTTGGGTCACAAGCCCAAGCCGCTGCAGGAGGCCAATCTTCTCCAAGACCTCCGACGTGTAGATGCGGTCAGACAGCATGGTCAGAATATAATTGTCGAGGGGCACGCAGAAAACGAATCAGTCCAAGCACAGGCGGGCGATGCAATTGAATCCCCAAATGAACAATTTAAGAGAAGAGGAAATTATCAGACCTCGCCTCGAGCGTGTGTTGGTGGCGTCGACCCAACAATTCATCTCCATGAAGGAAGACGGCCTGGACCCTATCGCACTACTCCCACTGCGCCCCGACCAGCTCACCTTAACCCCACGGCCATGCGCGCCGCCGCCGGCTCCCCTTGCAGTCGTGCCGCCCGCGCTGCACCACGGCAACCACCGCGGGCTAGCAGCAACAGCCTCTGCGCGCCACACTCACGGACGAGCTCCCTTCACCCGCCTAAGCCCCCCTGCCGCCTCCTTTCGACCGGAACCGCCACCAGCACCTGCTTCGCGCCGCTACTCGTCCGTCGTTGCCCTGCAGCCGCTGCCGCTGCTGATGCGCCGCTGCTCCCCATCGTCGTCGCCTCTCCGGCCGACCCCACAACCACCACCGGAGGAGCACTGGAGTCAATGGCGTCCCCCTCGAAGACCTTAGATGGCGAAGAGCCGAAGACGAATCAGGTGAGGAGTGGGAGGAGGCGCACACCATTGGAAGATCTTGCAGCGCCAGGTTGTGGCCTTGAGGGTGATCTGATCGGGGTCAGTTTCTATTTTTCGTGCGTGATTGTAGGGGTCACCGCTGGCGGAGTTTTTTTCGTCCGCTCTTTGAAATCGCTAAACGCACTATTGATGAGGGTTGATTGTTATGTTGATGGTTAGATCTAAATGAGAGGGGATAATCGTGTGGCTCCCATTGATTTGGGTTGTTCTGTGTATGTTAATCTGGATGCACTTAGCGATAAATATATTTGCTTGTTTAATAGTTGTAGAGATGTAGAGATAAAGAAAAGTACAAATTCTTTGCATGGATGAAAAAATAGTTCATGAAGTGAATATTTTTTTTAGAACGAAGGCTCAAGAAGAGCCCGGCTTTGAATTAACAAAGTCATCAACCGGCCATGAGTACAAGAACAAGAACACCACACAACATCGGCCAAACGATACAAGGGGGCTGCAAGAACAGCTTACAACACTACACCTACAACCAGCAAACAGAAAATAAACTATGAAGAACTGCTAGTTGAGGATAAGCCCACTACAGCAAGGCACCAATATGACTATGAGTGCAGCCGCGAGGATCAGCACCGGCAAAGGAATCGAACACAGGACTGGAAACCAGCAGAGGAGATGACCCAACACCTGCCCTCTCTAACATCGAAGGGGATCCCTTCCCCTCGCCTAGGCTCGAAGGCGCCGCACCGTCAAATGAAGAGACGCTCACCCGAGAGCTTGAGCAATGGTTGGTCTCGAGACTGGGCCCATCACAGAGCACGACCACAAGTCGGAGCACACACACAACAGCAACACCGCAGACACCAAAGGCGGCCAATCGTAGAAGGTAAGCCGCCGAAAGAGTTGCCGAAGTGAAGGAGCTATCGAGCCACAGGGACTCGATAGACACCAGCCGCCCACCTACACGCTGCAGCACGCAACCCCAAAACACCAATCTTCCCCAAGCGGCGCCTTCAAGGAGGACACGACGCACCTGGCGCCGCCGCCGCCCATCCAGCAAGGATTCGGGCTTTCGCCCGGGAACATTGGCCGGGGTGTGGAGGGGAGCCCACAAGGGCGACTCCAGGGAGTAGAACGACGCCAAAAGGCGCCGCCGCCGCTGTGCTGGAAAAGACCAAACAAGGGTTTCCCCCGGGCTCAACCCACACCACCAGTTTGGGGCGCACCCCGCCGGCACCAGATCCAGCGGCTAGAGGCCCCAAATCGAATGAGCCAGCGGAGGCAGAGAGCAGAGAGGGGAGCCTGACCTTCAGATCTGGAGCGGAGGAAGGATGACCTCGCCGCCCCACGGCCGCAATCCGCCTGCTCCTCGCCGCCCGAGCAGCCGAGGAAGCCAGCTCGCACCTCCCACGCACACCGCCAGCCGGAGACGGCGCCACCTCGCCGCCAAGGGCCGCCGCCCTGGATCCGGAGTCCTTCTCGAGAGAGAAGCGACGGAGACCTCGCCGCCACCGTCATCAGCAGCCGCACAGGCGTTGCCCGGCGACCGCCTCGGGTGACGGCAAGGGAGGGAGGGAGGATGGAGAGGGGCGGCGCCGGGGAAACCCTAGGCGCCCTCGAGCCGCCCTGGGGAGGGCAGCGCGAGGGAGAGGGGGGGACAGAGGTCCGGAGATCTGAAGTGAATATTCTACAGCCAACATAGTTCATGTTACCCTGATCTATTGCCAAAAGACGTACCAATTAGTAGTTGGGATGGCTACTAGCAACATCACTTAACAAATCCTGGAAACAGGGTTTTTAGTTTTCCAGGTTAATGCATTTATGATGTTTTTAGTTTTTCGGATTTTTTTTTTGAGGGGAACCAAGTTTATTCATTCATAAGCCACAGAACGTGGAATACATCTCGGATCATGGGGTTGGCCAAGCCACACGTGGCGCCCCTGACCTAAAGAACGAGCAAACTTGGCTATGCTATGAGCATCGTTATTCGAGTTTTGACTTTTAAAAATGAAATTACAAGTAAACATGGTAGCTCTATGAAGTATCGCTGAAACAATGGTTCCATATTTTCCACGGTTGGAATTGTGGATATCCATGACCACCTGCTTCGCATCAGATGCCAATATGAAATTCTGCACAAGCAGGTCTTCAGCCAACGCTATTCCCTCCCTATGTGCAATAGCTTCCAACGTCGCCGGGTCTTGGAGTCCCCGTACAACTAGAGCCGAGCTACCCATGTAGTTACCTTGGTCATCTCGACAGACTGCAGCTGCGACACCTCCCCTGGCTGAGACCCCGGCGTCAACATGGATTTTGGTGTATCCTGCCGGTGGTGCCTTTTGTCGTCTATTTCCCCTGGACACTGTTGCAGCGCCCATACTCGATGATGCCCTCGGTTCCCTTAGGATCTCTAGATCTCTAATATATCTGTTGATAAACATATGTGTTGCTTGAGGGCTTTGAAAAATTCCTTCATGAATAGCTTTCCTCCTAGAGTACCAAATTGCCCAGAGTGTTACCGCAACTTTAATGAATTGCATGTGAGGTAACGTATCCATTAGTGAGAAGAGCCAATGACGAGCATGTGGTTCCGTCGTTGCAATGAGTTGCTGAGCGATGTCATCATCCACCAGCGCCCACGTACACCGAGCAACAGTGCACTCCAGCAATGAGTGTCTCCAAGAATCTGGTCCTCCACATAACCCGCATGCATCAGAATTTGTCATATGGCGGTGAGCTCGAACATCTTCTGTTGGGATTGAGTGCTTGGACAACCTCCACAAAAACATTCGAATCTTACCCGGTACTTGAGTTTTCCACAACATCTTCCAAGGTTTCTCTTCGGTGTTTGTACTTGAGGATCCAGCCGATTCCTCCAGCCACGCCTCCCTTCTCAATTTCGTTGCCACAAGCATTCTATAGCTGATTTTACTGTGAATACTCCGCTCCTCTCAAAATGCCAGCTCCAATAATCCTCCACATTCCTTGTGCACAAGGGTATGCCCATGATGGCCGGAATGTCCATTGGCATAAACACGTCATGCAACCTCTGAAAATCCCACGTTGCCGAGGTAGCATCTATTAGTTCAGACACCATCACTGGGGGGTTTGGAACCCTACTCCCATACGATCTCAGCATCTCGTCCTGAGGTATCCAGTTATCGTTCCATATATTAGTTGTTGTTCCATTGCCAATTCGCCTGATCAAACCCTGTTTCAAAACATCTCTTCCTTCAATGATAGCTCTCCATATCTGGCTAGGGTGGTTGCCGAGGGTAGCCTGCAAAATTGATGAGTTTGGATGATAAACACTCCTTACCACACGGGCGCTCAATGACTCTGGATCTTGCAACATGCGCCATGCTTGCTTCCCTAACATAGCCAAATTGAATAGTTCGAAATCTTTGAAGCCCAAGCCGCCCATGCCTTTTGGTTTTGTCATTTCCCTCCATGAGACCCAGTGTGGTTTACGGTGACCATCTTTACTGCCCCACCAAAATTTTCGAATTAACATATTGAGATGCTCGTAGAGCCCTCTAGGCAATTTAAAACAAGACATAGAGAAAACAGGTACCGCCTGAGCTACTGCTTTGACCAGAACTTCCTTCCCAGCAGATGACATTGTTCTCTCTATCCAACCCTGTATCTTGTTCCACAATCTGTTTTTCAAATATTTAAAGGCCCCATTCTTTGATGTCCCAATATCAGATGGCATGCCCAAGTATTTTTCATTGAGGGTTTCACTTGGCACATTAAGGATTCCTTTAATTTCGTCTCTCACCGACTCTGGAACTCCCTTACTAAAAGAGATTGAGGACTTATCATAATTGATGCGCTGACCAGTTGCATTACAATATATATCCAACAGCTGGTGCACCTCCTGAGCACCCATACCATTCGCCTTGAAAAACAGCAGGCTGTCATCTGCAAATAATAGATGGTTGACTGGTGGTGTCGTAGGCGCCACTTTCAGACCATGAAGATTTGATGACTCACTTCTATATTTTAGGAGGCACGAAAGGCCCTCTGCCGCAATCAAGAACAGGTATGGGGATATGGGGTCCCCTTGTCGTATACCACAAGAAGGTTTGAACTCCTGCAACTTCTTTCCATTGAATAACACTGAAAATTTGACGGTGCTTACCATTCCCATTACTATATCAACCCAGTTGTTGGTGAAACCCAACTTAAGCATCATTGCCCTCAGATAAGTCCATTCCACCTTGTCATAGGCCTTCATCATATCAAGCTTAAGAGCACAGTGCTGATTTCCCTTGGCCTTGTTGCGTTTCATAAAATGAAGGCATTCATACGCAGTTATTATGTTATCTGTTATCAATCTCCCAGGGACAAAAGCAGACTGCTCCTCAGAAATTATGTCAGGCAGAACAAGTTTCAATCGATTTGAGATAACCTTGGATGCAATTTTATACAACACGTTGCAAAGACTAATGGGCCGAAATTGTGACAAGAGGGTAGGGTTTTTTACCTTCGGGATCAGAACCAATATGGTCTCATTTATGCATTCTGCTGATTCTGTACCCATAACAATTCTCAACACCGCCCTAGTCACCTCTTCGCCACAGACATCCCAATGACACTGGAAAAAATGCGCCGGAAAACCATCGGGCCCCGGGGCCTTTAAAAGGAACATCTGAAAAAGCGCATTCTTCACCTCTTGCGAATTGTACGGAGCATTTAACTTATCATTCATATCAGATGTGACCCTGCATGGCACTGTATTAAGAACCCGGTCCATATCATTGACTCCCTCAGACGTATATAGGTTTTTATAAAAGGTTGTAGCCAATTCTTCCATTTACACGCCATCGCAAAAAAAAATCTTCCATTTCCACCTCGTCAGTTGTTAACTGACCATCCGGGCGTTGCAGATTTTTAATTTGATTTTTACGGCGCCTTCTGCTCGCCCTAAGGTGAAAATAATAGGAATTTTTGTCGCCATGCTGCAGCCATTCCAGACGGGCCCGTTGGCGCCACAGCAGTTCTTCTCGGTGGTAGAGGTCCACCAGGCGCTCTTTTATTTTTAGTTCCCTGTGCGCGGGTCCCGTTCGTCCTGGGATCCCCCGCAGCCTATCCAGCTCCGTCTGCAGCTGGCGTATCTCGCCCCTGACAGAACCAAAATGCGTCCGATCCCAAGCAGATAGGTTCCCCGCCAATTGCTGCAGCTTTCCATGCATGTCTGCAACCGAGTCTGCAGGTTTCTCCTTCCAACCCGTGCCTACACAATTAAACAAGTCTGGCTCTCTTTCCCACATCAGCTCATACTTAAAAGCTTTGGGTGCTCTCCTGCATGCCTGGACGTCTTGATATTTTAGCAAGATGGGGATGTGATCGGATGTAGCTGCTCTTTTGTGCTCAAGTGCATGCAATGGGAACGCCATACACCATGCAGTACTAGCCACACATCTGTCTAGCCCAACTCGAGTAAACGAGCCCCCTGTAACCTTTTTCTCAAATGTCCATCCCTTGCCCGTATAGCCGATATCTGTCAGTCCGCATGTGTCCAAAGCATCGCGGAACACATCCATTTGGGCCTGGCTACGCTGGCCTACTCCATCATGCTCATGTGCGTGAAGCACTTCGTTAAAATCGCCGATAACAGCCCAGGGGAGATTGCTATTGCTTGCAATGCCTCGGAGCATATCCCAAGTTTTGTACCTCTCCGGAACCTGCGCTTCTCCATAAACAAAGGTCACCCGTGTTCTAGTATCTACTAGATCATCAACCAGCACATCAATATGATACTCCGAGTAACCAGCAATTTCTACCTTTATTGAATTATTCCAAAAAATTCCAAGACCACCACTCCTACCAGTGCTACTAACTGCAAAACTATTATCAAAGTTTAAGGTGCTAGACAAACTCTCTACTCGAGTTCCCTCGATCTGGGTTTCTAAGATGCAGAGGATCGAGGGGGCAAACTGCCTCGCCATATCGCGAAGCTCTCGAACTGTCGCCGGTTTGCCAGCGCCACAACAGTTCCAAGCTAGGACACTCATTGGGCCCGGCGGCGCCCGTCGCTAGGGCCCGCCAAACTTGGTTTTGCAGCAACACTGGTTCCCTCCTTGCCTTCACTGGCCTTGACCCTTTTTGGTTCCCGCTTTGGGGCAGGGCTGACCGAATTCACACCTGCTGGCACAATCGCTAGGTGGTTGTCATTAAGGTCAGCCGGGGACTGATCCTTCAAAATCAGTGTAGCATCTCTGTCACTCCTTTTTCTGTTTCCATCCAGCATCTCGATGTCAGCAACCATAGCAGGGTCGCTTGCGTGAATAGTTCCAAACTCCTCCGCATCCCTCTCTCTCCCGGTCCTTGCACTGGCTCGGCCAGCACGGCCTCTTCCTCCCCTTCGTCCGCGCCCGCCACTAGGGCCAGCACCTGTCCTCATAGCCCATGATGCACGGAGGTCTTTGAAGAACAGTTTTTTTGGTGCGTGTATACCATCACCCTGTTCCTTGAAAACATGGCCAAGATGCCCGCACACTGCACACCAATCAGGGAGTTTTTCATACTTGACTATAGATTTGGCGCTCACCATCTCTGATCATTGAGACCGCATTCTTTAACGGTTGAAAGACATTGACCTTGACCCGCACACGGTACAAGTTGCCCGCAAAGTCCTGAGATTGTGGTTCCGTGAAGATAACCTCACCCACCTTGCCTGCGAGAGCTGTGACGAGATGGGCATACTTGTCTGGGACGTCATGGATCTGAACCCAAATGTCCATTGTATCCAGGGCTACCATGGACGGCTGAGTGACCCCATCATACGGTGATATGACTGCGTTTCCGCGGAAGTTCCATGGGCCGTCCTGCATGACCCGCTCCCAATCCCCCAAACAGGAAAATTGCACCGTGTAAAGATTGTCTTCCAGAGGGCGGAACTTGCAATCATGCACTAGATCCCAGGCCACTCGCATGTTCTTGAAGAACCAGAAGTGGCTATAGGGCTTGTTGATGTGGACACGGGCTACGGCGATCCATCTCACCGCCTCTGGAGGTGCCTCTTTCTCGTCGTAGACGACGTCGTCCAAGTCTTCCTCGCGAAGTCCAAGCTCCGCCATCATCTTTGCTATCTCTCCAGCGGGATTTCCTCCAGGCGCCCTTGCCGTCGAGGAGCTGCCCGCTGCCATAACTCTGGAACCCTAACCCGACTTTAGATCCAATCGGGTGTTGCAGGGGCCCTAACTCCCTTCTCACGGTTGAGGAGTCGACCTAGGTCCCGCAGTGACAAAGGGTCACCCCGAGATCGGCCCGAGTCAAGACCAGAGGTGTGATCGGGGGAGGGAAGGAAAAGCTCGACGGCGGCGACAGAATCGCCCCGGGAGAAGAAAACCCTAGCAGAAAATGCATGTACGCGCAGTTTTTCGGATTAATGCATTTACGCTGTATGAAAACCTCACCGGCCGGCCCTGCGCTCGCGTAAGGCAACAAATAGGGGCGCCCGCGGGGAACCAAACTCGGGGCCCATATACCTTGCGTTCTGCGAGACCTAGGGAAAACCCTCCCTGAATGGGAGGGCGAATTGGGCCAGCCCAGGCGTGCGAGAGGCCGTTTTTTTCTTCTTCTTTTTTACTTTTTATGTGTTCGCTTTTGCTTTATTTTTTAATTTGTTTATATTATATTATGTATATATACATATATATATATATACATTTTAAAAAATACAACAAATATTAGCTAAGCATTAGAAAAATGTTAAATGTGTATAGAGAAAATGTTTATACATATATGAAAAATGTATAAAAAACATGTGTCCGAAAAGAAGATCTTGTATTTTAAAAAATGTTAATCAGGCATTTAGAATAAATGTTGAACATGTATTTGAAAAACGTTAATCAAGCATTTGAAAAATGTTAACATGTCTAGAGAAAACGTTGACCATCTATTAAAAAAATGCCAAAAAATTTAATCATGTATATAAATATATTAATCAAGCATTTGAAAAAAATGTTGAACAAGTATTTGAAAAGGGTTAATCAAGCAATTGAAAAATATTAAATTTATATAGGACTTGTTTACCATGTATTAAAAATGATGATTTTTTATCATGTATATAAAAATGTGAAACAAGCATTTGAAAAAATATTGAACAAGTATTTGTAACAGGTTAATCAAGCATTAGAAAAATGTTAAATTTGTTTAAAAAATGTTGACCATGTGTTAAAAACATGATAATATTGCATTAAAAACTGTTAATCAACAATTTAAAAAATGTTCGATTTGCATATAAAAAATGTTGACCATTTTAGAATATGTTAATATTATATTTGAAAAAATGTTAATAAAGAATTTGAAAAAGTTTAGAAGTGTATATTGAAAAATGTTGACCATGTTTTCAAAAAACTATTAACACACAAAAAATATTGTATTTGAAAAATGTTAATCAATCATTTGAAAAATGTTGAAAATGTGTATAAAAATATTTACCTAAATTTATACGAAAAAATCTTAAATGTGAATTAGAAAAATGTTGTTGACATAAACGAAAAATGCAGAATGGTAACCAACAGAATGAAAGGAAACAAAAACTGAAAACTGAAAAAGAAACAAAATAAATCAAAGAAAAAATAAAATGAATAAAACTAAAGAAACAAATGAAAAGAACGGAGAAGAAAAAAAGAAAAGAAACGAAAAAACAGCCGGAGACAACCGACTTGACTCACTTCAAGTATTCTCGTCTCCTTTTTTTTTGAATGTTTTTATTGCTTACCACATGTGTCATATGGTAGGTCTCACCCCCTTTACTTAACACGAACAATAGCTCCAGCGATCGATCCCTCATGCTCTCCTTTTCCCTTCCCTTTTTCTTTAATTCTGCACGAAATGGACCAGCCCGATTACTGTAGCCGCTTCAGTGAGGCTGAACTCAGTGCGGAACTTGACCCAAAACCTATTTTTACTCAGCCAGGCTGAACTGGGCCGCAAACGCAGCTGGCCCACAAATGATCTAGTCCGAAACGAAGGCCGTTGTAGCCCAAGACAATAGCACTATACAACTCCTGCTATTTCTCAAGGAAAAAAAAACATACAACTCCTGCTCTGCGGTGGGCGGTTGGCATCTCCCCTCGCCTAGGGTTATCCCGAGCCGCCGTCAAGCGGGCACGGACGGAACGCCGCCGCCCTCGAAGAAGGACAAGGTGAGGCCCTCGCTCCGCCGCTTGGCTGCTGCCCTCTTTCTCTCCTCGCGTCCTAGGCAGGGTCTGATGTGCCGGACTGATTGATTGGCTCGATTTTCAGGGGCTCGTTAACCTCCCCCAACTCTATCCAAGGCAGCTGATTTTCTTGATCCTTTGTTAATAGCAGAACAATAATTGTTCTGCGAGTGGAAGAGCGTCCGTTTACAGGGATTTCGAAAGACGGACGGGGTGGTTGATTTTGTAGGCCGTGAGATGATCCTTTTTACAGGCTGCAATCCCCTCCTCCACCAGCAATAGCAAACGTGTGGATGTGGATTTACCACGCGGTCGAACATACTCGTAAATTATAGTCCGTCTTCTCCAGCGTAAATCATTGTGTCAACGCGGTCGTCAGGCTGTTGTCTGTACGATTCGGTTTCATCTCAGAGAGAGAGAGAGAGAGAGAGAGAGAGAGAGAGAGAGAGAGAGAGAGAAGAGAAGAGAAGAGAAGAGAAGAGAAGAGAGAGAGAAGTCGGGGATTCTCGACTTCTGTCTCCTCTTGTGTCTGAAAAATACAGACGAGCGCTTTGGAAGGCATACTGGACTCGGAGGAGGTTATTGTAGCGGGCTGTTCAGGGCTCCCTGGACTCGGAGGTTATTATCCATGGAGTCAGATAGTGCGCGCCGCCATGTAAGTTCTTCTTTGCTACCTGCTCTGCCTACTCCTATATACTGAAGTTCCAAATAA
The DNA here is from genome assembly GCF_002162155.2 of Triticum dicoccoides. Classification (NCBI taxonomy): domain Eukaryota; kingdom Viridiplantae; phylum Streptophyta; class Magnoliopsida; order Poales; family Poaceae; genus Triticum; species Triticum dicoccoides. The sequence goes on along the minus strand of NC_041382.1, from coordinate 69,227,980 downwards.
ATGATCTTACACATCACAAAAAATGCAGTGTTCTTGCTAGAGATGATGCAACGATTACTTATGCTTAGAACCTTCTATTCTTTGCATGTTGACCTGACTGTATCCATGGATGATATATATTCTTGTTGCAGAAAGGCGAGGAAGATAGGCTCAGCGCGTTGACCGATGACATTTTAATCTCTATCTTGGGGAGAGTCGACCTTGCCATGGCAGCAAGGACTAGCGTGTTGTCAACGCGGTGGAGAAACTTGCCGTGGCTACTTCCTGATCTCAAACTTCATGTCACGGACTTCCTTAGTGCCCCATGTACAGGGGCTGCACACACTGATCAAGCAATGGCGTCTCTGACAAGAGCCACTAGCAGCTTCTTGGCTCAGCCCCGCAGGGAACACACCATCTCAACACTATGCCTCAAGCTTTACCTCATGGGCAACTATTCGCGTGACATTGGCCTGCTAGTTAGCAATGCCATTGACAGCGAGATGCTAAAAGATTTGGAACTTGCCATTTTAACTGAGAAGGAGGTCAAGGACTCCGACAACGAGGTTATGTTACGGCAAGCTCGGGATGTGGATGGATTTTTCAGTGAGTACCCTAGTGTTCTTCGCTGCCTCACAAGGCTTCATCTACATAATGTTCGCTTCGCCGAACGCGACATGAATCACCTCCTGTTTGATTGTTGCAAGCAATTGCTGCACCTTCGTCTGGACCACTGTGACACCGGGGACTTATCTGTATGGAAGATCAATGCGCCACATTCGAATCTCAGAGTTCTAGAAGTCTACTTGTCATTGAAAAGAGCTGAGGTGCTCTGCCTTCCAAAACTAGAGCGGGTCCGTTGGCAGGTACTGAGGGGCCACAATTCTGTCTTGCACCTGAGAACGAGTGTAGGAGGCATCAACACCGATGTGCTTGGTGAGCTCATGCTTAACAGGATCACGGTCAATGCTGAGTGCCCCAGTGCTGTCGGAGAGCAGAGGGGTCGGTGTAGCAGTGGAAACACCAAAATCCTGAAGAAGCCATCGTAGCCAAGTAATTTCTGCAGTCACGGACGCCATAGCTCGCAGCTCAGCCTCAGCACTGGAGCGAGATACAGCATTCTGCTTCTTGGTCTTCCAGGCAATCAGGGAGGAGCCAAGAAAAACACAATAGGCAGAGAGAGAGCGGCGATCAGTGGGATCGCTGGCCCAGGTAGCATCACAGTAGGCCTGAAGCTGAAAAGAGCCGGAGCGAGGGAAGAATAAGCGACGAGTCACGGTACCACGAAGGTAACGAAGAACACGAAGAAGGTGACTGTAGTGAAGTTGAGTGGGAGCAGAGACAAACTGACTTAGAATGTGCACAGCATAAGAAATGTCAGGACGAGTGATGCCTAGATAGACAAGGCTCCCAACAAGATGGTGGTAGCGTGTGGGATCTGCAAGGGGTTCACCCTCACCAGGACGAAGATGGAGACCAAACTCCATAGGAGTGTCAACCGTGCGCTGATCAGTGAGGCAGGCACGAGTGAGAAGATCTTGGATGTACTTCTCTTGAGAGAGATAAATACCCTCAGGGGAAGAAATGATCTCAAGTCCAAGAAAGTAGCGAAGAGAACCCAAATCAGTCATCAAGAATTGCTCATGTAGACGTTTCTTCACAAAATCAATGAATTGGTGGTCAGCCCCTGTGATAATCATGTCATCAACATAGAGTAGTAAAAGGGTGCGACCGCGAGGAGAAGTGTGAATAAACAGAGCAGGATCATGAACACTAGCAGAGAACCCGATCCTTGTGATGACGGCGGAGAAACGCTCAAACCAGGTACGAGGAGCTTGTTTCAGCCCGTAAAGAGCGTGCCGAAGGCGACAGACAGTGCCATCAGAGACAGTATAGCCAGGAGGCGGCTGCATATAGACCACTTCCCGCAGCTCACCATTCAAGAAGGCATTCTTGACATCTAATTGAGAGATGGACCACTGCCGAACAGCAGCAACAGCCAAAAGAGTGCGAACAGTGGTCATGTGAGCAACAGGAGCAAAAGTCTCATCATAGTCACGACCATACTCCTGCTGGAAGCCACGCGCAACAAGACGAGCTTTGTAGCGCACGAGAGAACCATTTGAATGTGTCTTAACCTTGTAGACCCATTTGCAAGTGATGGGTCTAACGCCTGTAGGCAGGGGTACAAGGTCCCAAGTGCCTGTGCGCTCAAGAGCATGAATTTCCTCTGCCATAGCATGCTGCCATTCAGAATGAGCAGCAGCCTCACGATATGTAGACGGCTCAACAAGAGTGGTAGCAGCAGCAACATAGTACGCAGGAGGCTGGAGAGTGTGGCGATCACGCAGATTATACCGAGGAGCAGGAGGGGTAGGTGGTTCTGAAGGAATGGGACCCAACAGGGAAGGAGTGGAAGTGGAAGTGGGCGCATCCGAGGGAGAAGGGTGCCGAGCACGACGGGAGTAGACAAAAGGAAGCGGAGAGAGAGGGGAAATGGAAGGTGGCGCATCAGAGGGAGAAGGGTGTTGAGCACAACGGGAGTAGGTAAAAGGAAAAGGAGAGAGAGTGGATGGCTCAACCCGAGTAGGAGAGTCAGGAATAGAAACCTCATCATGTGTAAGCTGAAGCTCATGAGCAGACACAGGTGAAAGGCTAGGAGTGGACCTACCAGGTGACGATAAAGGTGAAGAATCAGGTAGAGTCAAAAAAGAGAGAGGCTCGACTAACGACTCGGTTGTGGCAGTAGAAGAATGACGAGGGTAGAAGGAGCGAGACTCATCAAAAGTGACATCTTTGGAGATTCTCAGTCTTCGAGCAATAGGGTCCCAGCAACGGTAACCTTTGTGCTCCAAACTATAGCCAAGGAAAACACATTCAACAGATTGAGCAGTCAATTTGGTGCGTTCATGAGGGTGGAGAAGAACAAAACAGGCACAACCAAACAGGCGTAGACCACTATAATCAGCTGGACCATCACCTAGATGATCAACTGGTATCCCTCCCTGAAGAGCAACAGAAGGCTGAATATTAATGAGATAAACAGCGGTAGAGACAGCCTCAGCCCAAAAGTGCGGGGGAACAGCAGAAGATAAAAGAAGAGCCCGAGCAGTCTCAAGGACGTGACGATGTTTGCGTTCAGCCACCCCATTTTGAGCGTGTGCACCAGGACAGGAATACTGAGGAAGGGTACCCTGTTCAGCAAGGAAACCACGAAGCGCACGAGATAAGTACTCGCCAGCCGAATCAACACGAAAAACTCGAACAGAGGAATCATACTGAGTGCGAACCATGGTAGCAAACGACTTGTAAATTTGAAGCACTTGACTACGAGATGACATAAAGTAGATCCAAGTGTGGCGAGAAAAATCATCAATGAAAATTATATAATATTTGTGACCCCCTTTCGAAACAAAGGGGGCAGGACCCCATACATCAGAGTGAACAAGTTCAAAAGGTCGTTGAGAAACAGAATTACTAGAGGGATATGGAAGTTGTATCTGCTTGCCAAGCTTACAACCCATACAAGTTAGTGAACTATCACCAGATACAGACCCTAGAACACCACTCCTAACCAAAGAAGACAAGCGGGAGCCACAAATGTGACCCAATCGATGATGCCACTGAGCGAAGGATGTGGTGGAGGTGGCAGCTGAAGCAAAAGGGGTGGTGATGTCCGACTGGCTAGAGGACGCAGGGGAAGGAAGGCGCAGCCAATCGAGCTCCCAAAGGCGCTGAGAGTCATGGCGCCGAGGACCGATCCCAACCAGAGTCCCCGTACGACGATCCTGAACACAACAAGAGTCAGAATCCAGAATAACACGACAACCCAAGTCAGTAAGTTGACCAGCAGATAGAAGTTGCATAGTCAGTTTAGGAACATGAGAAACGGCAGGGACATGAAAAGAAGACGTGGAAAGAGTCCCTCTTGCGGCAACAGAAAGAGAAGTGCCATCTGCAGTCTGAACTGTAAGAGGAGAAGGCACGGAATTGACAGCACAAAGATGATCTCTGTGTGGTGTCATGTGAAAGGAGGCCCCAGAATCAAGAATCCAGGGCAAAGATGTACCTGACGAAGAGTGCGGTGGTGGACCAGACGTCTGACCAGCAGAACCAGCAGAACCTGAGGATGTGCAGAAGCAGTAAGGCGGCGCAGCAAGGTGAGCATCTCCTGGTGAACCTTCTCAAGGGAGCCCTCACGAAAATTAGAGGAGCCTCCCGAGTCCTTTTGAGGACGGCCACCACGGCGACCCTGTTTCCTCCTCTTGATGCACTCCGTGATCATGTGACCATCCTGCTTGCAGTAGTTGCAGAAAGCACTAGTGGAGGTTGCTGCCACCTGTGTAGAAGAGGGCACACCAGGCAGCGGTGGTGGAACGCGGGCAGCCAGGACAGCTGAAGAGGATGGCAATAAGCCCGTGCTCCGTAGGCGCACCTCCTCAGATCGCACCTCAGCAAGGGCCTCCAGAGTAGAGAGCCGAGGATGGCGTGCCAATAGCTGAGCACGACTCTGCTCGAACTCCGGCCGGAGGCGAGTGAGGAAGTCGTAGAGGCGACGAACCTCCAGCTTAGCTTGTTGCCGCACACAACACTGACATCTGCGACAAACATCAGCTCCCAGAGAGTCCAATTGGCGCCACACCGCCGACATCTCCTTGTAGAAATCATTCACAGTAGCATCTCCCTGTTGTAGTTGTTGCTCTTGACGAACAACAGAGAGATACATGGCATCCCCTGTAGACTCATAGCGATGGCGAAGGTGCTCCCACATCTGATATGCAGTGGTAAGGGCCACCACATCCATGGTGAGATCAACATCCATGCTGTTCACCAAGATAGAAGAGGCTCGAGCATCATCATTTGTCCATTGCTTGTACAAGTGGAGTTGATTCTGATACTCTTCAGTGGCCTCTTCAAAAGCATCTAGCATCTCACGTTGCTTGGTTTCATCGGCATCAACAGGGAAGGCCAACTCAGCTGGAGGAGTGGGCAGCAGGGGACAAGGCAGAGCACCAGAGAGGTGCTCCCAGACCAGCTGGCCCCTCATGTGCAGCTTCATGTGCTGCACCCAGTCCCTGTAGTTCTGTCCGTTGAAGATAACAGGACATCGTGGGACTGGGACAGCACCGGTGGTGGTGGAGGGCGCCATTGCAGCAGAGCAGCAACAGCAGCTCGTTGAAGACCAGTAGCAGCAGGAGGCACAGCTTGATGGCAGCAGCAGACCAGGAGGAGAAGAGCAGCAGCAGCCGCACTTTGAAGAGCAGCAGCAGCAGCTCGTTGAAGAAGAGCAGCAGCAGCAGCTCGTTGAAGAAGAGCAGCAGCAGCAGCAGAGAAGAGGAGCAGCAGCAGCAGCAGCTCGTTGAAGAGCAGCAGCAGCACGTTGAGGCGGCGGCGCCGGCCGGGAAGGACGGCGGCAGCAGCGGCCTGGAACGGCGGCGGCCTGGACCAGTAGGCGGCAGCAGCTACCAGAAAGAAGAGGGGAGAGGCTCGATGAAGAGAGGAGCGGCGGCCAGCGGCGGCCGCGGCGGCGGGGACCAGAGGCGGCGGCGGCGGCTGGGGAACCTAACCCTAGCTCTTATACCATGTTATGAAGTGAGCCTATATTCCATCGGGCCAACAGGCCAGCACATATACATGAAGGGAAATAAGCAAAGAAGCCCCTATACAATATGATAACTACACACACAGCACAACCCTGTTCTAACAGTTTGAACATCCTACCATAACCCCTTATAATTTTTGTATTGGTGGTTGAATGCAGATGTTTGAACATCCATGCCTGGATGGTGATGAAGCAAGAATAAGATGGTGTGGTGCTCAAAGAGTGGAACCTTCATGGAAGATTCCTGGGTTCATGATGTTGGGGAACGTAGCAGAAATTCAAAATTTTCCTACGCGTCACCAAGATCTATCTATGGAGAAACCAGCTACGAGTAGAAGGAGAGTGCATCTACATACCCTTGTAGATCGCTAAGCGGAAGCGTTCAAGTGAACAGGGTTGATGGAGTCGTACTCGTCGTGATTCAGATCACCGATGATCCTAGTGCCGAACGGACGGCACCTCCGCGTTCAACACACGTACAGCTCGACGATGTCTCCCACGCCTTAATCCAGCAAGGAGAGAGGGAGAGGTTGAGGAAGACTCCATCCAGCAGCAGCACAACGGCGTGGTGGTGATGGAGGAGCGTGGCAATCCTGCAGGGCTTCGCCAAGCACCTACGGGAGAGGAGGAGGTGTCACGGGAGGGAGGGAGGCGCCAAGGGCTCAGGTATGGATGCCCTCCCTCCCCTCCACTATATATAGGGGCAAGGGAGAGGGGGGAGGCGCAGCCTTGCCCCTTACTCCAAGAAAGGGGTGCGGCCAAGAGGGGGGGAGGAGTCCATCCTCCCCAAGGCACCTCGGAGGTGCCTTCCCCCTTGAGGACTCTTCCCTCTAGGGTTCCCTAGGCGCATGGGCCTCTTGGGGCTGGTGCCCTTGGCCCATGTAGGCCAAGGCGCACCCCTACAGCCCATGTGGCCCCCCGGGGCAGGTGGCCCCACCCGGTGGGCCCCCGGGACCCTTCCGGTGGTCCCGGTACAATACCGATGACCCCGAAACTTGTCCCGATGGCCGAAACAGGACTTCCTATATATAAATCTTTACCTCCGGACCATTCCGGAACTCCTCGTGACGTCCGGGATCTCATCCGGGACTCCGAACAACATTCGGTAACCACATACAAGCTTCCTTTATAACCCTAGCGTCATCGAACCTTAAGTGTGTAGACCCTACGGGTTCGGGAGACATGTAGACATGACCGAGACGTTCTCCGGTCAATAACCAACAGCGGGATCTGGATACCCATGTTGGCTCCCACATGTTCCATGATGATCTCATCGGATGAACCACGATGTCAAGGACTTAATCAATCCCGTATACAATTCCCTTTGTCTAGCGGTATTTTACTTGCCCGAGATTCGATCGTCGGTATCCAATACCTTGTTCAATCTCGTTATCGGCAAGTCACTTTACTCGTTCCGTAACACATCATCCCGTGATCAAATCCTTGGTCACATTGCGCATATGATGATGTCCTACCGAGTGGGCCCAGAGATACCTCTCCGTTTACACGGAGTGACAAATCCCAGTCTCGATCCGCATAAAACAATAGATACTTTCGGAGATACCTGTAGTGCACCTTTATAGTCACCCAGTTACGTTGTGACGTTTGATACACCCAAAGCACTCCTACGGTATCCAGGAGTTACACGATCTCATGGTCAAAGGAAGAGATACTTGACATTGGCAAAGCTCTAGCAAACGAACTACACGATCTTTGTGCTATGCTTAGGATTGGGTCTTGTCCATCACATCATTCTCCTAATGATGTGATCCCGTTATCAACGACATCCAATGTCCATAGCCAGGAAACCATGACTATCTGTTGATCACAACGAGCTAGTCAACTAGAGGCTCACTAGGGACATATTGTGGTCTATGTATTCACACGTGTATTACGATATCCGGATAATACAGTTATAGCATGAATAAAAGACAGTTATCATGAACAGGGAAATATAATAATAATACTTTTATTATTGCCTCTAGGGCATATTTCCAACATGGTCATCTTGGTGACAAGCTCGAGTTCATCAAAAAAGGAGTACACTCGCATCTTCTATGATGTTTTCGATGTTGGAGGTTATGACGATTCTTCTCAGTTGGAGGTTTCACTCCTCTATTTGTTGGCATACCTCCCCTGCCTCTTCTTACTATATTATCGGTTCTTGTTTGGTTCTTCTCTTTGTGAGTTTTGGAGCTTATGGTCATCTTGGTGACAAGCTCGAGTTCATCGAAAACGGAGTTCACTCGCATCTTCTATGATGTTTTTGATGTTGGAGGTTATGTCGGTTCTTCTCAGTTGGAGGTTTCACTCCTCTATTTGTTGGCATATCTCCCCTTCCTCTTCTTACTATATTATCGGTCCTTGTTTGGTTCTTCTCTTTGTGAGTTTTGGAGCTTATGGTCATCTTGGCGACAAGCTCGAGTTCATCGAAAACGGAGTTCACTCGCATCTTCTATGATGTTTTCGATGTTGGAGGTTATGCCAGTTCTTCTCAGTTGGAGGTTTCACTCCTCTATTTCTTGGCATACCTCGCCTACCTCTTCTTACTATATTATTGGTTCTTGTTTGATTCTTCTCTTTGTGAGTTTTGGAGCTTATGGTCATCTTGGTGACAAGCTCGAGTTCATCGAAAACGGAGTTCACTCGCATCTTCTATGATGTTTTCGATGTGGAGGTTATGCCGGTTCTTCTCAGTTGGAGGTTTCGCTCCTCTATTTCTTGGCATACCTCCCCTACCTCTTCTTACTATATTATTGGTTCTTGTTAGGTTCTTCTGTTTGTGAGTTTTGGAGCTTATGGTCATCTTGGTGACAAGCTCGAGTTCATCGAAAACGGAGTTCACTCGCATCTTCTATGATGTTTTCGATGTTGGAGGTTATGTCGGTTCTTCTCCGTTGGAGGTTTCAGTCCTCTATTTGTTGGCATACCTCCCCTGCCTCTTCTTACTATATTATCGATTCTTGTTTGGCTCTTCTCTTTGTGAGTTTTGGTGCTTATGGTCATCTTGGTGACAAGCTCGAGGTCATCGAAAACGGAGTTCACTCGCATCTTCTATGATGTTTTCGATGTTGTAGGTTATGCCGGTTCTTCTCCGTTGGAGGTTTCACTCCTCTATTTGTTGGCATACCTCCCCTGCCTCTTCTTACTATATTATCGGTTCTTGTTTGGTTCTTCTCTTTGTGAGTTTTGGAGCTTATGGTCATCTTGGTGACAAGCTCGAGTTCATCGAAAACGGAGTTCACTCGCATCTTCTATGATGTTTTCGATGTTGGATGTTATGCCGGTTCTTCTCAGTTGGAGGTTTCACTCCTCTATTTGTTGGCATACCTCCCCTTCCTCTTCTTACTATAT
>NC_041382.1:69151574-69219035 GCF_002162155.2 Triticum dicoccoides | reverse complement strand
TCCCCTGCCTCTTCTTACTATATTATCGGTTCTTGTTTGGTTCTTCTCTTTGTGAGTTTTGGTGCTTATGGTCATCTTGGTGAAAAGCTCGAGTTCATCGAAAATGGAGTTCACTCGCATCTTCTATGATGTTTTCGATGTTGGAGGTTATGCCGGTTCTTCTCGGTTGGAGGTTTCACTCCTCTATTAGTTGGCATACCTCCCCTGCCTCTTCTTACTATATTATCGGCCCTTGTTTGGTTCTTCTCTTTGTGAGTTTTGGAGCTTATGGTCGTCTTGGCGACAAGCTCGAGTTCATCGAAACGGAGTTCACTCGCATCTTCTATGATGTTTTCGATGTTGGAGGTTATGCCGATTCTTCTCAGTTGGAGGTTTCACTCCTCTATTTCTTGGCATACCTCGCCTACCTCTTCTTACTATATTATCGGTTCTTGTTTGGTTCTTCTCTTTGTGAGTTTTGGAGCTTATGGTCATCTTGGTGACAAGCTCGAGTTCATCGAAAACGAAGTTCACTCGCATCTTCTATGATGTTTTCAATGTTGGAGGTTATGCCGGTTCTTCTCAGTTGGAGGTTTCACTCCTCTATTTGTTGGCATACTTCCCCTGCCTCTTCTTACTATATTATTAGTTCTTGTTTGGTTCTTCTCTTTGTGAGTTTTGGAGCTTATGGTCACCTTGGTGACAAGCTCGAGTTCATCGAAAACGGAGTTCACTCGCATCTTCTATGATGTTTTCGATGTTGGAGGTTATGCCGGTTCTTCTCAGTTGGAGGTTTCACTCCTCTATTTGTTGGCATACCTCCCCTGCCTCTTCTTACTATATTATTGGTTCTTGTTTGGTTCTTCTCTTTGTGAGTTTTGGAGCTTATGGTCATCTTGGTGACAAGCTCGAGTTCATCGAAAACGGAGTTCACTCGCATCTTCTATGATGTTTTCGATGTTGGAGGTTATGCCGGTTCTTCTCGGTTGGAGGTTTCACTCCTCTATTAGTTGGCATACCTCCCCTGCCTCTTCTTACTATATTATCGGTTCTTGTTTGGTCCTGCTCTTTGTGAGTTTTGGAGCTTATGGTCTGTTGGGGAACATAGCAGAAATTCAAAATTTTCCTACGCGTCACCAAGATCTATCTATGGAGAGACCAGCAACGAGTAGAAGGAGAGTGCATCTACATACCCTTGTAGATCGCTAAGCGGAAGCGTTCAAGTGAACGGGGTTGATGGAGTCGTACTCGTCGTGATTCAGATCACCGATGATCAAGTGCCGAACGGACGGCACCTCCGCGTTCAACACACGTACAGCCCGGTGACGTCTCCCACGCCTTGATCCAGCAAGGAGAGAGGGAGAGGTTGAGGAAGACTCCATCCAACAGCAGCACAACGGCGTGGTGGTGGTGGAGGAGCGTGGCAATCCAGCAGGGCTTCGCCAAGCACCATGGGAGAGGAGGAGGAGGGAGAGGGGCAGGGCTGCACCAACGAGAGATCAAATCGCGTGTTATGGGCAGCCCCATGCCTCAATATATATAGGGGGGAAGGGGGCTGCGCCCCCTTTAGGGTTTTCCCACCCCCTAGGGGCGGCGGCCAGCCCTAGATGGGTTTTGGGGTGCGGCCAAGAGGGGGGGGGAGGAGTCCATCCTCCCCAAGGCACCTCGGAGGTGCCTTCCCCCTTGAGGACTCTTCCCTCTAGGGTTCCCTAGGCGCATGGGCCTCTTGGGGCTGGTGCCCTTGGCCCATGTAGGCCAAGGCGCACCCCCTACAGCCCATGTGGCCCCCGGGGCAGGTGGCCCCACCCGGTGGGCCCCCGGGACCCTTCCGGTGGTCCCGGTACAATACCGATGACCCCAAAACTTGTCCCGATGGCCGAAACAGGACTTCCTATATATAAATCTTTACCTCCGGACCATTCCGGAACTCCTCGTGACGTCCGGGATCTCATCCGGGACTCTGAACAACATTCGGTAACCACATACAAGCTTCCTTTATAATCCTAGCGTCATCGAACCTTAAGTGTGTAGACCCTACGGGTTCGGGAGACATGCAGACATGACCGAGACGTTCTCCGGTCAATAACCAACAACGGGATCTGGATACCCTTGTTGGCTCCCACATGTTCCACGATGATCTCATCGGATGAACCACGATGTCAAGGACTCAATCGATCCCGTATACAATTCCCTTTGTCTAGCGGTATTTTACTTGCCCGAGATTCGATCGTCGGTATACCGATACCTTGTTCAATCTCGTTACCGGCAAGTCTCTTTACTCGTTCCGCAACACATCATCCCGTGATCAACCCCTTGGTCACATTGTGCACATTATGATGATGTCCTACCGAGTGGGCCCAGAGATACCTCTCCGTTTACACGGAGTGACAAATCCCAGTCTCGATCCGCATAAAACAATAGATACTTTCGGAGATACCTGTAGTGCACCTTTATAGTCACCCAGTTACGTTGTGACGTTTGATACACCCAAAGCACTCCTACGGTATCCAGGAGTTACACGCTCTCATGGTCAAAGGAAGAGATACTTGACATTGGCAAAGCTCTAGCAAACGAACTACACGGTCTTTGTGCTATGCTTAGGATTGGGTCTTGTCCATCACATCATTCTCCTAATGATGTGATCCCGTTATCAACGACATCCAATGTCCATAGCCAGGAAACCATGACTATCTGTTGATCACAATGAGCTAGTCAACTAGAGGCTCACTAGGGACATATTGTGGTCTATGTATTCACACGTGTATTACGATTTCCGGATAATACAGTTATAGCATGAATAAAAGACTATTATCATGAACAAAGAAATATAATAATAACACTTTTATTATTGCCTCTAGGGCATATTTCCAACAGTCTCCCACTTGCACTAGAATCAATAATCTAGTTCACATCACCATGTGATTAACACTGACAGGTCACATCACCATGTGACCAACATCCAAAGAGTTTACTAGTGTCACTAAACTAGTTCACATCATCATGTGATCAAGACTCAATGAGATCTGGGGTTTGGTCATGTTCTGCTTGTGAGAGAGGTTTTAGTCAACGGGTCTGAACCTTTCAGATCCGTGTGTGCTTTACAAATCTCTATGTCATCTCCTAGATGCAGCTCCCACGTTCTATTTGGAGCTATTCCAAATAATTGTTCTACTTGGAGCTATTCTAAATTGTTGATCCATTATACGTATCCGGTATCTCTACTCAGAGCTATCCGGATAGGTGTTAAGCTTGCATCGACGTAACCCTTTACGACGAACTCTTTTACCACCTCCATAATCGAGAAAATTCCTTAGTCCACTAGTTACTAAGGATAACTTTGACCGCTGTCCTGTGATCCATTCATGGATCACTCTTGTACCCCTTGACTGACTCATGGCAAGGCACACTTCAGGTGCGGTACACAGCATAGCATACTGAAGAGCCTACGTCTTAAGCATAGGGGACGACCTTCGTCCTTTCTCTCTATTCTGCCGTGGTCGAGCTTTAAGTCTTAACTTCGTACCTTACAACTCAGGCAAGAACTCCTTCTTTGACTGGTCCATCTTGAACACCTTCAAGATCATGTCAAGGTATGTGCTCATTTGAAAGTACCATTAAGCGTTTTGATCCATCCTCATAGATCTTGATCCTCAATGTTCAAGTAGCTTAATCCAGGTTTTCTATTGAAAAACACCTTTCAAATAACCCTATATGCTTTCTAGAAATTCTACATCATTTCTGATCAACATATACTCATCAGAAATTCTATAGTGCTCCCACTCACTTCTTTGGAAATACAAGTTTCTCATAAACTTTGTACAAACCCAAAATCTTTGATCATCATCAAAGCATACATTCCAACTCCGAGATGCTCACTCCAGTCCTTAGAAGGATCGCTGGAGCTAGCATACCTTTTAGCATCCTTAGGATCGACAAAAACTTTCTGATTGTATTACCTACAATCTTTCCTCACGAAAACTGGTAAGGAAACTCGTTTTGATATCCATCTGCCAGATTTCATAAATACAGCTAATGCTAACATGAATCCGACGGACTTTAAGCATCGCTACGGATGAGAAAATCTCATCGTAGTCAACTCCTTGAACTTGTGAAAAACTTTTCGCCACAAGTCGAGCTTCATGGACGGTAACATTACCATCCACGTCCGTCTTCTTCTTAAAGATCCATTTATCTTAATGGCTTGCCGATCGGGCAAGTCCACCAAAGTCCATGGATCCGTTCTCGGATTTTATGGCCTCGAGCCATTTATCGGAATTCGGGCCCACCAACGCTTCTCCATAGCTCGTAGGTTCATTGTTGTCCAGCAACATGACTTCCAAGACAGCATTACGTACCACTCTGAAGTAGTACGCATCCTTGTCATCCCACGAGGTTTGGTAGTGACTTGATCCGAAGTTTTATGATCAATATCATAAGCTTCCACTTCAATTGGTGTAGGTGCCACAGGAACAACTCCCTGTGCCCTGTCACACACTAGTTGAAGAGACGGTTCAATAACCTCATCAAGTCTCCACCATCCTCCCACTCAATTCTTTCGAGAGAAACTTTTCCTCGAGAAAAGACCCGATTCCAGAAACAATCCCTTATTGCTTTCGGATCTGAGACAGGAGGTATACCCAACTGTTTTGGGTTTCCTATGAAGATGCATTTTATCCGCTTTGGGTTCGAGCTTATCAACCTGAAACTTTTTCATATAAGCGTCGCAGCCCCAAACTTTTAAGAAACGACAACTTAGGTTTCTCTAAACCATAATTCATACGGTGTCATCTCATCGGAATTACGTGGTGCCCTATTTAAAGTGAATGTGGTTGTCTCTAATGCCTAACCCATGAACGATAGTGGTAATTCGATAAGAGACATCATGGTACGCACCATATCCAATAGGGTGCAACTATGATGTTCGGACACACCATCATATTATGGTGTTCCAGGCGGTATTAATTGCGAAACAGTTTCCACAATGTCTTATTTGTGTGCCAAAACTCGTAACTCAGATATTCATCTTTATGATCGTATCATAGACATTTTATCCTCTTGTCACAATGATCTTCTACTTCACTCTGAAATTACTTGAACCATTCAATAATTCAGACTTGTGTTTCATCAAGTAAATATTCTCAACATCTACTCGAATCATCTGTGAAGTAAGAACATAACGATATTCACTGCATGCCTCAGCACTTATTGGACTGCACACATCAAAATGTGTTACTTCCAACAAGTTGCTATCTTGTTCCATCTTATTGAAACCGAGGCTTTTCAGTCATCTTGCCTATGTGGTATGATTTGCATATCTCAAGTGATTCAAAATCAAGTGAGTCCGAACGGTCCATTTGCATGGAGTTTCTTCATGCATATACACCAATAGACATGGTTCGCATGTCTCACACTTTTCAAAAACGAGTGAGTCCAAAGATCCATCAACATGGAGCTTCTTCATGCATTTTATACCAATATGACTTACATGGCAGTGCCACAAGCAAGTGGTACTATCATTACTATCTTATATCTTTTGGCATGAAAATGTGTATCACTACGATCAAGATTCAATAAACCATTCCTATAGGTGCAAGAGCACTTATTCAGGTTTAATACTAATCTTGATGGTAGAGGGAGCGTGCGATGTTAGATCACATCAAACTTGGAAACACTTCCAACACATATAGTCAACTCACCTTTAGCTAGTCTCCGTTTCATTCCGTAGCTTTTATTTCGAGTTACTAACACTTAGCAACCGAACCGGTATCTAATACCCTGGTGCTACTAGGAGTACTAGTAAAGTACACATTAACATAATGTATATCCAATATACTTCTATCGACCTTGCCAGCCTTCTCATCCACCAAGTATCTAGGGTAATCTTGCTCCAGTGGTTGTTCCCCTTATTACAGAAGCACTTAGTCTCGGGTTTGGGTTCAATCTCGGGTTTCTTCATTGGTGCAGCAGCTGATTTGCCGTTTCATGAAGTATCCCTTTGTTCCCTTGCCCTTCTTGAAACTAGTGGTTTCATCAACCATCAACAATTGATGCTCCTTCTTGATTTCTACTTTCGCGATGTCAAACAACGCGAATACCTCAAGGATCATCATCTCTATCCTTGATATGTTATAGTTCATCATGAAGCTCTAGCAGCTTGGTGGCAATGACTTTTGGGGAAACGTCACTATCTCATCTGGAAGATCAACTCCCACTCGATTCAAGTGATTGTTGCACTCAGACAATTTGAGCACAAGCTCAACGATTGAGCTTTTCTCCCTTAGTTTGCAGGCTAAGAAAATCGTCGGAGGTCTTATACCTCTTGACGTGGGCACTAGCCTGAAATTCCAATTTCAGCCCTCGAAACATCTCATATGTTCCGTGACGTTTCGAAAACGTCTTTGGTGCCTCTACTTAAACCATTTAACTGAACTATCACGTAGTTATCAAAACGTGTATGTTCGATGTTCGAAACATCCACAAATGATGTTTGGGGTTCAGCACACTGAGCGGTGCATTAAGGACATAAGCTTTCTACTGATCGCATAATCGCTACTGTCAACTTTCAACTATATTTTCTCTAGGAACATAACTAAAACAGTAGAACTATAGCGTGAACTACGACATAATTTGCAAAAGGTCTTTTGACTATGTTCAGGATAATTAAGTTCATCTTATGAACTCCCACTTAGATAGACATCCCTCTGGTCATCTAAGTGATCACATGATCCGAGTCAACTAGGCCGTGTCCGATCATCACGTGAGACGGACTAGTCATCATCGGTGAACATCTTTATGTTGATCGTATCTACCATACGACTCATGCTCGACCTTTCGGTCTCCGTGTTCCGAGGCCATGTCTGCACATGCTAGGCTCGTCAAGTTAACCCTAAGTGTTTTCGCTGTGCAAAACTGTCTTACACCCGTTGTATGTGAACGTAAGAATCCATCACAACCGATCATCACGTGGTGCTTAGAAGCGACGAACTGTAGCAACGGTGCACAGTTAGGGGAGAACACTTCTTGAAATTTTGTAAGGGATCATCTTATTTACTACCGTCGTCCTAAGTAAACAAGATGCATAAACATGATAAACATCACATGCAATCAAGTAGTGACATGATATGGCCAATATCATTTTGCTCCTTTTGATCTTCATCTTCGGGGCTCCATGATCATCATCGTCACCGGCATGACACCATGATCTCCATCATCATGATCTCCATCATCGTGTCTTCATGAAGTTGTCACGCCAACGACTACTTCTACTTCTATGGCTAACGCGTTTAGCAATAAAGTAAAGTAAGTTACATGGCGTTCTTCAATGACACGCAGGTCATACAAAAAATAAAGACAACTCCTATGGCTCCTGCCGGTTGTCATACTCATCGACATGCAAGTCGTGAATCCTATTACAAGAACATGATCAATCTCATACATCACATAGATCATTCATCACATCCTTTTGGCCATATCACATCACATAGCATACCCTGCAAAAACAAGTTAGACGTCCTCTAATTGTTGTTGCATGTTTTACGTGGCTGCTATGGGTTTCTAGCAAGAACGTTTCTTACCTACGCAAGACCACAACGTGATATGCCAATCGCTATTTACCCTTCATAAGGACCCTTTTCATCGAATCCGTTCCGACTAAACTGGGAGAGACTGGCACCCGCTAGCCACCTTATGCACCAAGTGCATGTCAATCGGTGGAACCTGTCTCACGTAAGAGTACGTGTAAGGTCGGTCCGGGCCGCTTCATCCCACAATACCGTCGAAACAAGATTGGACTAGTAACGGTAAGCATATTGAACAACATCAACGCCCACAACTACTTTGTGTTCTACTCGTGCAAAGAATCTACGCAATAGACCTAGCTCATGATGCCACTGTTGTGGAACGTAGCAGAAATTCAAAATTTTCCTACGCGTCATCAAGATCTATCTATGGAGAAACCAGCTACGAGTAGAAGGAGAGTGCATCTACATACCCTTGTAGATCGCTAAGCGGAAGCGTTCAAGTGAACGGGGTTGATGGAGTCGTACTCGTCGTGATTCAGATCACCGATGATCCTAGTGCCGAACGGACGGCACCTCCGCGTTCAACACACGTACAGCTCGACGATGTCTCCCACGCCTTGATCCAGCAAGGAGAGAGGGAGAGGTTGAGGAAGACTCCATCCAGCAGCAGCACAACGGCGTGGTGGTGATGGAGGAGCGTGGCAATCCTGCAGGGCTTCGCCAAGCACCTACGGGAGAGGAGGAGGTGTCACGGGAGGGAGGGAGGCGCCAAGGGCTCAGGTATGGATGCCCTCCCTCCCCTCCACTATATATAGGGGCAGGGGAGAGGGGGGAGGCGCAGCCTTGCCCCCTACTCCAAGAAAGGGGTGCGGCCAAGAGGGGGGGAGGAGTCCATCCTCCCCAAGGCACCTCGGAGGTGCCTTCCCCCTTTAGGACTCTCCCCTTTTTCCTATATCTTGGCGCATGGGCCTCTAGGGGCTGGTGCCCTTGGCCCATGTAGGCCAAGGCGCACCCCCTACAGCCCATGTGGCCCCCCGGGGCAGGTGGCCCCACCCGGTGGGCCCCCGGGACCCTTCCGGTGGTCCCGGTACAATACCGATGACCCCGAAACTTGTCCCGATGGCCGAAACAGGACTTCCTATATATAAATCTTTACCTCCGGACCATTCCGGGACTCCTCGTGACGTCCGGGATCTCATCCGGGACTCCGAACAACATTCGGTAACCACATACAAGCTTCCTTTATAACCCTAGCGTCATCGAACCTTAAGTGTGTAGACCCTACGGGTTCGGGAGACATGCAGACATGACCGAGACGTTCTCCGGTCAATAACCAACAACGGGATCTGGATACCCTTGTTGGCTCCCACATGTTCCACTATGATCTCATCGGATGAACCACGATGTCAAGGACTCAATCGATCCCGTATACAATTCCCTTTGTCTAGCGGTATTTTACTTGCCCGAGATTCGATCGCCGGTATACCGATACCTTGTTCAATCTCGTTACCGGCAAGTCTCTTTACTCGTTCCGCAACACATCATCCCGTGATCAACCCCTTGGTCACATTATGCACATTATGATGATGTCCTACCGAGTGGGCCCAGAGATACCTCTCCGTTTACACGGAGTGACAAATCCCAGTCTCGATCCGCATAAAACAATAGATACTTTCGGAGATACCTGTAGTGCACCTTTATAGTCACCCAGTTACGTTGTGACGTTTGATACACCCAAAGCACTCCTACGGTATCCAGGAGTTACACGCTCTCATGGTCAAAGGAAGAGATACTTGACATTGGCAAAGCTCTAGCAAACGAACTACACGATCTTTGTGCTATGCTTAGGATTGGGTCTTGTCCATCACATCATTCTCCTAATGATGTGATCCCGTTATCAACGACATCCAATGTCCATAGCCAGGAAACCATGACTATCTGTTGATCACAATGAGCTAGTCAACTAGAGGCTCACTAGGGACATATTGTGGTCTATGTATTCACACGTGTATTACGATTTCCGGATAATACAGTTATAGCATGAATAAAAGACTATTATCATGAACAAAGAAATATAATAATAACACTTTTATTATTGCCTCTAGGGCATATTTCCAACACATGAGCTGTCAGAAGTGGCAATTGAAAGAGTTTCAGTTTGGTGGTTTTAGGCCCCTACTGAAGCATCACTTGTTATTTGCAAGTACCGTGATGGGTCGAGCTCCAAACCTGAAGACGGTTCTTCTGACAGATGGTGAATATCCATGCAAGGGCTGTGACGCATTGATCCCTATACCTCCTCCTGTAGGGGGCTTCTTTCCAAGGGACAGGGATACACAAGAAGCAATAGTCAAGCAACTTAGAGAGATCGTCCAGTCCTCAGCACAGATAATTTTCCGTGGTGGTTCGACACACCCCTCTCGAGCCACCTGGTCATGTATTTATTAGCAAGCAGAGTACAAGAGATCACGTCAGTTTTATTATATTCTGAACTTACAGAATCGTAGGAGATTAATACCCTATGTATCCTTCATTATTTCTCTGTCAATTTTGTCAAAATCTTTAGCTTCCATTTATATAAAATACCGAAGTTGTATAAATATTGATGAGAGTGCTTAGAATTCATCTAGATGAGATATAGTTTGGTCCCATTCAGCTGACATCACATTTAGTTGTCTTAGTCCATTTTTTGGTCTACCTTTATGGACCGAGATCTGCTGTGGCCAAGGCACAGCGTACCTTGCCCCCTACCATCCACCGTTGGAATTGATCCAGTGGCCAGCAGCAGTTCACAGTCAAAAGAAACTGAATGAGTGGACAAAACAACAGAGAACGGAGTGCACTTTCTTCAGGCAGAGAAGAGAGCAGAGCATCGGTTCAGTTAACACAATACTAGCAGACTTGCATCGGTTCAGTTAATTAACACAAATACAGTGCACTGGTGGTTGTATTGAAGTGTTTAGACGTACTCCTTTTTTTTTAAGTTTGCTAGTATTAGCCCATGAGTTAACAGGTTCAGGAAAACACAACAACAACAACGGAAAGTTGAACACAATACAAATTCTTTTGCAGGTCTGAACAAACTAATTTTTAAAGCACTTGACATTGAAATTTGTTCTTACATAATCATTCAAGTACATAGAGTTGGCCCTTTTACTAGTACACATAGGACACAAAAAACTATAGTTAGCCCACAAGTCCAAATTACTATAGTCAACCCTGTCCAAAATACAGTTGACACCGCCCAAAATACTATCTAAAAGCTTGTACATGCTAGAACAGATTTTCATCATAACGGGTAGCTGTCAAGAGCTGCATGTAACTCATTGTCTTGTTGCACTCTTGAAACTCCATATTTGCTCCTTTATTGCGCCCATCCTTCTCCACTCCTGCTTGAGGCTATGCACCATCATGTTTCTTGTGTTGCTGCAATAAAACTTCTAGTAAGTTTAGGAATGGACGGTAACAACACATCATGTACATATTGCTACATACCTTTGCTCTTTGGTTTTTGGATGGAGCAACTTTAGTTGGCTTGCGCTTCCTTTTGAGTAACTTATCAAGCCAAGTTTGTCTTCTCAATTTTTTTATTGAACCTCTTTTTTCTTGAGCTTTGCAGTACTAAGAACCTCATTTGTTTGTTGCATATTTGGGTCAACATTTTCTTTGTCATTGCATGGCTTATACAGCGCATTGGTAGTTGCATTGAGTTTATCCTCTAGTTGTGGACCAACGCAATCAAGTGCATTTTCTAACATCAAACAACATTATGGAGAGTAGGTTATTTTATATGCCAAAGTGTGAAATTTGTGAGACGAATCCTTCTACCGAAGTTGGGCTTCCAAGTTTGGATTTTCTATCACGTTCCTTCCTTGTCTATCGTGTATGCTTCCATTGCATGCTTCTCTAGTCCACCTCTTTAAGATATAATGTGCTGGCAATACTTTTATATTCATCAAATCAAGCACTTTGATACCATGTCCCCACAATATTCCTGTCCTATTGAACATTCCACAACTACATGAAACTGTTTGGGTTAGAGGATCACCAATCATTATGCGCTCCTCCTCGAATTTTAAATCACCATGCAAACTCCCAATAGCAACTGCGAACTTGTTATGTCCATCTAATGCTCCAGTGTATGCAGCCTTTGATCTTTCATATTCGCTTTGGAAAGCTTCAAAAATAATTGGAGTGTACTCTTTGCTTGCTAGCACCAACATAGGTGTGTGCATCTTGATTCTTGGCAACTTCTTCCTTGCATCAAATTTAGATTGCAATTCCTTTCTTAGTTTTACTTCCACTGTCCTCTCAAAATGCATCAAGAACCGAACAATATGAAAATCTGATTTCAAATGGTTTTTCAATGAATTGTTGAAGCTCTCACTAAGTTGTGTACTTCTCCCAAACTAAACTTGATGACAAGTAAGCTCATGTGCAACTTTTGGCATGATTCCAGAATCATCAGCGGCTTCTATTTCAAAAGCTTGTACTTTGGAAATCTTCCTTTGTGATGCCATCAAGTGGCAAGTTTGTGGCAATTGAAGGTAATGATTGTGTTCTAGCACAATATATGTGACTTCATAATTTTTTGCCACTCGATCCAATGTTATAGTCATCCGAGCTTTGCAATATGTTCTTGTTTCGAATACCCTCATTTTAACAAACAAATCTGCATGACGACACTTCACCATCACACTTGCTTACATTTTTGTTTCTCTTCCTCACATCAAACCATGCACGACCCCCATATGCAACCCAAAACACACAAGCCTAAAAAAACCCTAAAACAATCTAGCCTAAGACAATCAAGCCTAAAAAAACCTAAATATATTCGTAATAACCCTAAATATAGAAAAATAAACAAATGATGAGATGGGATCATATATATGAACACATAGGGTTCATATATATGAACACTTAGGGTTACATATATCTATATTCTATTGTACTCAAAAAACATATTTAGTGCTCTAATGATGAAATGGGCTCATATATATGATGAAATGGGCTCAAGTTGGGGAACGCAGTATTTCAAAAAGTTTCCTACAATCACACAAGATCTATCTAGGAGATGCATAGCAACGAGCGGGGAGAGTGTGTCCACGTACCCTCGTAGAACGAAAGCAGAAGTGTTAAGTAATGCGGTTGATGTAGTCGAACGTCTTCATGATCCAACTGATCAAGTACCGAACGCACGGCACCTCCATGATCTGCACACGTTCAGCTCGGTGACGTCCCTCGTACTCTTGATCCAGCTGAGGCCGAGGGAGAGTTTCGTCAACACGACAGCGTGATGACGGTGATGATGAAGTTACCAACGTAGGGCTTCGCCTAAGCACTATAACAATATGACCGAGGTGGAAATCTATGGAGGGGGGCACCGCACACGGCTAAAACAACTGTCAACTTGTGTGTCTATGGGGTGGAGGAGGAGGGGAGGGCCGGCCCTCTCTATGGCGCACCCAAGGGGGGAGTCCTACTCCCAATAGGAGTAGGTTTCCCCCTTTCCTATTTGGAGTAGGAGAAGAAGGAAGAGGGAGAGGGAGAGAAGGAAAGGGGGGCCGGCCCCCACCCCAATTCGGATTGGGATTGGGGGGGGGGGCTCCCTCCACCTGGCCGCCTCCTCCTCTCTTCCACTAAGGCCCATTGACTCCCAGGAGGGTTCCGGTAACCTCCCGATACTGTGGAAAATGCCCGAACTCATCCGGAACCATTCCGGTGTCCAAACATAGCCTTCCAATATATCGATCTTTATGTCTCGACCATTCTGAGACTCATCGTCATGTCCGTGATCACATTCGGGGCTCCGAACTACCTTCAGTACATCAAAACACATAAACTCATAATACCGATCGTCATCGAATGTTAAGCGTGCGGACCCTACAGGTTCGAGAACTATGTAGACATGACTGAGACACATCTCCGGTCAATAACCAATAGCGGAACCTGGATGCTCATATTGGCTCCTACATATTCTACGAAGATCTTTATCGGTTAAACCGCATAACAACATACGTTGTTCCCTTTGTCATCGGTATGTTACTTGCCCGAGATTTGATCGTCGGTATCTCAATACCTAGTTAAATCTCGTTACCGGCAAGTCTCTTTACTCGTTCCGTAATGCATCATCTCGCAACTAACTCATTAGTCACATTGCTTGCAAGGCTTTTAGTGATGTGCATTACCGAGAGGGCCCAGAGATAACTCTCCGATACTCGGAGTGACAAATCCTAATATCCATCTATGCCCACTCAACAAACACCATTGGAGACACATGTAGAACATCTTTATAATCACCCAGTTACGTTGTGACGTTTGATAGCACACAAGGTGTTCCTCCGGTATTCGGGACTTGCATAATCTCATAGTCAGAGGAACATGTATAAGTCATGAAGAAAGCAATAGCAATAAAACTAAACGATCATTATGATAAGCTAACAGATGGGTCTTGTCCATCACATCATTCTCTAATGATGTGATTCCGTTCATCAAATGACAACACATGTCTATGGCTAGGAAACTTAACCATCTTTGATTAACAAGCTAGTCAAGTAGAGGCATACTAGGGACACTCTGTTTTGTCTATGTATTCACACATGTGTCAAGTTTCCGGTTAATAAAATTCTAGCATGAATAATAAACATTTATCATGATATAAGGAAATATAAATAACAACTTTATTATTGGCTCTAGGGCATATTTCCTTCAGTCTCCCACTTGCACTAGAGTCAATAATCTAGTTCACATCGTCATGCGATTTAACACCAATAGTTCACATCTTTATGTGATTAGTTCACATGTCCATGTGACTAATACCCAAAGGGTTTACTAGAGTCAATAATGTAGTTCACATTGCTATGTGATTAACACCCAAAGAGTGATCATGTTTTGCTTGTGAGAGAAATTTAGTCAACGGGTCTGCCACATTCAGAGCCGTAAGTATTTTGAAAATTTTCTATGTCTACAATGCACTGCACGGAGGTACTCGAGCTAATCGCTCCCACTTTCAATATGTATCCAGATTGAGATTTAGAGTCATCCGAGTCAGTGTCAAAGCTTGCATCGATGTAACCCTTTACGACGAACTTTTTGTCACCTCCATAACCGAGAAACATGTATTTATTCCACTAAGGATAATTTTGACCGTTGTCCAGTGATCCACTCCTGGATCACTGTTGTACCCTTTCGCCAAACTCATGGTGAGGTACACAATAGGTCTGGTACACAACATAGCATATTTTATAGAACCTATGACTGAGGCATAGGGAATGACTTTTCGTTCTCTTTTTCTATTTTCTGCAGTGGTCGGGTTTTGGGTCTTTACTCAACGTCACACCTTGCAACACAGGCAAGAACTCTTTCTTTGACTGTTCCATTTTGAACTGCTTCAAAAATCTTTTCAAGGTATGTACTCATTGAAAAAACTTATCAAGCATCTTGATCTATCTCTATAGATCTTGATGCTCAATATGTAAGCAGCTTCACCGAGGTCTTTCTTTGAAACACTCCTTTCAAAGACTCCTTTATGCTTTCCAGAAAATTCTACATCATTTCTGATCAATAATATGTCATTCACATATACTTATCAAAAAGGTTGTGGTGCTCCCACTCACTTTCTTGTAAATACAGGCTTCACCACAAGTCTGTATAAAACCATATCCTTTGATCACCTTATCAAAAAGCATATATTCCAACTCCGAGATGCTTGCACCAGTCCATAGATGGATCGCTGGAGCTTGCACATTTTGTTAGCACCTTTAGGATTGACAAAACCTTCTGGTTGCATCATATACAACTCTTCTTTAAGAAATCTATTAAGGAATGAAGTTTTGACATCTATTTGCTAGATTTCATAAAATGTGGCAATTTCTAACATGATTCAGACAGACTTAAGCATCGCTACGAGTGAGAAAATCTCATTGTAGTCAACATCTTGAACTTGTCGAAAACATTTTTGTGACAATTCGAGCTATGTAGATAGTAACACCACTATCAACGTCCGTCTTCCTCTTGAAGATCCATTTATTCTCTATGTCTTGCCGATCATCGGGAAAGTCAACCCAAGTCCATACTTTTGTTTTCATACATGGATCCTATCTCAGATTTCATGGCCTCAAGCCATTTTGCGGAATCTGGGCTCATCATCGCTTCCTCATAGTTCGTAGGTTCGTCATGGTCAAGTAACATGACCTTCAAAACAGGATCACCGTACCACTCTGGTGCGGTACCTTACTCTGGTTAACCTATGAGGTTCGGTAGTAACTTGATCTACAGTTTCATGATCATCATCATTAGCTTCCTCATTGATTGGTGTAGGAATCACGGGAACTGATTACTGTGATGAATTACTTTCCAATTTGGGAGTAGGTACTATTACCTCCTCAAGTTCTACTTTCCTTCCACTCACTTCTTTCGAGATAAACTCCTTCTCTAGAAAGGAACCACTCTTAGCAACAAAGATCTTGCCTTCGGATCTGTGATAGAAGGTGTACCTGATACGTCTCCAACGTATCTATAATTTTTGATTGTTCCATGCTATTATATTATCTATTTTGGATGTTAATGGACTTATTTTTACACTTTTATATTATTTTTGGGACTAACCTATTAACCGGAGGCCCAACCCAAATTGCTGCTTTTTTTTGCCTATTTTAGAGTTTCGCCGAAAAGAAATATCAAACGGAGTCCAAATGGAATGAAACCTTCGGGAGCGTTATTTTTGGAACTAACGTGATCTAGGAGACTTAGAGTGGAGATCAAGAATCAATCGAGGAGGCCACGAGGCAGGGGGGCGCGCCCTCCACCCTCGTGGGTCCCTCGTTACTCCACTGACCTACTTCTTCCTCCTATATATATCCATATACCCCGCAAACATCCAGGAGCACCACGAAAACCTAATTCCACCGCCGCAACCTTCTGTACCCAAGAGATCCCATCTTGGGGCCTTTTTCGGAGCTCCGCCGGAGGGGGCATTGATCACGGAGGGCCTCTACATCAACTCCATGGCCCCTCTGACGATGCGTGAGTAGTTTACTTCAGCCTTTGGGTCCACAGCTAGTAGCTAGATGGCTTCTTCTCTCTCTTTGGATCTCAATACAAAGTTCTCCTCGATTCTCTTGGAGATCTATTCGATGTAATCTTCTTTTGTGGTGTGTTTGTCGAGATCCGATGAATTGTGGGTTTATGATCAAGTTTATCTATGAACAATATTTGAATCTTCTATGAATTCTTTTATGTATGATTGGTTTACCTTTGCAAGTCTCTTGGAATTATCAGTTTTGGTTTGGCCTACTAGATTGATCTTTCTTGCAATGGGAGAAGTGCTTAGCTTTGGGTTCAATCTTGCGGTGCTCGATCCCAGTGACAAAGGGAAACGACACGTATTGTATTGTTGCCATCGAGGATAAAAAGATGGGGTTTATATCATATTGCATGAGTTTATCCCTCTATATCATGTCATCTTGCTTAAGGCGTTACTCTGTTCTTATGAACTTAATACTCTAGATGCATGCTGGATAGCGGTCAATATGTGGAGTAATAGTAGTAGATGCAGAATCATTCCAGTCTACTTGTCTCGGACGTGATGCCTATATACATGATCATGCCTGGATATTCTCATAATTATTCGCTTTTCTATCAATTGCTCGACAGTAATTTGTTCACGCACCTTAATACTTATGCTATTTTGAGAGAAGCCACTAGTGAAACCTATGCCCCCCGGATCTATTCTCCATCATACAAGTTTCCAATCTACTTTATTTTGCTATCTTTTACTTTCAATCTATATCATAAAAATACCAAAAATATTTATCTTATTATTACCATCTCTATCAGATCTCACTCTTGCAAGTGGCCGTGAAGGGATTGAAAACCCCTTTATCGCGTTGGTTGCGAGGTTCTTATTTGTTTGTGTAGGTACGAGGTGACTCGCGCGTGGTCTCCTACTGGATTGATACCTTGGTTCTCAAAAACTGAGGGAAATACTTACACTGCTTTACTGCACCACCCTTTCCTCTTCAAGGGAAAACCAACGCAGTGCTCAAGAGGTAGTAAGAAGGATTTCTGGCACTGTTGTCGGGGAGATCTACGCCAAGTCAAGACATATCAAGTACCCATCACAACTCTTATCCTTCGCATTACATTATTTGCCATTTGCCTCTCGTTTTCCTCTCCCCCACTTCACCATTCCCATTTTATTCGCCCTCTTTTCTGTTCGCCTTCTTCCCGTATGTATCTTTCTTTGTGTTTCCATGTGCCTTCTATTTGCTTGCATCTTTGCTTGCTAAGAATCTATTGATATGGATCCACTTAAAGTATTCTACTTGGATCATCTTCGATCCTTATGTGCTCGTGCTGAAACCCATAGCCTAGTTGATGGGAAATCTTTAGATGAGCATGCTCATTTTGTGCGTCACCGTTTGTCTGAAAAGGGGATACTCTTATGGGATCAAATAAACAGATTGCTATGTTATGCTTGGAATCTTTGTGAAATTTGTGATCTTACTTGTTGCTCTAAGAACCCTAAAAAACACCTCCCCTACCTATGTGAGTTTAATGATAATGAAATATTATCTTCTTATGCAAAGGGTGTTTACAGTTACTACGATATCGAACAAATTGAAGACTTTGTTGCTTTTAAGGGTGCTTATGAAGTTGCTTCTTTGTTTGAAAAGTATGATATTACTCTCTACGAATCTGAAAATTTGGACATACTTAAATATTGCTATGAAAACTATGCTCATAATGTGTATGTCAAAGAATTTATTGAAAGAATGACCGTTTCTTCGGAAGAAAATAATGATATGCATGAATCTATAGATAATTATGATTATGATGATTTGATTGAAATAACCCTTGATGAACATGATGCTTGCTATTCTTGTGGCCATGATACCAATATTTTTGAAGATGAGTTTGCTATAGTTCCTTATGTTAAAGATGAGATCGTTGCTCTTGCACCCATACTTGATAGTTCCTTCGATGAAAAGCATGATTGCATTGATGTTATTATAAATTCTCTTAATGTCAATTGTGTTAATGATATGCAAAATCCTAAGCTTGGGGATGCTAGTTTTGCTATGTCTACTACTTGTTGCAATGATCATGATTGGGGTGATTCTTCTTTTGATCTTGAAAATTTATTTAAGCCCCGTGATGAATATGAGATTGATAATAGTATTTGCAATATTATTGAAAGTGGGTTTGGAAGAGTGTCAACTTTAGATCCCACATATTTGGAGAATGTTCAATCTTATGAAGTTTTTGATAAAAGTGGGTTTGGAGAGGTCATGACTTTAGTTAATGTTAATCCCACTGTTTTGGAAGAGTGTCAACTTTGCATACATGTGGATCGTGTTAATAATATGTTTTGTGATAGCTATATTGTTGAATTTTCTTATGATCCTACATGTAATTATTATGAGAGAGGAAAATATGGTGGTAGAAATTTTCATGTTACTAAATTACCTCTCGTTATGTTGACATTGCTATTGTTTCTTTCCGCTTCCTTGCATATGCTAGTTTTTGCTTGCCTTGATAATTTGTTTGCCTATAAGATGTCTATGCATAGGAAGTATGTTAGACTTAGATGTGTTTTTCATGTGTTTTATGATGCTCTCATTGTGCTTCAATTCTTGTCTTTCATGTGAGCATCATTGAAATCTTATGCCTAGCTAGGGGCGTTAAACGATAGCGCTTGTTTGGAGGCAACCCAATTTTACTTTTATTCATTGCTTTTTGCTCCTGTTTAGTAATGAAAAATTTATCTAGACTCTGTTTTGGTTGTGTTTTTTGTGTTTAATTAGTGTTTGTGCCAAGTAGAACCGTTGGGAAGACTTGGGGAAAGTATTTTTGATCTTGCTGTAAAAAATAGAAACTTTAGCGCTCACGATAATTGCTGACATTTTTTATTGGAGAGTGATATTTAGTTAATTCTTTTTGCATATGATTAATAGATAAATTCCTCACGTCCAAAAATTTATTTTAGAACTTTTGGGTTCCAGAAGTTTGCGTTAGGTACAGATTACTACAGACTGTTCTGATTTTGACAGATTCTGTTTTTCGTGTGTTGTTTGCTTATTTTGGTGAATCTATGGCTAGTAAAAGAGTTTATAAACCATAGAGAAGTTGGAATACAGTAGGTTTAACACCAATATAAATAAAGAATGATTTCATTACAGTACCTTGAAGTAGTGTTTTGTTTTCTTTCGCTAATGGAGCTCACGAGATTCTCTTGTTAAGTTTTGTGTTGTGAAGTTTTCAGGTTTTGGGTAAAGATTTGATGGATTATGGAACAAGGAGTGTCAAGAGCCTAAGCTTGGGGATGTCCATGGCACCCCAAGGTAAAATACGAGGACACCAAAAAGCCTAAGCTTGGGGATGCCCCGGAAGGCATCCCCTCTTTTGTCTTCGTTCATCGGTAACTTTACTTGGAGCTACATTTTTATTCACCACATGATATGTGTTTTGCTTGGAGCGTCTTGTATGATTTGAGTCTTTGATTTTTAGTTTACCACAATCATCCTTGCTGTACACACCTTTTGAGACAGACACACATGAATTAGAATTTATTAGAATACTCTATGTGGTTCACTTATATCTTTTTAGCTATATAGTTTTTGCTCTAGTGCTTCACTTATATCTTTTAGAGCACGGCGGTGGTTCTATTTATAGAAATAATTGATCTCTCATGCTTCACTTATATTATTTTGAGAGTCCTTTAGAACAACATGGCAATTTGCTTTTAGGCATAATAAAAACTTTCATATAAGTGCATTGAATACTAAGAGAAGTTTGATACTTGATGATTGTTTTGAGATATAGAGATGGTGATATTAGATTCATGCTAGTTGAGTAGTTGTGAATTTGAGAAATACTTGTGTTGAAGTTTGTCATTCCTGTAGCATGCACGTATGGTGAACCATTATGTGATGAAGTCGCAGCATGATTTATTTATGGGACAATTCCATTTATCCCCCTAACTTGAGCCACCACCTGGCATTTGCCCCTAATTTTCAGGTATGCTCAAAAATACCCCTCTTCCGTTAAGTCACCTTACAGGAATGCCCTTTTCTGCTGTTACCGTCCGGTCAAAGGGGTTTGACCGTCCGATGAACAGTAACATGGTGAACAGTAAATTCGAAAAAATAGCAAAAAAATCAAAAAAAATCTGAAATTTTGTGGGATCGAAGATACTCAAGGGAGCAAGGTGCGTACAAATTTTGGCACAGTTTGGACATTCCAGGAGCTCGTGTCAAAGGAAAAACTTTAAAATGTACGTTGTAAATAGTAAATTCAAAAAAGTAAGAAAATTCAAAAAAATATGAAAAAAATTGGCATCAAAGAGGCTGGGGTGCGCAAGGTGCGTGCAATTTTTTTTTTGTGTTTCGACACTGTAGGAGCTCGTGGAGAAAAAAACTATATTTGGCGCAGAAAAAAACTCTGAAAAATGCGCTATTTTTTTGCTAGAGCACCTCGCATGTCATTTGATCAAAAAAAATTGCAAGCGCCTTGCGCACCCAAGCCTCTTTGATGCCAGAAAAATTCATACTTTTTAAATTTTTCTTGCTATTTTTTAATTTACTGTTCACAGCGTATAGATTTACATTTTTTCCTTTCCCACGAGTTCGTGGAATGTCCAAATAGCTTGAAAATTTGCACGCACCTTGCGCCCTTGAGTATCTTCGAGCCGACAAAATTTCATATTTTTTTTGATTTTTTTGCTATTTTTTCAAATTTAATGTTCACCATGTTACTATTCACGGTCAAAGCCCTTTGACCGGACGGCAAGGGCATTTCTATAAGGTGACTTGACGGAAGAGGGGTATTTTTGAGCATACCTGAAAATTAGGGGCAAATGCCAGGTGGTGGCTCAAGTTAGGGGGAGAAATGGAATTGTCCCTTTATTTATTTATTGCCTTCCTTATGAGTGGCGGTCGGGGACGAGCGATGGTTTTTTCCAACCAATCTATCCCCCTAGGAGCATGCGCGTAGTACTTTGTTTCGATAACTAATAGATTTTTGCAATACGTATGTGAGTTCCTTATGACTAATGTTGAGTCCATGGATTATACGCACCCTCACCCTTCCACAATTGCTAGCCTCTCTAGTACCGCGTAACTTTCGTCGGTACCATAAACCCACCATATACCTTCCTCAAAACAGCCACCATACCTACCTATTATGGCATTTCCATAGCCATTCCGAGATATATTGCCATGCAACTTTCCACCGTTCTGTTTGCTATGACGCACTTCATCATTGTCATATTGCTTTGCATGATCATGTAGTTGACATTGTATTTTTGGCAAAGCCACCATTCATAATTTTTTCATACATGTCACTCTTGATTCATTGCATATCCCGGTACACCGCCGGAGGCATTCACATAGAGTCATATTTTGTTCTAAGTATTGAGTTGTAATTCTTGAGTTGTAAGTAAAAAGAAGTGTGATGATGAAAGGATCTAGAAGAGGTGTCTAGAGGGGGGGTGTCGGTGTCAAAACCGGCGGATCTCGGGTAGGGGGTCCCGAACTGTGCGTCTAAGACGAATGGTAACAGGAGGCAGGGGACACGATGTTTTACCCAGGTTCGGGCCCTCTTGATGGAGGTAAAACCCTACGTCCTGCTTGATTTATTCTTGATGATATGAGTATTACAAGAGTTGATCTACCACGAGATCGGAGAGGCTAAACCCTAGAAGCTAGCCTATGGTATGATTGTATGTTGTTCTATGGACTAAAACCCTCTGGTTTATATAGACACCGGAGGGGGCTAGGGTTACACAAGGTCGGTTACAAAGGAGGAGATATCCATATCCGTATTGCCTAACTTGCCTTCCACGCGAAGGAGAGTCCTATCTGGACACGGGACGAAGTCTTCAATCTTGTATCTTCATAGTCCAACAGTCCGGCCAAAGGATATAGTTCGGCTGTCCGGAGACCCCCTAATCCCGGACTCCCTCAGTAGCCCCTGAACCAGGCTTCAATGACGATGAGTCCGGTGCACAGTATTGTCTTCGGCATTGCAAGGTGGGTTCCTCCTCCAAATACACCACAGAAGAGCTTGAATACGAGGACAGTGTCCGACCCTAAAAGATAAGTTCCACATACCACCGTAGAGAGAATAATATTTCCACAAATCTAATCTGCTGACACGTTTTGGTAGCATGACATCACACCATGTCCCGGTAATTATTCGAACCGTTTTTCCTTAACCAGCTCCACACATAACACGAGGCGGTTTCTTGACACGTCTTGTCAAAAGCAGAGATCGTGTTCCCCTTATTACGGGATTCTCATCAATACGGTCGTGGGTAAGCCAACCGTGCCTAGGACTCCTAGATTTTAGGCAAGTCCCAAACGGCTATGAGGAGGACGCTTGATATTCACCCTCTTTATAAAGGGACAAGGCTTTTACTTTTTCCCTCCCGTGCTCAATTGAATCCTTCCCCCGCCTCGAGTTCTAACACCCAAAGCCCAGGTTAGGTGCTTCGGACCTTCAATCATGTCCGGATCGAGCCTTCAGAGCTGGTGGATGCCTTCCTCCGTCACGGAGGAGGACATCAAGAAGTTGAGGGAGGCCAGATACCTGACCGCCGAAATTTCGCATAGGCTGCCCACCTGAGGGCAGGTTATCCCTACTCCCGAACCCAATGAGAGCGTTGTGTTCATCTCCCACTTCCTCCGAGGACTAGGCCTCGCTCTAGATCCCTTTGTTAGGGGTCTTATGTTCTATTACGGGCTGGATTTTCACGATCTAGCCCCGGATTCCCTCCTTCATGTCTCGTCATTCATTGTCGTTTGTGAGGCCTTCCTCTGCATTACCCCTCACTTCGGTTTGTGGCTCAAGACCTTTGATGTGAAGCCGAGGATGGTTGAGGGGCAGTACACAGCGTGCGGAGGTGATCTAATAAGCAAAATTGCTGGCGCTCCATGGCCGGAGGGTTCCTATCCAGAGGTGTCCGGATTGTGGCAACGGGAGTGGTTCTACGTCACGGCTCCCCGAAGTGCCAAGTGGGTAGCTCCCCCCACTTTTCACTCGGCCCCCCCACCACAACTTATGTCATGGATTAGCAGGGGGCTGAGCTGGGGTCCAGCCAAGGACGTGCCCATACTGCAGAGCCGCATCCGAGATCTCTTCGAGGGAGATTTCAGTCTAGTAATGGTAATGCAAGTTATGCTGGTTCGCCAAGTCCAGCCTTGCAAACGTCGGTCCCTCCGCTTGTGGGAATTCAACCCGGAAGGTCCGCGCGCTATTCAGAATTTCCTCGGCCTGATGCACGAGGAGATGTATAAATCGTTCTTCGGACCTCAAATGGAGTGTCCGAACACCACCGAGGACGTGGGCCTGAGCAGCAACCGCACCGCGGCCCAAGTAAGTAATCCTCTAGCCGAACACACTGTCTTTTATTTATCATGACATCGTTCTGAAGAATAGCTCTTTGACCAGGACTGGATAACAAAGGCGAAGATGATCCGGTGTTCGGCCCCCCTTCCTGAAGGCTTGGACAATCCGGTGCTGGAAAAGATGCTGGAGCCAGCACCTTGCCCGGTGCCCTTAAAGGAAGACGAAGGGGGGGAATAAAGAGGGCGAAAGCGGGCCTCCACCGCTACCTATTCCAACCGAGGGAACGAGCGCCTCCGTGAGGGAGGATAACCGAGGGGAGGAATCTGACATTCTCTCGCCCCGGGGAAGGAAGAGGACTGGCTCTGAAGATCCGGAAACCAAGGTTTCCAAACGGGAGAAGAAATCTCCACCAGAGGGTCCTGCCTTGGAGGGTGCTCTTGCCGCACAAAGTCCGCGCGGGGATCAGCCCTCTAACGAGCTGTAAGTAATCAAAAAGTACTTAATAGTGAAGATAAACTACCTTATCCCTGAGGAAAATAACCGAAACGTTTATCTTGTAGTTCGGATCTTAGCCCTTCTCAGCTGAGCTCATCTTCGCACTACAAAAAATACACTTCCGTGATGATACGTGTTTGTCACAGTAGGTCGCTTTTTTGTCATGCATGTACATCCATGACAAATTTATGACAGAATCAAGATAGTCATACATGTGCTGTCGTAGAAGTGTTCCATGACATTACCAAAATTATCATCACGGAAGTGTCCACTTCCATGACGATAAATCGCGCGTCACAGAAGTGCTTTCGTCAAGGGTGACCGACACGTGGCATCCACCGTAACGGAACGCCGTTAAGCTATCGAGTCGGGTTTTGGATCCGATAACCCGTTAACAGCCCCGACCAATGGGAAATTTCCACGTGTAAAATTCTTATTGGCCGGACGAAACACGTGTCAGCTCGTCAGTGGGTCAGATAGGCGCCTATGATACGTCGACACGTGGCACGGCCCAATAGAGGCCCATTCCTGTGTAAAGGCCGGCCCGTTTGACTTGGTCAAAAGCTGGCAGGCCGGCCCATGGAAAGCCTGTTAACGGCCTGTTCGAATATAGCCCATTTACATCCCGCTAACCCAAGGCCCAGTACGCCCTATCCGAATTAGGCCCAGTAGCGTCATCTGGGCCATCCAATATGATTCCAGCCCATTTACACTTCTGGCCCATGTATGGCCCATGACGTCTTTCGGCCCATATGAGGCCCTATGTAACTCTTGGCCTACTAACGGCCCGTGGTGAAACTAGCCCGTAATGAATAGTGTATCACTTTACACCCATTAACGGCCCATGGTGAAACTGGCCCGTGATGAATAGCGTATCACTTTATACCCATTAACGGCCCGTTATTCCGTTGGGCCGTTTCCAGCCCATGTTATCTTTCGGCCTTCTCAGAGCCCATTTATTCTTGGGCTCATTTCCAGCATTCGTTTACTTACGGCCCGTTACTGTCATTTTCTGCTTGTGGGCCAAATTCAGCCCGTGGTTACAGTCGGCCCGTTTGTGGTCCGTTAATACGTTGGGCCGTTTTCATAGCGTCATCAAATACAGCCTATTAACGATGGCCCGTTATGGTCGGCCCATGAATGAATGATTCCAACTCTAGCCCGTTTACGGCCATAATGTGGCCTGTTATTGGCCCATGTTTGGCCATCAATCATACTGCCCGTATAAGGCCCATTGATGATACGGCCCGTAGAAGGCCCATTGTTTCTACGGCCCGTAGAAGGACCATTATTTCTATGCCCCGTAGAAGGCCCATTGTTTTATGGCCCGTAGAAGGCCCATTGTTTCTATGGCCCGTAGGAGGCCCAGTGTCACTACAGTAAATATTAGCCCATGGTTATTGTGGCCTAGTTTTAAAAAATAGGTTAATGCAGCCACTAGCAAACCGCGGAAAAAGAACTGCAATGACTAGAAGCAAACAAATAAACAAGACAACAAGGAAATAAATAAGCAAGCAACTTACGCTAGGCTATCACGGCTATCACACATATTACATCCACTGGGCATCAAAGTTCGCCACCAGTGCAAATAAATGCGCCGACAAAAGAATATACAAAACTGAGAGCACTTCAGAAGGCACTAGGCCTGGCCAGGTCGCGCCCCCCAAACAGCTGAAGAAGCTGAGTAGACCTCATTTGTGTCAACGATAGATGCATCAACACAAGATTTAAGGCATGATGGTGCACACGGCAGTCCTCTGACATCTTCATTGCATCTTTGACTTCAAGTTGGAGCTGAGCTGAAGCAAGCCTTTCCGCTTTAAGTTGAGACTGAAGAAGTCAAACTGATTGAGGCAGCGACTGCACATAGGTTGCCTCACACCTGCTGGTGAGTAGCTTCAACTCACTGTCTTCATCAAGACAGGACCTTGGGGTCATCTTGCTGTCCTCAAAATGGTTTGGCTCACTATCTTCCCTAAAGTTCTGCCTGGCATAAGAGATACGAGTCTGAAAGAGAAACAAGGAGACACGTAACAGGTTTCACAATTATATAAGCAAATAAATGGATCTGTTCTGCATAAGGAACATGTTTTTACAACTACAATTTGAAACTGGTAGTTGTTGCAAACATCCAATCAGATGTAAACAGCAAAGCAAACAGCAGTGGAGGAAATGATGCCTATAATCTATACTAGAACAAAGTTTGAAGACTTGAGAAGGATGAACTTACATTACATGTTAACACGAGCTGGACAAAGCCCTTCTCCATGTTGATGGAAGGATAATTCAATAAATTCTCCAAAGAAAATTCTTTATAAGCGTTGCCATTATTCTACATTTTGCAAAGAGTAAATATAGATCAAATAATATTGGAAGAAACAGAGGATAATGAAGCTCAGGTGCATATTGATGATACATAATCAAATAGAAATTAATTAAGTACAACGTCACAAGGCAAAAGGGAGAGAGGTACTGACAAGAGCAATGCAGAGCCCATTATTGTTTTGAGATCGTATGATCCTTTGAGCAAGGAGATTCATCTGAAATTAGTTTTCATACAAGAGAGAAGGTAAGGCACAAGCAGAAATTTAGGAGTTCAAATTTTGAATTGATATCATAGACAGTACCTGACGCTGGGCTCCCAGCAGTTCTAATAGGGGTTTGGCCACTGGAGTAGGGGTAAAGTGTGGTACAGTTGGGCCTGTGTTTTCTGTGGCTGCTGATCTATCTGATTTAACAGGTATCACTACCTTTTCCAAACACCTAGTTTGTACTCCTTGACGACCTGCACTCACCCTCTTCCTTTTGGACACCTATTACAAAAGAACAACATCTGGCTGGAAAACATAGTGTGACGACACATGGAATAGGTACAGAAAATGGATAGGTATGGCATATACTCATATATGATGCTTAAACTAAGCAGATGGTGTAACAAAGTAGAAGTAAAGCAAGAGGTCAGATGCAAAATATGTGTGACCAATACAACTTTGCAAATTTAGAGCAAGCACCTTGATGGGTGAATAAGATAGGCCATCCTCCACCATGCCAAGTTTGATAGCCAGTGGATCGTTCCGCAATATTCCTCTCGTGTGCCCATTCTCATATTCATTTTGATAATGTTCAATACCTGACATGCATGAAAACATAAAAACAAGTGAGATTTTCTTTGTAATGCAGAAGTGATTCTAATCCAATACTACCTCCCTGTAAAACCCTTTGTGCTATCTCTGCAATTCTTTTAAAAGATGCCATGCATGCTGTAATTTGTTGTGTGCATTAATATAATGTGGCCTACTACTCAAAATATGAGAGCTCCAGAAGTGATGACACTTCGCAGATGATAGCTTCAACATATAGTAAAGAAGAACAAGTCGAACTGACCTGACAGATTCAAAATATACTAAGGGAGAACAACTCGACCTGACCAGTCGACCGCAAGAGAAGAGTATCATCTTAAAGAAGAGCAGAAGAGCAAGCAGATTGAAGATATTACAAGTCTTTTAATACAATGTCGGTTGGCCACCCATGATGAACCAGAGCGCACAGAGAAATACTATTATTTCCGGTCTCTCCATATGTGGCTCACATGCATTTCGAAACTAAAGTAGGAACATTTAGCTAACCAATTAAACATCTCTCAGTTTTACTAATATCAGCAATAATATCATATATGAATTTGTGCAACTAAGCTAGTTTAGCTCGATGGGTGGAGCAGTGCTATTACGACACGAACCACGTAGGTTGATTGTGGTCATCATAAAATGGGGAAAACATAAGCATGATGAGTACAAAGTTGACCGTGGCAGTGGGATGGCAGATCTGAAGCTGCAAACCGCGCAAAGGGTAGTTAGCAACTGATGTTTGCTTTGAAATAACAATTAAGATTTGGTATGGACAAGAAAGTACGGTCAACAAGTGACAAAGAAATGCAATTATGATGTCTCTCTATATGTCGCGACATGCATTTGGAAACTCAAGTGGGACCTTTAGCTAACCAATTAAATGTGTCGGTTAACTAATATCAGTATCATATCACAATCATATTTGAACAACTAAGCTTTCGAATTCTGAGTGTTGTGTTGTTTAGCTTCAAGGGTGGAGTAATGCTAGTACGACAGAAAGCACCTACGCAGATCATAGTAGAGTATATAAAAGGGGAAAACCCTAAGCATCAAGAGAAAATTCAGGAAAGTGAAACTAGCTGGACCAGTGGGTGGCGCACATGCTTTTCGAAACGAATATAGGAACATTAGGTGACCAATTAAACGTTCTCTATTTTAGTGATATTAGCATCATATAAGATTCGTATTTCAACATGTAAGCTTTGGGTTGAGGTCTTGAGGAGCAGTGCTAGCACGACACGAAGCACCTACGATGATGGTAGTGAATATGAAGGGGGGAAACCATAAGCTTTACGAGTATAGTGCCCGTGCCATGGCGGATCTGAAGGTGCAAACCGGACAAAGCTACTTCGCAACCAATGTTTGCTTTCAACTAGCCACTACGATTTGGTACGGACAAGAAAAGTACAGTAAACAAATTATGATCTATTTTCCGGGTGAGATCAATAACTTAAGCACATATGGAAGAGTACCAGCTCTCTTGCGACGCCGTGTAGGCCTATGCTGATACGTTGAGGGTGCTGCGGGTGCGATGGCTGTCGGCGGCGGGGAAGAAGACTTTAGACGGCAGACGGCCGGGTCGGGGGATATATCCTGTTGCCGTGGACGAGGCGGTCGTAGGAGCGGCAACAGCAAGGTGGACGACGGTGCCGATGAAGCGAGAGGAGGCGATGAAAGGATCCTGGTCCAGCACCGTGGATGAGAGACGTCCATCTCTTGCAGTGGACGACGGGGTAGGGGTAGCGGCTCCGTCAAGGTGGAGGATGGGGTGGCGGACGGAGGAGGCTGGCCGCAGTGCGGAGGTTGTCGTGCCGCCGACGGTGTATGAATGGGGAAATGGAGGGGAGGGGGGATCTCAAACTTTGGGACGCGCTTCTCTGAAATGGGGGAAAGTTACGAACTTATCCCCCGTTTAAAATTTCAGACATCACGTCAGTTGGGGATAGGACGGTAATCTTGCATCTCCCAAATATTTGCCGGTAACTATTTCGGGCGAGGAGAGGGTGTTTTGCCGCCCACAGTTGGCGCCCATGGTGTATGAACGGGGCTGACAGGTAGGGCGGTTGTGTCACGTCTGATGGAAGTTACACATCTGCCCCTATTTAAAATATAAGCCTACATCAATTTCGGACGAGGAGAGTTTGTTTTGCCGCCCACCGTGTATGAATGGGGAAATGGAGGAAGAGACACATGCCTTTCAGACGATCTTGAATCAAATGTGTTTTGCCGCCCACGTTTGGCGCCCACCGTGTCTGAATGGGATTAGAGGCCATCGTGTCATGTCTGATTGAAGTTACTAGTCTACCCCTATCGACAGCAGTGTAAATCCTGTCGATAAGGATGTCAAGTGTCAGGGCTAGACAATAATTTCCATCTCGCAAACACTTGCTTCGGGCAGCCCACAAATTATAGTGGGTTTTTAGCCGCTTCGTTCAAAACTTGGGAGAATTAGCATTCACGTTTACCCTGGGACCTGGCAAACTAAATTCATATCCAATTTGTATTCGATTACGAATATCCATAGATAAGTATACGTTTTGTTATTTATTTCTTCAAAACCACAACAAAGATGTATTCCACCTTTATATATGATTATGATTTAGAAATGTTGTGATCTTCGAATTCAGTAGGTTGGATACACTCTGAGTCAAACAGTTATTTCGTCCAATACAATATACTCACACGAAAAATAGTTCACCTTATGTCAATCATACAAGTACTGAGGATTACCTCGCCTAAAAAATTTAGATCATTACAACACATGGACAACATAGGGGGTCTTGCAATATGATCCATTCAGAGACATGACACAACATGCAAGTACAATAATCTAATGAAAATTTCAACTGGTATCTAAAGAAGAACCGGGATTATGTTGGGCTTCAGATAGCAGAAACAGCAAGACCTCCTCCATCTTCAAATG
The DNA here is from genome assembly GCF_002162155.2 of Triticum dicoccoides. Taxonomy (NCBI): domain Eukaryota; kingdom Viridiplantae; phylum Streptophyta; class Magnoliopsida; order Poales; family Poaceae; genus Triticum; species Triticum dicoccoides. Next base: position 69,188,643 of record NC_041382.1, on the reverse strand, counting down.
CAACATTATTACTTCCTCCAATTCTTGGGTTGCTTGCATAATGCGTGCCGCTAATTCCGTAATTTCCAGCCTCAAGATAAAGATTACCTCATTCATGGCAGCCACACCATCTCTTTCTGCCTCTAGTAGAGCCTATAGCACTATAATATCTGTGCTCAGACTGCTCTCCGGCGGTGTTGCCTCTGAACTGCTACCATCTGGTAACATGGATAGCGCACTGCTTCCACAAATAGATTCTGGGGTTGTACATTGTGTCCTAGTGTGAACGGCATCCTGAAAGGTTTCCGCTGGACATCAGTAAGAGATAGTTATCGTATGATCCAGGCAGTAAGCTTACATGGTAAACGACGAACGAATTATTGCCGAGCATGGCAAACTATATTTAAATGGTTTGAAGCAGCGTCAACCGAAAAGAAATTAAAATGGTAAGATGAAACTAGGGATGTAAGTGGCAAATAAACGAAATCCGCTAGTCCCATCTAGTTAGTTTTTTCTACCTCCCTAGTTCATTTTCCTCAAAAAACAAAAACTCTTTTGAACTATCATACCACTAGTGGACTTTAATCGGGATTAAACCGGACCTAGTTGACATCCCTAGTTGAAAGGGAGTGTACATCCGCTATATTTAAGTTGCCAAGGCATCTAAGCAGTTGAAATAATCTGAGAAAGCACTTAACAGTGTGGCCTCGTATAAACTACGAAGACAGTCTTGTGATGAAGTTGAGAGGAAAAGTTAAGGACTCAAATGAAATAGGCATGCATTTCTTTACGATAGTACAGCAGGCACTACTGACATATTGGCCAACTCAGGTATAGCGTAACAACAAATAAGCATTCGAATCAAGCAATACAGCAAAGCAGACAACTGAACTATTTGTAATTCGGTAGGATTACATGTTGAGGGCACAAGCCAAGAAAGCAGCCCAGTCGCATTACATTTCACATGTACTAAAACACACTGGCCTACCATATGTTGCTGTGAAGCCTAGCTGATGTTGCAATGTTCTTCGAAGATATCGTCAGCATCCCGTGGTTGCAAATCTAGTTGTTGTAGTTTATTCTGCACCATCTATTTAGGTAAAATTAATTTTAATCGCATGAACTGGTCCGAATTGATCAGCAATGGTTCATCTAAACTAATGAAAGAAGGGTGTGTGCATACATGACAATACTCCCTCCGATTCTTTTTACTTTGTGTATAACTTTTTCTCAGTTTTCTCGTATTAGTCTGCGCGTTGCCGATTCCTAGCGCTGGTTTCCTTTTGTGCCCCGCCCCATCCATCTCTGCCCTAATTAATTGGAAAATTAGTCCAGAAAAATTAAACCAGTGCCCTCCTTGGTATGCGGGTCAAGAGTTATGCGCAGAGTAAATAGAATCGGAGGGAGTATATCTACTTCCCTATATTTTTATGCTTATTCGAGGTGCCAGCCCCAAAAGAACAAATATTTTGCTTGATGGGGTTGGAAGCTCCATAATAATAGAAGCATCAAATTAGTCATGCAACTTGGGAAGATCAAGAACACACAAACAAGTAATGAAGAGAGGCTCGGAGCAGTGATGTAATAGCTAGCATCAGAAAATGTAGGGTAAAACGAACAAAAAGCAGCGGAACCACATGCTAGTTTGCTGATGTGTAATTAAGCATAGAGAACATTAAGCAGTCTGGTGGAACCAACAGGTGGCATCAGAACAAAACTAAAGCATATTAACTATATGTGCATTGGTATGTAATTTAGCACATGTAACATGTTCACTGCCAGAAGTATGGCCCTACAGGTACAAGTAGAATAACGCGTCTCATGAAAAACTGAATGATGCCTTGAAGAAATTCAAAGGTGTGCTGCTTATGCTAGAAAAGTGAACGTAGGCGCCGGCCGTTGGATAATAGTACCTGATTCTCGGCGGTGTATGGGTATCATTGTCATACTTGATAGCTAAGGATCGTCGATGGTGCTCGTGTTGCGGTTGAGTTTGGGCCGGCTGTCGCCGTCGCTGAAGCAGCTCCGGTGCTACGGTTGCAGCGCCTGTCGACATACAATAAAGCTCATCTGTGGTAAGTGAACAGTTGCACGATAAAGAGAAAAACCGAAAGGAGTACAAATCAAAATAACCTGATGAGACTGCGGCGTCGGTAAAGCAGGGCCGGTGGAGTTGAATATGGCGTCCGTCGAGTGGGTCTGGTGCAGTGGATGAAGGCTTCGGCGGGCGCATTGTACAGTGCTTTCGGTGAGGCGGATCTGTTGCGGCGGACGAGGGCTTGTATGAAGGGCCAGCGAAGGGGCGGACAAGGGAGTCAGTGAAGGGCCTACGCTGTGGTGGACGAGGGCGCCGGTTAAGCAGATCCGGTGCGGTGGACCATGATGGCGGTCAAGGAGATCTAGAGCGGTGGACAAGCCAGTCGTTGAAGTGGCTCCGGTGAAGTGGTGAGTTGGCAGTTGGGGGTTCCAAGGTGCGGAAGGTCGATCCGGCGGGGTGTGAGGTCCACCGCTGCGGCGGAGGACTAGATTCGGCGGCTTGCCGTGGTTGGGGGGGGGTCAGGGAGGGGAAGTGGAGGGGCTCTGGGGAAGAATGTTGGGGGCAAAGAGGGGAAAACAATGGAGTTACCAAAACAGCCCTTTTCCGTTCATGTGGCAGGTGTAAAACAGGAATATAGCAGGGCTAAACTTTTGGGCGCGTGATATTTCGATGTGAGCAGGACGTTTGAAAGCTTTTGGCGCCTAAAATTATAAGTATTCTGCTCTCGTACGGCCGACTATGATATCATGGCCAACAATTTGTTTGTTTTGCACGCAAAAAAATGTGCAAGTTTTGAAAATCAATGTCTCCAACTCGAAACTTAGATTGTCCATTCAATTCAAATATGGATCATTGAGCTACTACAAGCAAATACCATCATACGGTCCAATTCAAATGAAATTCCAAATGTGTTTATCCTAAATATGATGACAAAAGCAAAAATGTGTATGTGTATGAATAAAGTGGATGATTATAAAGTTTGAACATGCCCGCATGTGTATATCTCTAGGTTTGATATATGAATTTGAAATCACAAAATCCCGGCTTAAAAAATGTACCTCCGTTTAAATGAATTACAAAAGCTAATGATGGAGTCGAATTCCAAAATTCCAATCTTAGGTTTGTAATTCTGGTACATCAAGGTATATCACGCATGTTCAAAAGTATCGTTATCTCATAGTACAAACTGTGAAACAAATTGACCAACCATGAGTGCACAATATCTCAATTACGCTAAAGTCCCTCAAATATAGACACCTCACTCTTTATCTGAAGTCAACCCCCTCCCCACCACACGCACACACACACACACACACAGAGAGAGAGAAGTCGTTCTCTCCCCCAAACACCAACACACGAGCATATTAACACCCCTCTCTCTTGTAAAGTCCGGACCCCAACATAGGTCTCTATCACTTTGTCTCTCGGGCATGCACACATCTCTTCCCTCAGTCTCTAGGTCTCCCGCTATCTCTCTTACCCAAGAACACGCACTATGTAGAGTGTATATTTCCCATACACACAAAACGTCACCCCCAAACGTCTATCTCCCTAGTTATGTGGTTCTCGCGCACTCACCTCACACACCACCCCCACTGCAAACAAGCACACTTTGTCTCCTTGTGCACCACTCTCCTCTTTCTATCTCTCCCACATGCGGACTCGCCCCAGCTCTTTCCCCATATACATATATGTCGTGACTCTTTGCATAGCTACCTAATGTATAATCATTCTCGATTTCGCACATTGTTCTCTACACCATCTATTCTAGATCTCTCATGAAGTCCCTATCACACACACGATGACTTGCTTCCCTTCCGTCTCCGTTCATAGGCCAATTTCGGACAACATCAAGATTGTCTCCCTATCTATATGCCATTTATGGACACAAACGACCCCTCTCGCCCCCTCTCTTCCTCTCACTCTCTCTCTCTCTCTCTCTCTCTCTCCGTCGCTAGCTCTCTCTTTCTCTCGCTCTCACACCCCTCTCCCACACACACACTCGATGTCTCTTCCAAATAGTCTGCTCCCCCCGCCTGCACCCGTGCTTTCTCGCTACTACACATGTCACACCATCCCCCCTTCCCTTATACTAGGTTTACATCATCAGTGGTCTCTCTACTCCACATACACTCTCTACCTCTCACACACAAACGCGTGCACAAACACACACAGACATGCACAAACACCCATTTACCTGGATCCTCATCTTTCCTCATGTCTGCATGTGTATCTCACACACTCACTCTCTAATTATGTATATGTGTCTCCACGTCACACAACACAAATCCCCTACATGTCTCTCTCTATCCTCCACACACATAGACACAAAGAATCTGTTATCATTGCCTCAGTCTCTAACATATCACACACGCACTCTCTCTCTCTCTCTCTCTCTCTCTCTCTCGCAAACACGATCAACAAGGGTTTCCCCGTGAATAACTTACCATCTATTCATGAACAGTCGTGGCAATACGGCGAACACGAGACGTGAAAAGGAATAAATCTACACGTGCTTAGACCACCTAGTATGACTACTAGGACTAGAGAAAGCCAAAAAGTGTGTCGCCGTCACCCCCTCCTTGTCGGCGATGGGAAAATCTTCGTTTTACACAGTCGAGAAGTCATTGTGCTAAGGCCCCACATGTCGAGGCGTTGAATAGAATGTAGATGCTAGTTTACAGAAGCAAGTATCGATAATACGTTTATATCTCCATACTTATATTTCTTCTCTTATAAAAAACCGAGTTGGTGATGATGGTACGTGTGCCATCTTGCAATATAGACTGTCCGATCTATATCCAACGGATGGAAATTAAACTAAAAGATACCTGCACCCCTCTCCACATTTGCAGACAAGGCCTTCCCTCGTTCATCCTTTTCTCCAACAAACCTCATTGTTGAGCAATTAATAAAGGAAGCCTCTGGAACAAACTGGCCTGGTGGCCACTGCCGGTGTCGTCAATCCCCATGCCTCCACTTAGTCCGACCACCAACCACCACCACACCCCACTCCTCTTCACCTTATCTCATATTTCTCGAGATATCATTAGTTTTTACACATGGGATTACTCCCGCAAGGGTCAATCACAACAAGTGTTTTATAAAAAAATGCATCTTGATGTTCTGTGCAATGCACGGATCTTGCTAGTACTCCTACACAAGACTAAGTTGGTGATGCTGGTGTGTCTGCCATCCATTGTTTCTGACCATTAGATCTACATCTAATGATTGTGAGGTAAGTTGTTGCCTTTTCTCACCAACATCCCACTTGTCTACCAATTTGCAGAAAAATCCGTAATTAGTATCTTAAAACCAACCACATCCCTCCCTGACCTCACCAAAACAACCCAAGGAATATATTCTAATTGAAACATAATATATCTCTAGTGACATATGTATATCAAAATTAGAGTGTTTTGTACCAAGTTTTAGAATAAGTATTATTCTAATTGTGATTCGTTGCAACGGACATGAACATTGCTAGTATTTCCATCCATGCATTTCTTTTCCTAGTATTCCATAGTTTCGAGTTTTCCATCAAGATATTAGTCACTCATGGTTGATATTTACTTTCAATCATGTACACATATGCACTATGTAACTAGCCTTGCTTATTGGCTTCCAAAGCTTAACTTTCACTCCTACTTACAATATGTAGAGTATTTAACAAAAAACTACCACTTTCAACCAGCCCTAGGAGGAATCTATTGTACAAAAAATAGCAAAAAACATACCTAAAATTTCTTAATCCACGCCAAAAACTACCTAGTACTCCTACCGATTAGGTTCGTTTTAACCCATTTATGACAGGGTTGGCCCACATTTCCGTGCTGACGAGGCAGCTTAAACCAACACATTTTGTTTGACCGTTGACACGAGGGACCCACATCTGACCTTCTATCCTGTTATTCCCCCTCAAATCATTATTTTTTCCTGAACATTACTTCAAACAGTACTGATGCGTGTTCGTCAGTGGCGCCGGTGATGAGCGAGTTGGCCGCCGCTCCGCCGGACAGGCCGGACGCCGCGCTGGCCTCCGCACGGGTTGGCAGGCTGGCCCGAGCATGATTCACGAGCGAGCAAGCCGCCGCGCTAGCCTTCGCTCGAGCCAGATGGCTGGCCTTAGCGCGGCGCCCACGAGCAAGCCGCCGCGCTGCCGTGCCAATCTAGCTAGCAAACCTTGCAGACAAGCAGCTGGATGGAGCTATCTTAGATAGCTAGCGGCCGCGAGCGCCGGACGGAGCTGGCATCTGGGCTGCCGCAACATGGGCTCCGCACCGCCGGCGGTTTTGACCTCGCCTTCTGCCGGCAGCGGTAGCTGCGTCCCATGGCCGAGGATGACTAGGTGGACGGGCCAGAGGTAGGAGGTCACTCGAGGATTTTTGTTGGTAAGAGGAGTACAATGGTTGATAAGGTAGTCTTATCTTAAGTCTGCCACGTATGCAAGTGGTAGTAGTTTCTTGGCATTTTAGTGGTTTCTTGCATTATTAGAGCAAGTACAATAGAGCTGAGTCAGCGGGCTATAAGAAATAAACTACTACTACATGTTGGCTATAAGATGGGCTGTAGATGACATGGCACTGGCTTATAGCCAGCAACTGGCTATACTATTAACCATGCTCTTAGGGGTTTCTTGTAAGGAACAATGTACGTACTACTAGCGACAAAAGGCGATTCTAGTTTGCGTTGTACTCCAACGAGTACTACTAGTGGTCGCGGGGGTGTATACCTCGTTTTGTGGGTTCGATCCCGGCCGAACGCACGGCGGCCTTTTTTTTAAAATAGTATACTATCTAGATACATCGCAGAAATGGATGTATCTAGAACTAAAATACATCTAGATACATCCATACCTGCGACAAGTAATTCGGAACGGAGGGAGTACTACACTTCGCTGCGAGCCAATATTTTACACGGGTAGTTTGAGTTTTGATGTCAAACGGACGTGCGGCCCCACAATCTGGGTGCACTGGAGTCTGGACAGCCTAGCCACGTGAACGGGTTTTCCTTCCCAGCATCCCGTGGCTCGCGTGCTCGCACTAGCTGCACCTCGCTTGCAGCTTCCAGCTAGTAGCATATTTACACTAGCGCCTCCCATTTAAGCCCGAGGAGCCGGAAAAGCCTGGCGGGGCATTGGGAACTATGCAATATGGCTCTATACGTAAAGTGCTCTACTACTACTCTGTAGCTTGTGGCGTTGCATGCATGGACTTCACTCCATTATCGGCTCTACTATAAAAGAAATTCCTCTTGACATGTTTTTTTTGAAACAGAGGCAAAAGCTTTGCTTCATCTCATTCATAAAGAAGGAACTACTAACAAAGTTCGACGAGATCCATTACACCTCCACAAATGGAAGCGAAAAGCCTAGTCTCGCTGTATCAAATAACTCAAATGTTCTGCCCCCGCAGTAACCGTCGCTGATAAACAGGCTGCTAGTGTGTGCGTGAGAGGAGCGGCTGAGTAGGCCAGCTACGTGAGAGGAGCGGCTGAATAGAGCACCGAGAGTACCCACTAGGCCACTACGTAGGTGTACTTCCCCTGCATTGATAGTACAGCGATGGTTCTAGAGAACAGTAGTACCCTCCACTTCCAACTGTAGCTCCTTGGCACTGAGATTCAAGAGTTCAAAACGGGTGCACTATACAAGACTAGACTAGAAGTACAGTACTCCCTCCTTTCTGGTTTATAGGGCTCATCTCAAAATTTTAGTTTTTCCATTTTATAAGGCTCAATTTGGTTGTTTCCCATCACATGTTTAGATTCCAAGGTGCATTAAGTCATTGCATGCAAGTATTAAGAGAAAATTGACCAATGAATGTAATTTATGCATGCATGCATTGCAATTAATGCATTGGTAAACATACTTTTTTGAGGAAAACAAGAGCATTAATTGTGTGCTTTTTTGAGGAGTAGTTGAGAAAAGTAGTACTAGTACTGCTACAGTACGAGTGCGTACTCCTCCGTCACATAATGTACAACGTTTTTTGACACTAGTTGGCGTGTACAAAAATGGCAACAAACATACCCAAAATTTCTTAATCCATGCCAAAAACTACTACCTAGTGCCAAAAATTTCTTACTAGTGCTATTATTTACAGTATAATGCAATCCCATAATGTTCCATAATGCTAGTACTAGTACTCCATGGTACCAAAAACTACTACCTAATGCCAAAAATTTCTTACTAGTGCTATTATTTACTAGTGCTATTATTTAGAGTAGTAAATAATAGCCTCACCCCTTCGTTGAGGAACGATCTACAGTTGGAAGGGACGAGGCCCTGCGGTTACTACACTCTTATCTCCTCCTCGCCAGTTCCCCTCCCCCCGAAGAGAAGGTAGTTCGTCGCTGCTCCCATGGATTCGCCAGGCGGTTCTCCTCCTCGTCGGGGCTGGGAGACCTTGGACGACGATTCTCTGGGAGAAATCGCACGCCGCTCCGACGTCCTCACCGCCGCAAGACTCGGTGCTTCCTGCACCAATTTTTTCAAGACGCTGCTTAAACAGGCTTGGGAAAAGGCCATGCTTGTTGGTCTTCCATGCGTCCTCGAGGAGAAGGTTCTTCTATGGGACAATTCTTCGAACAGTCCACCGCTCCCTGGCCATGGTTGCACGTTGACTCCGCTAGAGTTGACGACATTGAGAGGTAGTCGGATTTTGTCCGATGAGCAGGTCAGTAATGGAGTATGATCATGTAGTACTTAGTTATTCCATTTCCATCCCGTAATTTCTCCGCTGCCCACCGTCTTATATATAGGTCTGGGTTGGTGCCAATGAAGATTGGCTTGCATACCTCTAGCCGGATACCACCATGATTTTGCACAACATCCACAACAGAGCGGCCGTTCAGGTAGACCCCTTCTCCACCATTTGGATCGGCCTTCCGGACTGGCTGGGCAATAATACGCATGATGATGCCTACATGAGATTGAAGAAGATAGCAATTGCGGACCCGCTGACAAAAGCGACGCGGCTACGACGATTACTATCTCATCGCGGTGTTCGACATAAGGATTGACATCAATGCAGGAGGCAGTAACGGCAGAGGCCGGCGCATGTTGGCGGCGGCAGATTTGTACCCTTACACGTTCGAAGACGTCATGCGCCATCTAGGCCGCATCTTCACGGTGACAAGCCAGGGGACTTGTTTCATCTGGTTGACATCCTATGGTACGGGAGATTACAAACGGAATGCACATACCATCATTTGCATCCCTAATGGTACTCCATTATTTTCCAGGGACCAGTCATCCCCGGATCAAAATAAGATCGCTGATCCTGGATGTGCATTTGCATCCGCGATTTGGTCTAACCTGGAACCTTGTAGCTGACTTTGGCATATTGGGATCAACTATCTTAGCAGTCGTTACCCATGGTACCATGATCGGACCGTCACCATCTACCCAGGTATTCCATTTTTAATCCTCTCGCCTTCTCTTTCATTGTTGTACTAGTAGTATACTTTGTAGTACTAGTAGGAGTACTTTTTACCTTGGAGGACGCGTATAGCTAGCTAGGCCCTTGAAGACTTGAACCCACTAGCTGCCACCATTTTTGTTTTTCCATGTCTTACTATCTCATCCATGTAGCCAAGAGTGGCTATATATAATAAGCCGGTTATTTTACTTCCTCTATACCGGAGTAGTACTATTTGCTGCACAGTATTACTGACCGCCACATTTGAGCACAACATTATTATGCATGGACCCTGACTATGTACGTCACCATGTGTCCAGATCTGGGATGCCGCGTGTACCAGATGAACGGCGCCGAGTTCGACCCCCATGATGCTACGTGGGTGTCGAGGAACACTCTTGGAGAGTACTCTCTTTTCATCGGGGACAACTACCCCATTGTGAAGAGGATGCCACCTTCCGTGCACGACACGGAAGGCCTGCCGTTCATGAAGCATGGTTGTGTCTTCAGTGGGCACCGCCGGATGAACGACATGCTGGGACATGCTATCCCTGATTTATGCCGCTTCAGCTTGGATGAGTCTCCATCGTGTGGAACCGAACTAGAAAGCTGTGACAATGATTCCCGTTGCCCACTGCTATGGATCATGCCATCCATGAAGAACACCTGGGACTGGAACCTGGAGGAGGACATGTAGCCCATCTATAACGTGTAAGTGGAGTACGGTAATTGTGAACGATAGCGCTATGAATATATGTAGACTAGTCGTGCACAAATTTATCACATGAGTTGGAGATGAACTTGTGTGGCATACTTGCATTTGTCCTTTAGAATTTATTACTAGTAAATGTGTTATGTCTACGTGCAACTTGTGTGGTTGTTGCATGGGCTCCAACACGCTCTTTGAGAAAAAAAAGGTGGCATAGCTTTGGATATACGTGACGTGGCGGCATCATACAGTAGCATCGTTCGCTATAGTTATACTAGTACACTCCTACTAGGACGACAACTCCTATAAAACCTTGCACTTGGCTCTTTGCCTCTTCGGGAGGTTCAAAAGTTCGTACTCGTGTGAACCTTGCACTTGGCTCTTCGCCTCTTCGGAAGGTCCAACAATGATGATACTACAGTACAATATGCTTCTGGCAATCTGACACCGATTGAACTGCTGCACGTCCACCGCGAGGGCGAGGGCGAGGGAGAGGTAGAGGGCGCTATAGTCAAAACCCTCTCATCGTCCTGCGAACCACCGCACGCGTGGGCGAGGGAGAGGCATAGTAAGCAAGCTTCTCCTTGTTCGGCGAGTTGATGGGACACATCAAAGCAGTACTGGTACTAGTCGTAGTAGTCCATACTGCGTCCTTTCCGATTAATATGGCTTAACTCGAAACAAGAAAAATACACTGGCGGTCAACGTATGTAACAGTACGCTCTTTACGGTCACTATATATAGTTTTGCGGCGATTATGCGATCACTAGCTCATCGTAGAGCACCGTATTGCACCCTACTGACCGGCCACATAGTCGACGTGGCACTTTGTTGACTGGTTAAATTGTCACCTGGTTTCTGGGTCCCACCTGTCAGTTGGCAGAGTAAAGAAACCAGTTAAACAAAACTTTACGCGGGCGCGACACAAGTCCAACCCTTGCGCGCGAACCGCCCTGGCTGTGTATGTAAGTGCATGCACGTGTCCTCCCTCGGTCTTCCAACAAAGAGTGTACTACATGATGTACATCTACACTTCCAATGCATTTAGCCTTTAATCTACTAAATTGATATTGATTGACTAATGCACCAACTTGTGCTGTAGGTATAGGCTACATGTCTATCCTTAATTACAGCATGCAACGGCCTTCATTTAATCTTCTTATCTCAATGGTCGCATGCACACATAAGTCTGCTACTTTTGGGCGTTAATTATGCCCTGGTCAATGTGTAAATCTCTAAATGTACAGTCTTTCACGGACATAGGGAGTAGGTTGAGCACTTGAGCGTGAGCGTGTGTGTTGCGTCTTGTGCTGTGTGCCACATGGGTGTGTGAGTGTTGCGTGCGTCCATGTGTACGTGTGAGTGTTGCATGTTGCATGCATGCATGCATGCATGCATGGGGCTTACTCCCTCCCATTGACATGTTCATATTTCAAGCTTCATCTGTTCCCTCCATATGGTGATACTCCCTCTGTTCCCAAATATAGTACAAAGTTGAGTCATCTATTTTGGAATGGAGGGAGTAGTACGGAGTAAAAGCCTCCCTCTGTTCTCAAATACGGAGTATTTGTCTTTCTACAGATTTCAACAAGTGACTAGGTACGGAGCAAAATGAGTGAAGTGAGCGTAGAGGCATAGGGATACTGTAGAAAGGAAGTCCTCGCGGTCCATTTATTCCCCATCCCGTTCAGAGAGAACTATTCAACTAGTCTTCGTAGTGAAGTGACAATACATGCTGCAACAGATGGGACACGTAATTAATAAGCTGAACCAGCGTGTTGGTGTTACTAAATCAGCCTTACCCAGTACTGCCATCATGTTTGCCAGTAGAGCACGCTTTCACAAATACGCCTACGCACCTCTGTCCTCCATTAACTGACATATGGGCCCTATTGTGGTAGACCCACATGTCATCGGTGTAACTATTTACACTCCGAAGGACGGTATATCCTGGTAGTAGTACTAGTAGAATTGAGATTGAATGCACTTTCTTCTCCATCTTCCACTCTTCTTCCTCCTCTCTTCTTCTTCCTCCTCTCTTCCACATCGTCGGCCGCACACCATTTACCCCTGCTCACTGCTCGCCCACCCGCACCATCTTCCTTGGTAGCTCGCGCGTACCATATCCCCCCGCTCACTGCTCGGTCACACGAGGAGAAGCTTCTTCGCTCGCCCGCCCGGATCCACTTCCCGCTGGCTCGCAGGCACCGAAAACCCCAATGGCAGAACCGACTGACACGCAGAGTCGCGATTGGAATTCCCTCCCCGATGTTCTCTTGGAGCAGATCTGTAGTCGTATGGACCTACTCAGCACCGTCCGTCTGGCCGAATGCTCGGTGTCTTTGTACCGTCTACTCGTCTGCAACCGGTTGGCTCTTTTCAAGACACCCTGCTTGCTGATGCCCAATCCTCGCAGGTGGCCCAGACACCGACTTGACGATCCTAGGGAGGTTGCCGTGGTGCCCCTCGACATGTTATTGCTTAGAGTTGATATGAGAACAGTAGTAGTAAGTGCTATGGTAGAATATGAGTAGGCGCTGTCATAGCTGTTTTCCTCTCATTGTTACATGATGTTTGAACCATGACATATTGCTAGAATATGAAAGCCATTGGCTTATTTTTTTAACTTGGGGTATGATTATGACCACGACATTGCAATTCTCTGTCTATGATATGTGTCACTGTTATAATAATCTTAATTCCACACATACTCTGAACATGATTATTTATTTTTGTCCTTTTGGTCTCCAATTTGAATTGTTGCAGCCGACGCAAATGCGCTGACCTTCATGATTCCAGGACTTGGAATCATACCAGCCGATGGGTGGTGGTTTATCGCTCATTCAGCTGACGGCGGTCATTTGATGCTCATTCACACGTACCAAATTAACCAAACCATTACATCAAACCACATGCAGTACAATGCATGGGGCGTTCGTGACATTGATGGCTATGGCTGCTTCGTGTTCGAGAAAGATCCCAGCTCCGTTGGGCCAGGCGTATTTAACTGGAGGCGGGTTTACAGCCTCGGCAACTACTCCTTGTTCCTCGGGCTCAATTATCCGATCATCCAACCAATCATCAATCATATCACCGGCGATGATTACTGTGTTATGCAACTTCCATTCGCGAGGGGGGCTGTGTTTACACATCATACCATGGGTTTCATGAATCACCATATCCAGAGATTCGTCGACACAGCTTGTTGCCAGATAATCTTCAGTGTGTGAAAGGTATCAAGCTTCCATGCGATGGATGGCTTTTGCAAACCCGACATGCGGCGATGTGGTTCATGCCAATAGCAAATATGCACAACTTGATTCGTGTTGATATCTAGACTGAGCCATGTATTCTGCTGCTGTAGCACGACCCTCTTTTGTTGGATATTATGTACTGTTGTTAGTTTGAAGCACTCCTCTGGTTTGAAGGATAGATACCTTCCTGGGATCAAGTGCATCCTAACTCACCTGCGTAGGATGTACTGATAATGATGATGGAGATGCTGTGCAGAATCCATATATATATACATATATCAGTTAGGCTTCAAGTGCATACTTGTTAGTTAAACCTATGTATAAATTGTGACACTAAATACGACTAGTAAGTAGTACAGTAGCAGTACTAGTATACGTGGTCAAATTATTCATCATGTCCACACATTGAATTGACGTGACAACACGCTGCGTGTGAGGTGACACAAGAATCCCGGCGACGTGTTCGGGTATTCTGGAATTACCGATGCAAGTCGAAGAATGATTGGCCCAACCTGAGAAACTTGAGGCCAAAGTGAGTGCTGACAGCACGAGATTTCAGTCTCTCATCGATTTGTTCATACCAACCATCGATAGCGAGCACGGCATAAGTTACACCCGACCTGAGAAACTTCCATGTAAGACACCGATCGGCCGTCTACTTGCACAAACATATTCCTTTGTTTATAGCTCTATTTTTCTTTTTACACGCAGACCTGGTGAAGCAATTACAATTTGACAGTTAATAAAAAAGTGAAACAAGTGACTGCAACATGCCAAAGATGTTATGAAAATGCCAACTAGGTACACTAAAACCTGTATTCCACAATACTGCAGGTATCACACTGAGTGGCCTAAGGAAGCATTTCTTCCAGCGCAATTCCAGGGCGTTCAAAAGGGGCGCGTGGACGCATCGCAAGATACAGTCGGAGTGCGGCATGCACGCGATGTGGCACAAGACCAGCAATACCTTGCCGGTGATGGTCAACGGCCGGCAGACGGGCAGCAAAAAAGGTTCTGGTGCTGCACACCAACAAGAACTTCGACCAGCAGAGGACCAACTGGGTGATGCACCAGTACCACCTCAGGAACCTGGAGCAAGAGAAGGAGCAGGAGCTGGTCCTCTGCAAGATTTTCTACCAGACGAACACTAGCGCCAGGAGTAAAAAGATTATAAGTTAGTTTGGTATTGGTAGTTGTACTACCTTGTCGTCTGCAAGTTGGTATTGTTGTTAACGATCTTTTGGTATGAACTTGCATTTGCTTCCAACCATCATGCCGAGGGTCGACGTGGATATAAAGCTGAATCATTTTTTTCGAAACGAATTTTTAGGCAACTGATTTTTATTTGATGGGTAGCATAAGCACCCGCCGTTCGAATTCCCAGTTCTCCAATTTTTTCGAAACAAGTGCATGCACTTATTATCATGATAAAAAAACAATATCCGTGCTGCATCCCAGTTTTTAGTCTGTACTTGCAGAATTCTCTCGTTTATTGAGCATGTATATTGTTTTTTTAGGTCGAGCAAGTTTCAACTGGGATGTAGATTGCCAGGGTTGTTTTGTTTTTAACAGGCCCAGCCCATGACGACAACGGGGCATAAAGATCCAGCAGGTATCTACTGGCCTCTGGCCCGCCAGCGTTAGTTATATTTTGTCTTACAACATCCGCAGGCAGTTTTTTTTACTGAATCAAACACATAGGCCAGTTCTATTTTCCTCTTGAAACCATGTCCTACATCCGTTTTCTAAGCTCTACCTATAGTTTTACTAGTTCGTATACACGTATCATTATATTGAAAACACATAAAATTCCCTTTTCATATTTACATCCTTATTTTTGTTATTTTTTCCCACCCAGCGCTGATTTTTTTACCACTGGTTTTCCCTTAAACCAACTAAATTTGTCCCACGTCTTATTTGCTTACAAAAACAAAACGATTTTTTGGCAAATCAATAAGTTCTTAAAAAAATTTATCATTTCGGGATTACAATAGTTCGGACTCCACCGAAATATGCAAAATAAGGTTGGACTTTTTGACCATGGTCCTAGGCAGAAAATGGGCTGCAATAAATTACTTAAGAATTAGCAAATGGGCTGCAAATTATAAAAAATAGCAAATGGGCTTTATGTTGTCTGCCACAGATTTGGAGGCTGACTTGTGGGCCTACTAAGTTCATGTGTACACAAGGTTTCTCAAAAAAGAAACTTAGTCAACAATCGACTCTACCAGCGTCAGACCGTTAGATGTCAATCTAACGGCAACCGTGCTTCTTCAGTCTTTGATCCTCCCGCCCCAGCCGCCCAAACCAGCGCCGTCGGAATCGCCTGCTCCCACCTCCCATGGCCGGTAGTGCTGCCGGTAAGGCCTCACGGCCCCATCATACTCGCATCCCTGGCCGTTCTATCCCTCTACTCACCCACACCTCCTGTTATTTTCTGGCGACAGCAGCCGAACCAGTCAACCCTCGTACTCTCCACCGCGTGGGCAGCACTGCCGTGTCTTCCCCGGCTCCGTGTTGTTCCCTTCGTAGGCCTCGCCGTCGTCCACCGCCCTGGTGCTCTCGGCGCGGCGTGGTCAACGATGTCCATCCAACGGCCTTAGTGCTTCTTCAACCTCTGGTCTTCTTGCCCCAGCCGCCCAAAGCAGCGCTGGTTGTGCCGCATGCTCCTGCCTCCCGTGGCCGGCTGTGCTGCCGCGGAGGCCTCACCGCCCCCTACTATTCCCACCGCTGGCCAGGCCCTGCGGGACGGCAACCTCACACTGCAGCCGAACCAGTGAACCCTCGTACTCCTCTCCGCGCGGGCTTCCACTGCCGCGTCATCTGCTTCCTAGGCCTCGCCGTCATCCACCGCCATGGTGCTCTCCGCGCAGCGTGGTCAACGTGGTCAAGGAACGACTTCCATCGGAAGAGTACTGTACGTGAAGAGGCTGACAGCTGGGTCCACGGCCACACTCCATTTTTTTTTGTGATTTTCCAAGCAAGTCGCTTTGTCAAGCCTGTTGGGCTGCAAATCTTTCAAGACGAGGAGAGCTTTCATTCGGCTGGCCAAGAAAATGGCCCATCAGTAATGAGAAATGGGTTCTACATTTTTAAAACACATCAAACCGGCAATTAGTTTCAAATAAATTTTTTTATTTCGAGATTTTAAATTACATTAATTTTTATGCGTGGAGAATTTGTTGGATTTTATATTGATATACATTTATTTTTAAAATCAGTTTGAACGTGAGTCGAAATTTCAGGATTAAAAACAGTTCGGACCGCACCGAAATATGCAAAATTTCGTATAATTTTTTAACCGTGGCCACAATATGGGCTGTAATGCTAACAAAAAGAATATGGGCTCCAAAAAACCTTAATAATTAGCAAATGGGCTGTAAATTATTATAAATAATGGCAGATGGGTTGTATGCTGTTTCCCACAGATTTGAGGCTTTCCTAAAAAAAGGGTGACGCACAAGAAGTGACTGTTGGATGGCCATCCAACGGCCGTCGTGCTTCTTCAATCGCTGCTCTTCCTGCTCCAGCCGCTCAAACAGGCGCCGGCGGGACTGCCTGCTCCCTCCTCCCCACGGCCGGCTCTGCTGCCGCACAGGCCTCACCGCTCCATTGTACTCCCATCGCTGGCCTAGCCATCCCTCTACTCACCCACACCTGCTGTTATTCTCCGGCGATGGCAGACGAACCAGTAAACCCTCGTACAGTCGTACTCCCCTCCGCGTGGGAAACAACTGCCGAGTCTTCCCTGCCTCCGTGTCGTTCCCTTCGTAGGCCTCGCCGTCGTCCACCGCCCTGGTGCTCTCGGTGCGGCCTGGTCAACGTGGTCAACGACCGACATGCATCTGAAGTGGACTTTAGGTGGAGAGGCCAACAACTGGGTCCACAGCCGCACGCAAGGAAATGCCTCCTTATTACGCGCAAAATAATGATTCCTCCACCTGACATCTGGGACCCACCGAAAGGGCCTCTGTATTTCGCGAAAAACGTTACCGCCGCTGACAGCTCGGACCCACCAGCTATATCTTCGCACGCAAGGAAGTGCCTCCTTATTATGCACAAAAAAATGAATACTCCCCCTGTTAGCTGGGACCCAGTATAGTGGCAGGCTGACTTGTGGGCCTACTAAGTTGACGGGGACGGAGGGCTTTGTCAACTTAGTCAATATGCACGATTCAATCTCCAGTGACCGTACGATGTCCATCCAACGGCCGTAGTGCTTCTTCAACCTCTGGTCTTCTTGCTCCAGCTACCCAAACCAGCGCCGGTCGTGCCTCGTGCTCCTGCCTCCCGTGGCCGGCTGCGATGCGGCGGAGGCCTCACCGCCCCCTACTACTCCCACCGCTGGCCAGGCCATCCCTCTACTCACCCACACCCCCTGTTATTCTGCGGTGACGGCAGCCTCACACCGCAGCCGAACTAGTGAACCCTCGTACTCCTCTTCGCGCAGGCTTCCACTGCTGCGTCTTCCCCGGCTCCGCGTCGTCCCCTTCCTAGGCCTCGCCGTCGTCCAGACCACCGCCCTGGTGCTCTCGGCGTGGCGTGGTCAACGTGCTCAACGACCAACTTTCATCGGAAGAGTACTGTACATGGAGAGGCTGACCGCTGGGTCCAGGCGGCCGCAAGGAAGGGCCTCCTTATTACGCACAAAATAATTATTCCTCCACCTTACAGCAGGGACCCACCGGACGGGCCACCTTATTTCGTGAAAAAAACGTTTCCCCCCTGACTGCTCGGACCCACCAGACGGGCCAACGTATTTTGCGAAAAAACGTTCCCCCCCGCTGTCAGCTCGGACCCACCGGAAGTGCCTCCTCATAACGCACAAAAAAATGAATACTTCCCCTGCTAGCCGGGACCCACCATGGTGGGAGGCTGACTTGTGGGCCTACTAAGTTGACTGGGGCGGGGGCCTTTGTCAACTTTAGTCAATATGAACGATTCTAGCTCCACTGACCGTACGATATCCATCCAACGG
The DNA here is from genome assembly GCF_002162155.2 of Triticum dicoccoides. Classification (NCBI taxonomy): domain Eukaryota; kingdom Viridiplantae; phylum Streptophyta; class Magnoliopsida; order Poales; family Poaceae; genus Triticum; species Triticum dicoccoides. The sequence goes on along the minus strand of NC_041382.1, from coordinate 69,170,264 downwards.
CCGTAGTGCTTATTCAACCTCTGGTCTTCTTGCTCCAGCCACCCAAAGCAGCGCCGGTCGTGCCGCATGCTCCTGCCTCCCATGGCCGGCTGTGCTGCCGCGGAGGCCTCACCGCCCCCTACTATTCCCACCGCTGGCCAGACCCTGCGGCAACGGCAGCCTCACACCGCAGCCGAACCAGTGAACCCTCGTACTCCTCTCCGCGCGCGCGGGCTTCCACTGCCGCGTCTTCCCCGGCTCCCCGTCGTCCCCTTCCTAGGCTTCACCGTCGTCCACCGCCCTGGTGCTCTCGGCACGGCGTGGTCAACGTGGTTAAGGAATGACTTCCATCAGACGTGGACTATACGTGGAGAGGCTGACAGCTGGGTCCACAACGGCAGCAAGGAAGTGCCTCCTTATTACGCAGAAAATAATGATTCCTCCACCTGACAGCAGGGACCCACCGGACGGGCCGCCGTATTTCGCGAGAAAAAACGTCTCCCCCTGACTGCTGGGACCCACCAGCTACACCTTCGCACGCAAGGAAGTGCGTCTGGGCAAAAAATAATAATTCGGCCCCTGACTGCTGGGACCCACCAGCTACATCTTCCCACGCAAGGAAGTGCGTCCGGGCAAAAAAAAGAAAACCAAAATGATTCGCCCCCCTGACTGTTGGGACCCACCGGCCCCCTGACTGCTGGGACCCACCAGCTACATCTTCGCACGCAAGGAAGTGCATCCGGGCAAAAAAACGATTCGCCCCCTGACTGCTGGGACCCACCAGCTACATCTTCACAGGCAAGGAAGTGCCTGACAGTCGGGACCCACCTGGTCGAAGCGTAGTAGCGTTGTCATTCTGGTCGTGAACGTGTACGTACATACTGGTCGATGTAGAGGCGCGCACGTGTCATAGTAGAGGCGCGCACGTAGCATGTACACGTAGGTACAGCGGCCAGGGTGCAAGAAAGAAAATACGACCATGTATGTGTACATATGGGCGGGGTCTCGAACGCCTACTCGCGTATACGTACGGCGAGGGCTCGTGTATATGGCTGGGTCGGAACGGAGAAACATCATCGTCGTCGTGTTCATGGGTCAGAACGGAATGCGTGGTCGTGTTCATCGGGAGGGCTTGGACGGAAGAGGCGATGGAAACAAGGCCTGGTGTATGGCACAACGGAGGAAATGGACCTCCTACGGTCGAAATGGGGGTCCTGTTGATCGGGAGGGGTGTGGCGTACCGCAAAATGGAGGAAACGGACCTCCTACGGTCGAAACGGGGGTCCTGTTGATCGGGAGGGGTGTGGCATGCCGCAAAACGGAGGAAACGGACTTGTGTTGGAGTGCTGCGGTCGAAACGGGGGTCCTGTTCATCGGGAGGGGTGTGGCGTACCGCAAAACGGGACTCCACGGGATACTGTTCATCTCCACCGTCGACCCCCTCCAGCCTCCACAAGCTACTGTTCATCCACCGTCGACCTCCTCCAGCCTCCACGGGCTCCTGTTCATCCAGCCTCCATCGTGCGCTACTCCACCACTACTGTTCAACCACCCCTCCACCATCTACTGTTCATCCAGCCCTCCACACCACGGGGTCCTATTCAACCACCACTCCACGGGCATCCCTCCACCGTCTACTGTTCATCATGCCCTCCACACCACGGGGTCCTGTTCATCCACCCCTCCACGGGCACCCCTCCACCGTCTACTGTTCATCCAGCCCTCCACCACACCACGGGGTCCTGTTCATCCAGAGGCAACGCCACCGCTCACTGTTCATCCACCCCCCCGCAACGCTCACTGTTCATCCCATCGATCGGCTTCAGTTAGCAGCAGTAGCCAAGGAATCGCTCGATCGGGTTCAGTTAACAGCCATCGATCGATCGCTCGGGTTCGGTAACACGTAGCCTGCAGTGCAATCGCTCGGGTTCAGTTAGAGCCCAACGCCTCGCTCGGGTTCAGTTAGAGCCAACGCCTCGCACACACGCGCGTATGTGTACGAGAGAAACGCGCATCGCTCGGCCCCTGACCTCCCACCGTAACCGGGAAATGCCCAAAATTTTCCTCCCCCTCGCTTCTACCACGGTTTTTTCTGTCATGGACGGCCCAAAGAATGTCATGCAGCTGCGTCTCCGGCCCGCCCAAGACGAAAAGCCCATTTTCTGTCATGATTTTTTGTCATAGAAGTAGGAGCCCACCACATCTATGATGATACCTGGTTTTGTCACAATTATCGTCATAGAAGTGTCATATGTATGACAGAAAAAAAATCGTTCGACCCAAAATGTCACGGATGTGTCATTTTTTTGTAGTGTCGGGGGATCTTCTTCCGGAGATGATGGAGAGAGAAACGCCTCCCCCGGACTCCCCCGCTCAAGAAGCGGGCGACCTTGAAGTGTCGTCACGGAGGGCCCCTTCGGATCCGGTGAGGCCAGAAGATAATCCTATGGTCGCCCGAAGTCCCCAGTATCCGGCTCTTGAAGAGAGCAACCAAAAGAATTCGGCACCGTCAGGTATGCGGTCGGACGCACTCCCGGATCTGCTGGAGCGAGCAACTATCTCAGGAGAGCACCATACATTGATGGGTACGGTGATCGAAAGGATTTCGTCCTCCGAAAGCGGGTCGCATGAAGCCTTTATGAGTCTACTGACGGGTTTTGAGGTACGTGAAATGATATGCATTTGTGATAGTACCACACATTTTTAGGTGTGCCCTATGTAGATAGTAGCCCTTGAGACTCTGGTTGTCGTCGAGAACGGCGGCAAACAGAGGATCGTAGTCCCAGGTAACAACCGGACCGCCTTTATGTGCAGGTGGTTGAAGCCCCGGTGGCTAGCCAGACTGATGGGGTTGCCGAACTAAAAGCAGCAACTAGATGCGGCAGATGCCGACATCGAGCTTGTTAATAAGCGGCTTGACGAGGCACAGGGTAGGTGATGTTTCCGGTGAATGTCACATAGTAAGAGCAGCGTGATGCCAGTATCTTTAATATGTTGTGACTGCAGATGGAGCTGCCACCGTGGAGGCCCTGCGGGCGGAGCTTGCCCGAGCCAAGGAGCAAGCAAGGAGTAGTAATGCGGCTGCTTTGAAGGCGGCCAAAGAGTTAAGAGCCGAGAAGGCCGCGCATAGCGAGACCAAAGGAAAAATGGTCGAGATGACTGTAAAGTTGAAAGATACTGCCGACCGCTGCCAGCTTCTTGAAGAAGAAAACCGGGCGAAGGCGACGGACCTGGAAAAGGCCACGATGGCGACCAAAGACACCCGCTCTGCAATGAGAGCGAAGAAGGAGGAACTGCGTGAAGCCGGGGATATTGTGGCTGGGAAGCCCTTTATGCTGCGGAGGAAGTTTGGACATCCTCGGTATGCCCCTCTGGATCGGCTGTGGAGTTCGGCAGACGCATATCTGGACTTGGCGGCGAGCGCAGTCGATGCGGCCGAATACTTCCGAGATCAAACAGATCGTGAAGTGGACAAGCTATTCTGGTCGCAGTTTAACGTTCTAGAGCGTCCGCTTCCATTGACTGATCAGCTTTCCGAATGGGCCGAACTCAATAGATTGTCCGGACTCGCCATGAGGTCTGTTGTGGATCCCCTGTGGCCGGAAAGGCCAAAGCCGAATAGCTATTTTAGCTTGGTGCAGCAGTTCCTTGGCACGGTGCCGCGCATTAATGCGATGAAGAGGTCGGCGTGTATAGAAGGCTCGCGGATGGCCCTTGCTCGTGTTAAAACATACTGGGCGGAGATGGATGTCACCACTGTTGCGGCGCAAGGTTCGGCCATAGGCCGAGTGGCTGCCGAGCACTATTTTGAAGAAGTTCTTGAAGGCGCTCGTTCGATAGAGGCCCAGTGCTTGAAGAATATTATGTTTGAGTGAAATGTATTCCCATTGTAAAAACAATGTTTTATTAAATATATCAAGGCTGTATTTATACTTTTGCCCGAAAGTATTATGATGCCTCATGTGCGGTCGTTTACGTATATATGTATATAACCTGAAAGATTGCAGTCGTCGGCTTCAGCCCCCACGCATATAATGCGGGGGTGTTCGCAGAAGACGTGTATTCACACTTAATCCAACGTCTTGGTCCTATTAAGGAGGTGATAGCGCAGCGAACTAGGCAACCAGACTATAATGCTTTAACACTTTCACTTAGCCAGAGGAGTTTGACAGTGGGACTACTATATAGCCCCTGGTAGCTCCGCACTCGTCCGAATTCGGGGTGCGTATATGCCTGGCCAGGAAACAGCCCTTCGTTAAGGCGGAGGAATCCCGAAGATTCCAATAGGTCATCGAGTGGTTGACCAGTCTCATGCTATATCATGACAGTTAGTTTTCGACTTTCTCTACTGAGGTGCTCGTCCGGATGAACTAGGGCACAATCATAGTAGTTCTCCTGGTGCCGCCTTAGCCGATAGAGCGTAACGTAAGGCAGCAAAACACAGGAGCCGGGCAAACCCAACATTTGACCAAAGACATGATTCGGAGTTGATGCATATAAGGCCAAACTCGCGACGCCGAACACTCCCTAAGGTATTCGGTCTTTATGGTATAAACCGGGCCTAAATAGTGCCCTTGGTGATAAGCCCCTGGTGTCCAGGTACGTGCATTATTCTGACGTGGCCACATGCCAAGACGTCAGCATCCTTCTCAATTGTACTGAGAATTCGAGGGATGTGTATCAACAAGAGACAGTAAAAAAGGTTTACGCAGGGTCTAAATCTAAAAAGAATCCTTGGAACGGGTCCCTGCTACACGTCTGTGCCTGTGTCTCCGTTGTGCTGTATCCTGGACGGGTGTAGCACGATGGTCATCTGTAAAAGAGAGGAACTTAGTTGAAAAGTTGTCGTGCAAAAAGGGTAGGTTATACTAAAGAAACCATGTACAATTCAAGATGAGTAAAATTGAGCCTTATTGCCTCTTATTTGCGCGCGTTGGGCCCCTTGTATTGTAATAGGGGTGTGGCCATCAAACCTGTATTAATTACATATAGCTGCGCCAGACTCGTCTAACCGCGTCCGTGGTCTTAACAACCTGTCAAATGCTTTAGTTGGTGACGCCGTTTAGTGTGCGGCTGCCAAGGTAGCCGCACTGTCTTCGGCGCGCAAGGAGCTCTCAATACTTCCATTTACTGTAATGATGTCGCGTGGACCGGGCATCTTAAGTGTGAGGGAAGCGTAATGCGGTATTGCATTAAAGCGAGCGAAAGCTTCGCGTCCGAGTAGTGCTTGATAGCCACTTCGGAACGGAGCGATGTGGAAGGTTAAATTTTCGCTACGGAAGTTGTCGGGGAAGTCGAATATAACCTCGAGTAGCAGGGAGCCCGTGCAATGAGCCCCTGGGCCTGGCGTTACTCCTTTAAAGGTAGTATTGCTGTGGTAAATTTTTGTTGGGTCTACCCCCATTTTGCGGATTGTGTCCTGATATATCAGGTTTAAGCTGCTTTCGCCGTCCATCAGGACTCGTGTTAAGTGGTATCCATCAATTATTGGATCTAATACCAAGGTAGCCCATCATGCGCGCCGGATACTTGCTGAGTAATCCCGATGGTCGAAGGTGATCAGTTGAGACGACCAGTGGCGGAACTCCGCGGTGGTAGGCCCTAGGGCGTATTTCTCTAGGAGTGCCGCTTTGTTTCTCCCCTTTATCGCGTGTAACACGTTTACTGTTTTGACTTCTGGTGGGAATTTCTTCTGTTCCCCAGTGCTTTGCTTGCGAGGCTCATCCTCGTCTTTGCTTGGTGTATCCTGCCCCTTATGTTCGGCGTTGAGCTTGCCGGACTGCTTGAAGACCCAACATTCTCTATGGGTATGATTTGCAGGTTTACCGGGGGTGCTATGGATCTGACATATTTGGTCCAGAATTTTGTTTAGGCTGGACAGTTCGTCTCTGTTGCCTTTGGGGGTGGCTTTTGCTAACCTAGCCGAGAGCTTCTGAATCCGGCGTTTATCACCGTGCTCTTCGGGTTGTCTTCTTTATTCCGGCGCTTATTTTTGCTGCGTCGTGATTTCTCGTTTCCATCCCTAACTTCGGATGTACTCGGGTCGCTGGTGCTGCACCGAGCTAACCAGCTGTCCTCGCCCGCGCAAAAGCGGGTCATGAGGCTTGTTAATGTTGCCATTGTTCTCGGCTTTTCTTAGCCGAGGTGTCTGGCAAGCCATTCGTCTCGAACGCTGTGCTTGAAAGCTGCTAAGGCTTCAGCGTCCGGACAGTCGACTATTGGTTCTTTTTAGTAAGAAACTTGTTCCAAAGCTTTCGGGCTGACTCTCCGGGCTGTTGAGTTGTATGACTCAAATCGTCTGCATCCGGTGGTCGGACGTAAGTCCCTTGAAAATTTGCCCGAAACGCATCTTCGAGCTCTTCCCAGCTTCCAATGGAGCTTTCGGGGAGGCTTTTAAGCCAGTGCCGAGCTGGCCCTTTGAGCTTGAGGAGTAAGTATTTAATGGCGTGGGGATCATCTCCTCGAGCCATATGGATATGGAGGATGTAGTCCTCAATCCAGACCCCAGGGTCTGTTGTTCCATTGTATGCCTCTATGTTTACGGGTTTGAATCCCTCTGGAAAGTCATGGTCCAGCACCTCATCGGTGAAACATAGGGGGTGGGCGGCACCCCTATATTTGGGTGTACCGTGGTGTTCGGATGTTTGTTGTGTTGTATTGCATGCTGAAGCGCGCTTGTGTGGTCCGTAGATGGATCTATTTGCACCGTCCTTTTGATGTGAGCCCTCGCGTGGACCGCGTACTGGCTTGTGTGTTGCATTGGTTGCCGCATTATGTTAGCCACGAGGTCGTCTATCTGACTAGATGGCCGTTTTATTTTTTAATTGCGGAGGATCTAAGGCCTCCTCATCGAATTCAGGTAGCAACTTTCGCTTCGGGTAGCTCTTGGCGTGGCGATTTATGCCGTACTTCGCTGCATTGTTGAGTACTTCACTCCATCTGACTCTAAGTATGTCTTGTGCAGCCTCGAGCCTTTGCTTCTGCATTTTTAGACTCCTTACCGTGGCGACAAGCCTTTGATGGGCATTCTGTTGCTCCTGGTGTCTGTCTGGTGTGATGTCGTCCAGACTGTTATCTTCGACGGGGTTGGGTTGTTCGGTTTGATTCTCCGTGCTGCCGTGGTTAGGCGATGGTTCACCCTGCTCTAACACTAGGTCTATGTGATTGTTATTTCTGCCGAGGCGGGATTTGGAGCGGCGCTTATGCCGCCGCTTTGACTGCTTCTCGAGGGGACAACCCTTTGCTGCGTCCTTCCGTTCCTCGTCATTGCTTTCTTTGGGTGTGTCCACCATGTATATATCATATGATGAGGTGGCTGTCCAGTGCCCTGTGGGCAATGGTTCCTCTTCGCCTCCCGCATCGTCGTCCATACCGTCGATGTCTTCGGAGTTGAAGTCGAGCATGTCGGTTAAGTCATGGATAGTGGCTACTAAATGGGTGGTAGGTGGGCGGCGAATTTCTTCGTCATCCACATCCCAATCCTGCCGGACATGGTTCGGCCAGGACTCTCCTGACAAGGAGAGAGACCTTAATGAGTTCAGTATGTCGCCGAAGGGCGAGTGCTGAAACATATCCGCGGAGGTAAACTCCATGATCGGTGCCCAGTAGGATTCGATAGGCACGGGCGTGGGCGGTTCGGAGACCGTGGCCGGAGAAGGATCCGGCAATTTGGCAACACGGTTCTCGTGAAGGGTAAGGTCGATGTTCGGCTCAATCGCCGTTGAGGATACGACCTCCGTGGCAGGGTGTATCCACCCGTCCATGGATGGCGCAATTGGCTCCGAATTGAGGGTTGGGGCAGCCGCCGGTGCGATCTCCTGAGCACTGTCCGATGGTAGAGCTAAATCATGCTCATCGAGACCGTGTGGCGCACAAGGCAGGGGCTCGAATCCGTTGAAGATCAAGTCTCCGCGGATATCGGCCGTGTAGTTTAAGATTCCAAACCTGATCTGATGACCAGGGGCGTAGCTCTCGATCTGCTCCAGATGGCCAAGCGAGTTGGCCCGCTGTGCGAAGCCGCCGAATACGAAGATCTGTCCAGGGAGAAAAGTCTCACCCTGGCCTGCATCGCTATCGATCATTGAAGGAGCCATCAAGCCTAATGGCAATGACACAGAGGAACTCTCAATGAAAGCACCAATGTCGGTGTCAAAACCGGCGGATCTCGGGTAGGGGGTCCCGAACTGTGCATCTAAGGTGGATGGTAACAGGAGGCAGGGGACACGACGTATTACCCAGGTTCGGGCCCTCTTGATGGAGGTAAAACCCTACATCCTGCTTGATTTATTCTTGATGATATGAGTATTACAAGAGTTGATCTACCATGAAATCGGAGAGTTTAAACCCTAGAAGCTAGCCTATGGTATGATTGTATGTTGTTCTATGGACTAAAACCCTCCGGTTTATATAGAGACCGGAGGGGGCTAGGGTTACACAAGGTCGGTTACAAAGGAGGAGATATCCATATCCGTATTGCCTAACTTGCCTTCCACGCCAAGGAGAGTCCTATCCGGACACGGGACGAAGTCTTCAATCTTGTATCTTCATAGTCCAACAGTCCAGCCAAAGGATATAGTCCAGCTGTCCGGAGACCCCCTAATCTAGGACTCCCTAAGGGTGTGAATAGACTCGAATCAAGAAAAGTTGCAGTTTTTAATTCTTTAGGTTCATGTGGAGTATTAGCACAAGTTTAAACATTCACAATACATATCAAGCAAGCATGGAAGCATACAAAGAGTATATAAGCAGCGGAAAGTAAAGTATGCAAGTTGCAGGAATGTAAAGAGAAGGGATTGGAGTGTGCAAACGCAATTTGGAGACACGGTGATTTTTTATCCGTGGTTCCGATAGGTGGTGCTATCGTACATCCATGTTGATGGAGACTTCAACCCACGAAGGGTAATGATTGCGCAAGTCCATGGAGGGCTCCACCCACGAAGGGTCCACGAAGAAGCAACCTTGTCTATCCCACCATGGCCGTCGCCCACGAATGACTTGCCTCACTAGGGTAGATCTTCACGAAGTAGGCGATCTCCTTGCCCTTACAAACTCCTTGGTTCAACTCCACAATCTTGTCGGAGGCTCCCAAGTGACACCTAGCCAATCTAGGAGACACCACTCTCCAAGAAGTAACAAATGGTGTGTTGATGATGAACTCCTTGCTCTTGTGCTTAAAATAATAGTCTCCCCAACACTCAACTCTCTCTCATAGGATTGGATTTGGTAGAAAGAAGATTTGAGTGGAAAGCAACTTGAGGAAGGCTAGAGATCAAGATTTATGTGGTTAGAATGGAATATCTTGACCTCAACACAAGTGTAGGTGGTTCTCTCTCAGAAAATATGTATTGGAAGTGTAGGCATCTTCTGATGGCTCTCTCTGCGAATGAAGAGTGGGTGGAGGGGTATAAATAGCCTCCACAAAAAATCTAACTGTTACACACAAATCACCAAACTTGGTGGGACCGATTCAGAGAACTCGGTCAGACCGATTTGATTCATAATGTGACCGTTAGGTGTTTCGGTGGGACCGATGTGCTAGGGTTAGGGTAAATCCAAAACTCGATGGGACCGATTTGGGTAATAAGTGAAACAGAGAGTTGGTCAAGCAAACTCGGTGGGGCCGATTGTATATCTCGGTGGGACCGAAAATATTGCAATAGGTAACAGAGAGTTTTCAAGCCCATCTCGGTGAGACCGAGATCCCATCGGTGAGATCGAACTGATTAGGGTTTCTGGCAGTGGCTATGTCAACTGAACTCCGTGGCTCCGGATAGAAAGAATCGGTGGGGCCGAGTTTGACTTTTGATTTGGGACAAATTTGGAAGTGAGAAAGTGGTTGAGGACTTTGGAGCATATCACTAAGCACTTTGAGCAAGCAAGCCATTAAGCAACACCTCATCCCTTCTTAATAGTATTGGATTTCCTATGGACTCAATGCGATCTTGGATCACTAAAATAGAAAATGTAGAGTCCTGAGCTTTGAGCTTGAGCCAATCCTTTGTCCTTAGCATATTGAAGGGATTCCACATCCTCTAGTCCATGCCACTCCATTGTTGAACTTGTCTGAAACATACTAGGTAGAAACATTAGTCCAACAAGAGATATGTTGACATTAATTACCAAAATCACCCAAGGAGCACTTGTGCTTTCAATGATCATCATTATTAGAGCATTGTCCCAGTGAGGAAAGGATGATGGAGACTATGATTCCCCCACAAGTCGGGATGAGACTCCGGACAAAAAAGAAAAAAAGAAAAAAAGAGGCCAAAAAAAGGAAAAGGCCCAACTAAAAAAATGAAATGAGAGAAAAAGAGAGAAGGGACAATGTTACTATCCATTTTCCACACTTGTGCTTCAAAGTAGCACCATAATATTCATAATAGAGAGTCTCTTATGTTGTCACTTTCATAAACTAGTGGGAAATTTACATTATAAAACTTGGCTTGTATATTCCAATGATGGGCTTCCTCAAATTGCCCTAGGTCTTCATGAGCAAGCAAGTTGGATGCACACCCACTTAGTTTCTTTTGTTGAGCTTGCATACACTTATAGCTCTAGTGCATCTGTTGCATGGCAATCCCTACTCACTCACATTGATATCTATTAATGGGCATCTCCATAGCCCGTTGATACACCTAGTTGATGTGAGACTATCTCCTCCCTTTTGTCTTCTCCACAACCACCATTCTATTCCACCATAGTGCTATATCCATGGCTCACGCTCGTATATTGCGTGAAGATTGAAAAAGTTTGAGAACATCAAAAGTATGAAACAATTGCTTGGCTTGTCATCGGGCTTGTGCGTGATTTAATACTTTGTGTGATGAAGATAGAGCATAGCCATACTATATGATTTTGTAGGGATAACTTTCTTTGGCCATGTTATTTTGAGAAGACATGATTGCTTAGTTAGTATGCTTGAATTATTATTATTTCTATGTCAATATTAAACTTTTATCTTGAATCTTTCGGATCTGAACATTCATGCCACAATAAAGAAAAATTACATTGAGATATATGTTAGGAAGCATTCCACATCAAAAATTCGGTTTTTATCATTTACCTACTCGAGGACGAGCAAGAATTAAGCTTGGGGATGCTTGATACGTCTCCAACGTATCTATAATTTTTTATTGTTCCAGGCTATTATATTATCTATTTTGGATGTTAATGGGCTTATTTTTACACTTTTATATTATCTTTGGGACTAACCTATTAACCGGAGGCCCAGCCCAAATTGTTGTTTTTTGCCTATTTTAGGGTTTCGTCGAAAAGGAATATCAAACAGAGTCCAAACGGAATGAAACCTTTGGGAGCGTTATTTTTGGAACAAACATGATCCAGGAGACTTGGAGTGGACGTCAAGAATCAATCAAGGAGGCCACGGGGTAGGGGGTGTGATGAAGCTATGTACCTAGGGTAGGATCATGGACCTGTCCTAACTGCCCTACCCAAGGACATCTCTAGAAGAAATCACCTTTCAATCGACTTGGAGGTGTTCCACTCGACAGACTCGAAGACACTTGACCAAGAAGCAATCACTCGACCAAGATCCAACCACTCGACGGCCAGGAGACCTAAAGTCACTCCGCACGCTAACGGTCGGTCATTAAATAGCTTTTATGGTCATCATAGCACTTTATTACTAGCGTTACCAGTAACGCCCCGCCTTAATGTACATTGAACCCTTTGTATCATGGGCTGGACGGGGTCCTGGCGCACTCTATATAAGCCACCCCCTCCTCCGAGACAAGGGTTCGCACCTCTGTAACTCATACTCACATAATCCAGTTGACCGCCTCCGAGCTCCGAGACGTAGGGCTATTACTTCCTCCGAGAAGGGCCTGAACTCGTAAACCTTGCGTGCTTACAACTTCTCCATAGCTAAGATCTTGCCTCTCCATACTTACCCCCCTACACTACTATCAGACTTAGAACCACGACAGTTGGCGCCCACTGTGGGGCCGGTGTTTTAGCGTTTGTTGGAGGAGTGGCGACCTTTTCCAACCCGAATCATCATGGTTTTCGGCGGAGTTTCGATGGAGGGCCACGAGATCCGTCTCGGCGCGCTCACGTTCATCGTCGACGACTCTGCTTGGCTCCAGGAGGCTCCGCTCGACGTGGACGCACTCCCTGCTCGCGGGGCAACGCACTTTAGCGCGTACGTCCGCGGCGTTCTCCTGCGGCAACCGTCGACCCCCTACCGATCGGCTCCTGTGTTGTCCTCCCTCCCCGTTTCCCGCCGGCGCAAGCGCTCTGGTCGGTCGAGACTTCAACGGTGGGTGAGGCACGCGGTGGCACGTCAGTCGGCCACCCCTCAAGTCGCAGTGATCGAGCCCGACGAATCCCTCTACGGCCTGTTCGACCTGTCGACTGGCTCCGCAGAGACCGCATCCGAGTGCGATAACAGCGATCCAGCGGCGGAGGTTCTGATGGTCGATGGACCACCCAGTCCTCCCGGTTTTCCCCGCACCGACGGAGGCGCGGGTGGAGGCGACACGTCGCGTCTCCATGAGGAGTATCTTCTCGAGCCTCTCATGTCGCTGCAGAGAGAAGAACTTCGCCGCCGGAACATGGATGCACTGCACACTCCTATTGTTGGAGAAACCCCCGAGGCTCGCGCCTTGGAGGACGCGGGCCTGGCAAATTTGGCCGAGCGCACTCGACTGGAGAACCTCCAGCGAGCACTCGACGAGCGTGCGCGCCAATGGGTTCCCGAATCCAGTCGAAGTCAGCTCTTCTCGCCCCCGCAGGTATATCAAACTCCGATTCATAATTTAGCAGCTGCGGCCCATATAGTGGAGTTGATTCAGCCTTCCTAGTCGGAGGCTGGCAGAGGCTTACTGTAGATCAGAGCGTTACTCCGGGAAGCAGGAGATCAGAATTCCGTTGTTTCTCAGTCGCGAAACAGGATTCACAGCAGATCTGTTGCCGCGGACACGGTCCAGTCGGCTCACAGCCCGAGATCGCCCCTAAGGCGTGAGGGACGTGGAGACCGGCGTGACCAGTATGGGAACCATAAGCAGTATGATCACCGAGTCGATCGTGACGGTCGACGTCGAGTGCCCACGCCTCCCCCGAGGAGCGGGTCGTATGTGCCTCGCCAGCAGGATGACAGACGCCCTCATAGTGGTGGGCGAAGGATTCCAGTCGACCCTAGAGGGCCAGGCTTTGACGCGAGATCCATTCTCGTCAAGGGTTTGGTCGACAAGAACAGGGCTCACCGAGAAGGTCACGATAGAGATGCACCTACCGGCAGCAGAGTACATGTTTCGGGGCCAGAGTGCTTTAGTAGAGCCATCTGGGCCGCTGTGATTCCTCCCAACTTCAGGTTGGCGACTGGAGTCAGTAAGTTCACTGGCGAGTCCAAGCCCGATACTTGGCTTGAGGACTACCGAGTGGCCGTCCAGATTGGCGGCGGCAATGATGAAGTGGCCATGAAGCACCTGCCTCTCATGTTGGAGGGCTCGGCCAGAGCATGGCTGAACCAGTTAGCACCTAGAAGCATTTACACTTGGGAGGATCTCTCCCGAGTGTTCATCACCATATTTGAAGGCACGTGCAAGTGACCGGCAGGGCTGACGGAACTGCGGTCTTGCGTACAGAAGCCGAATGAAACTTTGAGGGATTACATCCAGAGGTGGATCACGTTACATCACTCGGTGGAGAATGTGCCTGACCACCAAGCAGTTTGTGCCTTCAAGGAAGGCATCAAGTACAGAGAACTTAATTTGAAATTCGGTCGAACCGGAGATATGTCCCTGAATCGGATGATGGAGATTGCCACCAAGTACGCTAATGGTGAAGATGAGGATCGACTCAGGAGTGGCAAGCTCAAGTCAGTCGCCCAAGAAACCGGAGGAAATTCCAATCAGAAACAGAAGCGGAAAGCCGAGCCAGCGGCTCCTGGGGAAGCCTTGGCTTTAACCCAAGGAAAGTTTAAAGGGAAACCTAAAGGACCTTGGAACCCCAAAAAGGTTAAAGACTAGGACGGAAATGATGTGTTGGACTTACCATGTCTCGTCCACACAAAGAAAGATGAAGAGGGTAATTTCATTTACCCGAAACATACCACTCGACAGTGTCGACTCTTGATCCAGCAGTTCCAGGGCAAGCAGCCCAAAGGTAAGGAAAAGGAGTCGAACAAGGTCGAGGACAAAGAAGGCAGTGACGATAGATACCCTCAGGTCAATTCCACTCTGATGATTTTTGCCGATGTTGAAAGCAAAAGTCGACTGAAAGTTATTAACCGAGAGGTGAATATGGTTGCTCCGGCGACACCAAGTTATTTGAAATGGTCTCAGATTGCCATAACATTCGACCAGTCCGACCACCCAACGCACATCGCCACCCCTGGGAGGCAAGCCTTGGTGGTCGACCCAGTTGTTGAAGGCACTCGACTGACCAAAGTCCTGATGGATGGTGGCAGAGGTTTGAACATATTGTACGCTGAGAGGTTGAAAGGGATGGGCATTCCGATGTCCAGACTCAGTGCCAGCAACATGAGTTTCCATGGGGTCATTCCTGGGAAGAAGGCTGAATCACTCGGTCAGATTGCTCTTGATGTGGTTTTCGGTGATTCCAAGAATTACCGCAAAGAGAAGTTGACATTTGAAGTTGTAGACTTCCAGAGTGCCTACCACGCTATTTTGGGCAGGCCGGCTTATGCATGCTTCATGGCCCGACCGTGTTATGTGTATCTCAAATTGAAGATGCCTGGCCCCAAAGGTGTGATAACTATTACGGGCAATCGGAAGAAAGCGGAAGAATGTCTTCAGAAAGGTTCGAAGATCGCCGATGCTCAGATGGCAGTGGTGGAGTTGCATGAATACCAGAAGACTGCAGACTCGAGTGATTTGTTGTGAGCCAAGAAGCCCGCTACAGAGTCAGCTTTTCAGTCGACTGGCGATACGAAGATAGCTCACATCCACCCGACCGACCCCAGCGCTGCTCCAACTCATATCTCGACAACACTCGACTCCAAATAGGAAGAAGCGCTCATCCAGTTCCTCCGTGAGAACTGGGACATTTTCGCATGGAAGCCCTCTGACATGCTGGGTGTTCCCAGGGAGCTAGCTGAGCACCTCCTAAGAGTCGACTCAAAAGTAAAACCTGTCAAGGAACATCTCCGACGGTCCGCCGTCCAGAAGAGAAAGGCCATTGGCGAAGAGGTGGCTCGGCTCTTAGCGGCGGAGTTCATCCGAGAAATCTACCACTCCGAGTGGCTCGCCAATGTTGTCATGGTCCCCAAGAAGGACATGTCACTTCGCATGTGCATTTACTTTAAACATATCAATCGGGCCTGCCCGAAAGATCATTTTCCTCTCCCTCGCATCGACCAGATAGTCGACTCGACTGCGGGATGTGAGCGACTGTCTATTTTAGACGCCTATTCCGGGTACCATCAGATCCGTCTGTATGGACCTGACGAGATCAAAACAGCTTTCATCACTCCATTCGGGTGCTTCTGTTATGTTACCATGCCATTCGGCCTCAAGAATGCCAGAGCCACATTCATGAGGATGATTCAGAACTGTTTGCTCACCCAAATCAGTCGGAATGTGGAGGCGTACATGGATGATATTGTGGTCAAGTCACGGAAGGGTTCCGACCTGCTGACTGACCTTGCTGAAACCTTTGCCAACCTCAGAAGGTTTGATATCAAGCTTAATCCATCAAAATGCACATTCGGGGTTCCTGGCGGAAAGTTACTCGGTTTTCTCATTTCTGAACGGGGAATCGACGCCAATCCAGAAAAAGTCGGTACTATACTCCGAATGAAAAGTCCTATGCGAGTGCACGATGTTCAGAAGCTTACTGGTTGCTTGGCCGCCCTAAGTCGATTCATATCTCGTCTCGGTGAAAAGGCATTGCCTCTTTACCGATTGATGAAGAAGTCTGACAAGTTCAAGTGGACTCCTGAAGCTGACGCAGCGTTCGCAGAGCTCAAAGCTCTGCTCTCCACCCAATCAGCAAGGAGCCTTTGCTGCTTTACATTGCAGCCACAGGACAAGTCATCAGTATGGTACTTACGGTCGAGCGGGAAGAAGAAGGGAAAACCTTCAAAGTTCAGCGCCCAGTGTATTATATTTCTGAAGTCTTGACCCCATTGAAGCAAAGATATCCTCATTATCAGAAGCTCGTATATGGGATTTATATGACCACAAAGAAAGTTGCCCACTACTTCTCTGATCATTCCATTACAGTCGTCAGTGATGCTCCGTTGTCAGAGATCTTGCATAACAGGGACGCAACTGGTCGAGTGGC
This sequence comes from Triticum dicoccoides, assembly GCF_002162155.2. Taxonomy (NCBI): domain Eukaryota; kingdom Viridiplantae; phylum Streptophyta; class Magnoliopsida; order Poales; family Poaceae; genus Triticum; species Triticum dicoccoides. Next base: position 69,154,019 of record NC_041382.1, on the reverse strand, counting down.
AAAATGGGCGATTGAACTCCTTCCTCTAGATATCAAGTTTGAGGCAAAGAAAGCTATCAAGTCCCATGCAATCACGGATTTCGTCGCCGAGTGGATTGAACAGCAACTGCCGACTCAGGTTCACTCGGAGCATTGGACCATGTTCTTTGACGGTTCCAAGATGCTAAATGGTTCCGGCACCGGAGTGGTGTTGGTCTCCCCCAAAGGAGATAAACTCAGATATGTTCTTCAAATCCACTTTGATTCCTCTAACAACGAGGCAGAATACGAAGCACTTTTATATGGGTTGAGCATGGCCATTTCACTCGGCATCCGTCGCCTCATGGTCTATGGCGACTCAGATTTGGTGGTCAATCAAGTGATGAAGGAATGGGACGTCAGAAGTCCAGCCATGACTGGTTATTGCAATGCAGTGAGAAAGCTGGAGAAGAAATTCGAGGGGTTAGAGCTTCATCACATACCCCGACTGAAAAATCAAGCAGCTGATGATCTGGCAAAAATAGGTTCCAAAAGAGAAGCCATTCCCAGCAATGTGTTTTTGGAACACATCCACACACCATCAGTCCAGGAGGATCCCTTCACTGAAGAGGCCCCACAACCAAAAAGCGCCACGGATCCGACTGAAGTTGAAGTTCCAGCTGTGGTCGACCTGATCATGGAAGTCTTGGTTATCACTCCCGTCTGGACAGAACCGTACATCGCGTACATCCTAAGGAAAGAACTCCCAGAAGACGAAGCAGAGGCTCGACAGATCGTCCGTCGATCCAAGGCATTTACAGTCATAAAGGGACAGTTATATAGAGAAAGCGCGACTGGGGTCGGCCAGAAGTGTATTACACCCCATTCAAAAAAAAGAAGTGTATTACACCAGAAGAAGGTCAGATGATCCTTAACGATATCCACTCGGGGACCTATGGTCATCATGCGTCCTCTCGGACCATTGTGGCTAAAGCATACCAAGCGGGGTTCTACTGGCCAAGAGCCAATGAGATGGCAAAAGAGATAGTCGACAAATGTGAAGGATGTCAGTATTACTCCAATATGCCGCACAAGCCCGCGTCAGCCCTGAAAACCATTCCACTCGTCTGGCCTTTCCCTGTTTGGGGGCTAGACATGGTTGGACCATTGAGAACAGGCAGGAGCGGCTTCACTCATGTGCTGGTAGCAGTCGACAAGTTCACCAAATGGATTGAAGCCAAGCCTATCAAGAATCTTGATGCTTGCACCGCTATCAGTTTCATCAGAGAGTTGATATTCAGATATGGAGTTCCACACAGCATCATCACCGACAACGGGTCAAACTTTGATTTCGAGAAATTCAGGGCCTTTTGCGCCTCTCAGGGCACTCGGGTCGACTATGCTTCGGTCGCTCACCCCCAGTCGAATGGGCAAGCAGAAAGGGAAAACGGCCTAATTCTCAAAGGACTGAAACCCCGATTGATGCGCGATCTCAAGCACGCAGCAGGTGCATGGGTCGATGAGCTTCCATCAGTCCTTTGGGGATTGAGGACAACCCCGAATCGATCGACTGGAAGAACCCCATTCTTTCTGGTCTACGGAGCCGAGGCAGTCTTACCGAGTGACCTGCTTCACAACGCTCCCAGAGTCGAGCTCTACTCAGAAGATGAAGCAGAACAAGCCCGACAGGACGCAGTCGACCTCCTAGAAGAAGAAAGAGAAATGGCCTTGATTCGATCGACCATCTATCAGCAAGACTTGCGTCGATTCCATGCCAGAAACGTGAAGAGCCGAGCCTTCCAAGAAGGAGACTTAGTCCTCCGAGTGGATCAGCAGAAACCACACAAGCTCGCTCCTACTTGGGAAGGCCCCTTCATAGTCACCAGAGTCCTCCACAATGGAGCATACCACCTCTACAATGTCGATCGCCAGATTGATGAGCCACGAGCCTGGAATGCGGAGCTACTCCGCCCCTTTTATACTTAAATTCTCACTCGGATGAGATGTAATAAGAAAAACTCATGTAGTTTATTTATCAAAGACAAGAGCGTTATAATTTCCCAGTGATTATTATTGTTTTTGTTTGCGTAAGAAATCCCCCAGTGGGTGGCTTAGCTGCGAATCCGCTTCGCCTAAGTTTGTAAAAACAGTTTCCTACCGAGTGGCGAGCCATCCTCCCACTCGGGGGCTTAGCTGCAAATTAGTTTCGCCTAAGTTTGAAAAAATTCTACCGAGTGGAGAGCAATCCTCCCACTCGGGGGCTTAGCTGCAGTCCAGTACTCGCCTAAGTTCTCTCACTGGAGACTTAGCTTTAGTCCGGCACTCGCCTAAGTTTGAAAAAATCCTACCGAGTGGAGAGCAATCCTCCCACTCGGGGGCTTAGCTGCAGTCCAGTACTCGCCTAAGTTCTCTCACTTAGAGACTTAGCTGCGGTCCAGCACTCGCCTAAGTTTGAAAAAAATCCTACTGAGTGGAGAGCAATCCTCC
>NC_041382.1:69059490-69151250 GCF_002162155.2 Triticum dicoccoides | reverse complement strand
CTTAGCTGCAGTCCGGCACTCACCTAAGTTTGAAAAAATCCTACTGAGTGGAGAGCAATCCTCCCACTCGGGGGCTTAGCTGCAGTCCAGTACTTGCCTAAGTTCTCTCACTTAAAGACTTAGCTGCAGTCCGGCACTCGCCTAAGTTTGAAAAAATCCTACCGAGTGGAGAGCAATCCTCCCACTCGGGGGCTTAGCTGCAGTCCAATACTCGCCTAAGTTCTCTCACTTAGAGACTTAGCTGCAGTCCAGAACTCGCCTAAGTACAAAACACATCTCAATCCTCAAGGACGACGAGGGGCAGGACGACTGCCACCTTCTCCTGGGGAGCTTCGCCACAAATACAATGCGTGATTCATCCCACTCTACAGTAACAGGGTGTGGGTCGACCGCCGCCTTCCCCTGGGGAGCTTTGCCACAAATACAAGACATGGGTCGACTGCTTCCCTCTCCTTCGGAGCTGCGCTGCGAATACAAAAGTTGTCTCGAATGAAGAATGGGTTCACTCAGCAGGAGATTCATAAAGATATTCAACGGTAAACCAAGTTCAGGTAAATTCTAAAGGTTCCATATCACAGATCGAAGTGCTCGGGCATGCAGCCCGAAAAAGTTTAACGGTTACAAAAACCACTCGGCATTCTGAGGCAAATTTAAGGTGGGACATAAGAGTTTGTTCACTCCGCGGGAGGAGGGCTGGCAGGCTCGACGAACTCATCCAGGTCGACACCGTCGGCTATCCGAGTGGCTGCAGCGATGAAAGTCTCCATAAAGGTTTGGAAGTCATGCTTCTGGGTGTTGGCGACCTTGATTGCTGCCAGTTTGTCCTGTCGCACCTCCTTGCAGGGGACACGAACCAAACACAGAGCCACGTTAGCGCCACATTGAGCAGCAGACTTCTTCCACTCCTGCACTCGGCCTGGGATTTCATTTAGTCGAGTCATCAGGGACTCAAGATCATTTTGGAGCACAGCCTCTGGCCAAAGTGTCGGGTCAATCCGTGACATGGCGACCTTCAGTCGAGCCAAGTAGTCTACAGCACTGTTGATGCGAGATTCCAGACGGAGCAGATTCATGGCAGTTTCATCTTTCACGGGAGAGTTGATTGGATCCAAACCTGGTTCAATCCGCCCAGTCTCCTCTTCAAAGTTCTGGCAAAACTCTGCATTCACGATCCAAGGATAAGTCAATTTTGTACACTGAGTCGACACAAAAAAAATCAGTCGGAACAGAATGTGCACCTTCAAGCTTGATGAACAACTTCTTGGCAAGACTTCTCAGATACCTCTCCAGATCATCCCTCCTGCGAGCAATGCCTTCCATCTCGCCCTGGACGAGATTCGCCTTCTTCCAGCATGAGCACTCCTTGTTGGAGTCATTCAGAGCGGTCTTCAGCCTGGTATTCTCTTCTTCTAACTGGCCGACCGAAGCCAGCTTCTGTTCGGCCAGAGCGGTCTTGTTGTCAGCCTCCTTACGAGCAGCAGCCAAATCCTAATCCTTCTTCGCCAGAGCTTCTCTCAGTTTTTCTACAAAGAAATGATGATTGATTCAGAAATAGCAGAAGGGTACTCAAGCCTAAAACTGACCAGTCGACAAACTCGTCTTACCAGCGGCGCCGTCTCTGACCTTTTGCAGCTCTGTCCTGGCCAGCTCCAACTCAAGGTTCAATTGAATCTGCTGCTTCTCCAAGTCAAGAAAGCGAGCTCCAAGATCACAAGATTTCTGAAATCAAAGGGGAGAAGTTATTTTCACAGCAAAAAATAACAAAGGCAATAAATACTAAGACTACGGTCGACTGCCCGCAGTCCACCATAGTCTCGGGGACTACACCCAGTGGGTGCACTTTGCGTGCCCCCACCGGTTCTGATCCCACTCAACCAGACCGAGTGGAAGAGACAAACTACAAGTTTGGTTTATACATTCGGCAAAATACAAAGACTACAGTCGACTGCCAGCAGTCCACCGTAGTCTCGGGGACTACACCCACTGGGTGCACTCAGCGTGCCCCCACTAGTCCAAAAATTCAATCAACGCACCCAGTGGGTGTACAGATGCAAAGATTTTCGGAAAGAATCTTCAGGTAGCATATCCTAATAGAACAAGCGGCGACCAACTAACCTGAACGTTGCTCTGGAGAGCCGAGCTGGCATCATAGGCGGCTTGGCTGGTGTTCCGCACCATCTTCATCTTCTCCATCATAATGCCCGCCTGGCGTATGGCTTCCCTAGCAGCATTCACCTCGTCCTCTGGGACATGATGGGTCACAAAAACTGAAGGCGGGTCGACAGAGGCCCGAGCAATCGACGAAGAAGGCAAGGCACTCGACAGTGGCTCAGCAAAGGTAACAGAACCCCGATTGACGTCGCCAGTGTCCTGAACGACTGCTTCCGCCCTCAGCGTCGACTGTAGCGCCTCACTTATAGGAGCTCGCCTATTCTTCCTCGTCAAAGGCCTCTCGGGCTCTTCATCATCATCAGGGAGGTCAATAATGTTGGGAGCTGTGCAAAGTTCAATTGCCAAAATCACGTCACCCAATGATGCACATTGCAGTTGAATCGACCGAATAAAGATAGTATGGCAGAAATCATACCCGGATTAGAAGTGACCGCATCCTCCATCACCTCATCATCATCCCTGTAAGCTGAGGTCCCGGAAGTGGCAGCGCTGACAATTCCAAAGTTCGTCCAGTTAAAACAAGAAAAACAAACAGTGCAGAGCGTCGAGTGAATACAAAGAGAGACACTCACGCGGAGGCGACGGGGATATCAATCTTGATCTTCGGCAACGCCTTCCGAGTCCTCGGCTCTGCAACTTTGGGATGCTTTGGCGCCTTCTCAGTCGGGGTTGGTGAAGAGATCCGAGGACGCTTTGAAGACTGACCAACCTGAGCAGTTGCCTTGTCGCGGGCACTCAGCCGTTCTTGGTCAAGCTTGGATCGCCTCTCCCTGCGAGGGGGCGACTCGACTTCTTCTCCATCACTTGAGTCGTCGCTTCCTCCATCCCCTTCACCATCGAAAGTCCACTCGCCACTGTCGCCGCCACTCGCCTCGCCTTCCAGAACTTGCTCTTGCTCCCCGTTGGGTATTGAATACATTTCAATAATGGCCTAAAAGAAATCAAGGAGAGCAAAGTCAGTCGACACAATATAGGCAGCTGCGCGAGTGAATTCAGATTACAAGCAAAAAACCACGGAATTAGACCTGCTCTGGTGCATGAGACTGGTCGAATGGGGGAACTCTCCTGGCTCCCGTGGGATTGTCCTTGTTCCCGGTAATGCCCGACAGCCACTTCTCCAGTGTGTCATCGTCAACCTCCTCCGGATGGATCTGAGTGGAGTCTTCAAGACCCGAATACATCCACATCGGATGGTCTCGAGCTTGAAGAGGCTGGATGCGCCGCTGAAGGAAGACCTCCAAGAGATCCATACCAGTGACCCCGGCACGAATAAGCTGGACCACTCGATCGACCAACGCCTTCACGTGCGCCTTCTCCTCCGGGAGCACCTTCAAAGGGGAGGGTTTCTCCACTCGGTCCATGGTAAAGGGAGGGAGGCCAGTCGATTGCCCTGGCGTCGATTGGTCTTTATAGTAAAACCAGGTCGACTGCCATCCGCGAACTGAGTCGGGAAGAATCATGGCCGGAAAGGAGCTTTTTCCTCTCGTCTGGATGCCAAGGCCCCCACACATCTGGATCACTTGGGTCCTCTCGTCACTCGGATTAGCCCTTTTCACTATCTGGGAGCGACAAGTGAAAATATGCTTGAAAAGACCCCAGTGAGGCCGGCAACCCAGGAAATTCTCAGACAAAGAAATGAAAGCGGCGAGATAAACGATTGAGTTGGGGGTAAAATGGTGGAGTTGAGCCCCAAAGAAGTTCAGGAACCCTCGAAAGAAATGGTGAGGAGGCAAGGAAAAACCAAGGTCGACGTGGGTGGCAAGAAGGACACGCTCACCCTCCCAAGGTTGCAGCTCAGATTCCTTCCCCGGAAGCCGCGCCGAGTCGTAGGGGATCAGCCCCCCTTCGGCCAGGTCGTCGAGGTCTTCTTGGGTAATGCTCGAGTGGATCCAGTCGCCCTGGATCCAGCCCTTCGGCAGGCCAGTCCGTGAGGAAGATCCGCCCCGGCTGGTCGCCTTCCCCTTCGACCTCGCCGTCGCCTTCTTTGCCCGCTCCAGAGCCATCGTCTTCTCCTTCCCCATTGTCGCCGGCGAGACGCGTACGGAGCGGTGATGCTGGGGCGAGAACGAGCGTAGCGGAGGGGCGTGAAGAGGAGAAGAGGAAATGGGAACGCACTGTTCGAGAGACTCCGGCCCAACGCCTTATATGAGGCCGCTTCCGAGTGGCTGACGGGTAGGCCCAGGTGGCTCTGTCAAATCCCGTAATGATCGCGCGCGTGATATGTGGCGAAAAAGGCAGTGCGGGGATCGAGGTGGCTCCGCTCTATCCCATCCGATTACTGCGGCCTCCCCCGTCCCACGCGCTTCCCAAAATTCGGATCCCACGAAATCTGCGGGCAGCAAACAACTTGTCAGACCAAAGATCTCCTCCGCACCGTCACTCGAAGCCTTACAAGTAAAGAAATTCACTCGACGAAGAATTAAGAATGGATCAAGGCGACTGAAAAGGAAGTTGTTGTCATCACTCAGGTCCGTTGATCCGAAACAAGATATGCTCACGGCATGAAAAACGAGTCGGAGAAGTTCTCAACTCCTTCCCCACTCAAACCTCGATCCATTCGGGGGCTAATGATGAAGCTATGTACCTAGGGTAGGGTCAAGGACCTGTCCTAACTGCCCTACCCAAGGACATCTCTAGAAGAAATCACCTTTCAATCGAGTTGGAGGTGTTCCACTCGACAGACTCGAAGACACTCGACCAAGAAGCAATCACTCGACCAAGATCCAACCACTCGACGGCCAGGAGACCTAAAGTCACTCCGCACGCTAACGGTCGGTCATTAAATAGCTTTTATGGTCATCATAGCACTTTATTACTAGCGTTACCAGTAACGCCCCGCCTTAATGTACATTGAACCCTTTGTAACGTGGGCTGGCCGGGGTCCTGGCGCACTCTATATAAGCCACCCCCTCCTCCGAGACAAGGGTTCGCACCTCTTTAAATCATACTCACATAATCCAGTCGACCGCCTCCGGGCTCCGAGACATAGGGCTATTACTTCCTCCGAGAAGGGCCTGAACTCGTAAACCTTGCGTGCTTACAACTTCTCCATAGCTAAGATCTTGCCTCTCCATACTTACCCCCCTACACTACTGTCATACTTAGAACCACGACAGGGTGCGCCCACCCCCCTGGGCGCGCCCTCCACCCTCGTGGGCGCCTCGTTGCTCCATCGACCTACTTCTTCCTCCTATATATATCCATGTACCCCGCAAACATCCAGGAGCACCACGAAAACCTAATTCCACCGCCGCAACCTTCTATACCCAAGAGATCACATCTTGGGGCCTTTTCTGGAGCTCCGCCGGAGGGGGCATTGATCACGGAGGGCCTCTACATCAACTCGATGGCCCCTCTGATGATGTGTGAGTAGTTTAATTCAGACCTTCGGGTCCATAGCTAGTAGCTAGATGGCTTCTTCTCTCTCTTTGGATCTCAATACAAAGTTCTCCTCGATTCTCTTGGAGATCTATTTGATGTAATCTTCTTTTGCAGTGTGTTTATCAAGATCCGATGAATTGTGGGTTTATGATCAAGTTTATCTATGAACAATATTTGAATCTTCTCTGAATTCTTTTATGTATGATTGGTTTATCTTTGCAAGTCTCTTCGAATTTTCAGTTTGGTTTGGCCTACTAGATTGATGTTTCTTGCAATGGGAGAAGTGCTTAGCTTTGGGTTCAATCTTGCGATGCTCGAGTTGTATTGTTGCCATCGAGGATAAAAAGATGGGGTTTATATCATATTGCATGAGTTTATCCCTCTACATCATGTCATCTTGCTTAAGGCGTTACTCTTTTCTTATGAACTTAATACTCTAGATGCATGCTGGATAGCGATCGATGTGTGGAGTAATAGTAGTAGATGCAGAATCGTTTCGGTCTACTTGTCTCGGACGTGATGCCTATATACATGATCATGCCTAGATATTCTCATAATTATTCACTTTTCTATCAATTGCTCGACAGTAATTTGTTCACCCACCGTAATACTTATGCTATCTTGAGAGAAGCCACTAGTGAAACCTATGGCCCCCGGTTCTATTCTCCATCATACAAGTTTCCAATCTACTTTATTTTGCTATCTTTTACTTTCAATCTATATCATAAAAATACCAAAAATATTTATCTTATTATTATCATCTCTATCATATCTCACACTTGCAAGTGGCCGTGAAGGGATCGACAACCCCTTTATCGTGTTGGTTGCGAGGTTCTTATTTGTTTGTGTAGGTACGGGGTGACTAGTGCGTGGTCTCCTACTGGATTGATACATTGGTTCGCAAAAACTGAGGGAAATACTTACGGTGCTTTACTGCACCACCCTTTCCTCTTCAAGGGAAAACCAACGCGGTGCTCAAGAGGTGGCAATACCCAACAATTTCTTTTGGGTATCCCATGAAGATAGACTTCTCTGATTCGGGTTTGAGCTTATCAAGCTGAAACTTTTTCACATAAGCATCGCAACCCCAAACTTTAAGAAATGACAGCTTAGGTTTCTTGCTAAACCACAGTTTATACGGTGTCGTCTCAACGGATTTTTAGACGGTTTTCTATTTAACGTGAATGTAGCTGTCTCTAATGCATAACCCCAAAACGATAGTGATAAATCGGTAAGAGACATCATAGATCGCACCGTATCTAATAAAGTACGGTTATGACGTTCGGACACACCATTACGCTGTGGTGTTCCAGGTGGCGTGAGTTGCGAAACTATTCCACATTGTTAAAAATGAGGACCAAACTCACAACTCAAATATCCGTCTCCGCGATCAGATTGTAGAAACTTTATTTTCTTATTACGATGATTTTCCACTTCACTCTAAAATTCTTTGAACTTTTCATATGTTTCAGACTTATGTTTCATCAAGTAGATATACCCATATCTGCTCATATCATCTGTGATGGTCATAAGATAACTGTAGCCACCACGAGCCTCAACACACATTGGACCGCATACATCAGTATGTATTATTTCCAACAAGTCAGTTGCTCGCTCCGTTGTTCCGGAGAACGAAGTCTTAGTCATCTTGCCCATGAGGCATGGTTCGCAAGCATCAAGTGATTCCAAAAACCCATCAGCATGGAGTTCCTTCATGCACTTTACACAATATGACCTAAATGGCAGTGCCACAAATAAGTTGCACTATCATTATTAACTTTGAATCTTTTGGCTTCAGTATTTTGAATATGTGTATCACTATGTTCGAGATTCAATAAACCATTTATATTGAGTGTATGACCATAGAAGGTTTTATTCATGTAAATAGAACAACAATTATTCTTTGACTTAAATGAATAACTGTATTGCAATAAACATGATCCAATCATAACCATGCTCAACGCAAACACCAAATAACATTTATTTTAGGTTCAACACTAATCCCGAAGGTAAAGGGAGTGTGCGATGGTGATCTTATCAACCTTGGAATCACTTCCAACACACATCATCACCTCGCCCTTAACTAGTCTCTGTTTATTTTGCAACTCCTATTTCGAGTTACTACTTTTAGTAACTGAACCAGTATCAAATACCGAGGGGTTGCTATAAACACTAGTAAAGTACACATCAATAACATGTATATCAAATATACCTTTGTTCACTTTGCCATCCTTCTTATCCGCCAAGTATCTAGGGGCAGTTCCGCTTTCAGTGACCATCTCCTTTGCAGTAGAAGCACTCAGTTTCAGGCTTGGGTCTAGCTTTGGGCTTCTTCATGGGACTGGCAACTTGCTTGCCATTCTTCTTGAAATTCCCTTTCTTTCCCTTGCCCTTTTACTTGAAACTAGTGGTCTTGTCAACCATCAACACTTGATGTTTTTTCTTGATTTATACCTTCGCCGATTTCACCATTGCAAAGAGTTTGGGAATCGTTTTCGTTATCCCTTGCATATTATAGTTCATCACGAAGTTCTAGTAACTTGGTGATAGTGACTAGAGAACTCTGTCAATCACTATCTTATCTGGAAGACTAACTCCCACTTGATTCAAGTGATTGTAGTACTCAGACATTCTGAGCACATGCTCACTGGTTGAGCTATTCTCCTCCATCTTGTAGGCAAAGTACTTGTCAGAGGTCTCATACCTCTTGACATGGGCATGAGACTAAAATACCAATTTCATATCTTGGAACATCTCGTATGCTCCATGGCGTTCAAAACGTTTTTGAAGTCCCGGTTCTAAGTCGTAAAGCACGGTGCACTAAACTATCAAGTAGTCATCATACCGAGCTTTGTCAAACGTACATAACATTTGCATCTGCTCCTGCAATAGGTCTGTCACCTAGCGGTGCATCAAGGACATAATTCTTCTGTGCAGCAATGAGCATAATCCTCAGATCACGGACCAAGTCCGCATCATTGCTACTATCATCTTTCAACTAATTTTTCTCTAGGAACATATCAAAAATAAATGGGGAGCTACATCACAAGCTATTGATCTACAACATAGATATGCAAATACTATCAGGACTAAGTTCATGATAAATTAAAGTTCAATTAATCATATTACTTAAGAACTCCCACTTAGATAGACATCCCTCGAGTCCTCTAAATGATCGCGTGATCCATATCAACTAAACCATGTCCGATCATCACGTGAGATTGTAATGCCCCGAGACCGATGTGCCAGGTGTCTTCCAGTATTCGTTGTTGTTGCCATGTCATTCGCTTGCATGTTGCATCTTGTCATGTCATCATGTGCATTGCATCATCATGTTTTCAAAACTTGCATCCGTCCCGGTCTCCTCGTTCCTTCCATTGTCCGTTCTGAGCCCAAACACACTTGCACGAGCCCGCGGCACGTCCGAAATATTATTTTGTAAGTGGCCGGAAAATGTTCTCAGAATGGGATGAGAGTTGGCGTGTGGTCTTGTTATGTTGTAGGTAGGCCTCCTGCCAAGTTTCATCGCATTCGGAGCTCGTTTGATAGCCCAACCGTTAAACTTATAGCGGCATTATAGCCGGTCAAAACGTCGGACATTTTCGGTCTCCGGAAACTGCTGCCGGGCATCTCTCTTCTGAGCCATCAAACCCCTCTCCTTCATTGACCGTTCCGAGACCAATCGGGTTATCGATTCCCTCTTGCCAAACCACCTACTCCCTCTTTGCACAGTGCATCGACCCCTCGCGCGCGTCCGAAAGTTGTCCCGAACCCGACCCGGGCAGTCGTCACCGTTGTGTCCGGATCATCCCCAAACATCTACAAAACTTCTCCGTTTTCTCATTTGGACTTCCTAACATATTTTTCTCGACCGCCCGATTATGATCGGAGGGACGAGGTAGCCCCTACCCAAATATCCACATGCTATATATGTACTAGTCTAACCCTAAAATCAAGGAGGGTTGTCCCATCCTTCCCCCTCGCGCCGCCACTTTCCAAATCCCACATCGGGATCCTCCCTGATCCCCTCGTCCACCTTGTTTTCCCCGTCGCTCGAATCAGGGCCTCCCCTGCCTTCCCGATCCATCCATCCATCCAACCATCAGCCAGCCGCAGCGCCTCCCTGCTCGATCGTGTGCTCGAGGCGCCCGAGCACCTCGTGCTTCTCCTCGTCACCGGAGACGAGCACCAGGACCAGGCCGTCCCTGCACCGCACCCTGCCTCTCCTTCTCTTTTCCTTCTTCCCCTGCTTCTTCTCTCTTCCTCACCCAGTGGTCTCTCTCTCTTTCTTCAGGGAGAACAGGAGCTTGCCCACCATGGCCGTCTCATCCCGGAGCAAGCTCATCGGCCTCCTCAACCACCCCACGCCACCATCGACAGCTCGTCGCTGGAGACCCATCAGCAAACCTCCAGGAGCCCGCGGCCTCCTCTGCTTCTCCTCCTTGTGCCTCGCGGGACCAGCTCCACCCTCGGCTGAAGCCCCACACCGGCGTGCCGCTCCGCCAAGTTCCTCGCTGCGTCTTCTCATGGAGCGCCAGGAATAACTGCAGCACCTCGTCGCCGCCCAAGTCCACCGGAGCTCCATCCTCGAGCCCAGATTCTGCCGCCCTCCGCTGCTGCTTTGACGCCGTCCCCCTGCATCCTCTGCTTCATGAACGAGCAAGGAGAACGCCTCTATTGACCGTGCTCGTCCCTGCCTCGATCCAGTGGGATCAGCAGGGGCACGACCGATCCAGTACCCGAGTGGGCCGGCCTGCCAGCGCCCTGCCGGCCTTCCCTCTCCACCAGTTGGGCCAAGGCCCGATGTGAGCAGCCTCTCCAGATCCCCTCTTCCTGTTGGGCCAACAGGATTCGGCCCATGTAGTGTTTTTTTTCCTCGGGTCGAATTTTCTATTTATCCAGTGTTTGGCAGTTTTATAGAAAAGTCCCTCTAGATCATGCATATAATAACTCATAAACTGTGCATCGGATTAAAATGATTTATATATGAAACTTTCTTAGAATTTTGTCTAGTTTAATTATTTGCAACTTTCATGCATGTTTAAAATGCTTAAAATGATGTTTGCTTTAATTTGCCTATTGCCATGCTAAAATGCTTTAATTCATAACTATTTAACCGTAACTTGGAATTTAATAAACTTTATATGTAAATGGGGTAGAAAAATGCCTAGTTTAACATGGTTGCCTCACTTTGCATGTTTAATAACTCTAAAATATGTTTTAGGGCAGAACAGTACCCAAACCTAATATATGCATATGAGGATTTTCTAGAATTGTTATTCGTTGTTTCCGGCCTCATTTAAACTTGACTAGATAGGTAGTTTTACTTTGCTTCACCCCTTGCCATGCTAAACAACATTTAATATTGTTGAGTTCATAAACGAGATCGAACTAAATAAGTCATGTGGTGTTTCATCAATATGCAACTCATTGCATATTGAGCTCCACTTAATTTGTAGGGTTGTTTGTGCACTTTGCCATGCCATGCCTCATTAAACCGGACAGGCATCATACTTGATTATGCATCATGCCATGATTATGTGATGTTTGTTTACTATGTTGTTTGCTTTCTTTCCGGTGTACTTCTTCTCAGTAATCCGGTAACGTTGCGTTTGTGAGGATCGGTTGGTACGTCTGTTTGTCTTCTTCATGGACTCGTTCTTCTTCCTTGCGGGATTCCAGGCAAGATGACCATACCCTCGAAATCACTTCTATATTTTCTTGCTAGATGCTCGCTCTTTTGCTATGCCTATGCTGCGATACCTACCACTTGCTTATCATGCCTCCCATATTGTTAAGCCAAGCCTCTAACCCACCTTGTCCTAGCAAACCGTTGTTTGGCTATGTTACCGCTTTGCTCAGCCCCTCTTTTAGCATTGCTAGTTGCAGGTGAAAATTGAAGTTTGTTCCTTGTTGGAACATGGATATTTGTTGGGATATCACAATATCTCTTATTTAATTAATGCATCTATATACTTGCTAAAGGGTGGAAGGCTCGGTCTTATGCCTGGTGTTTTGTTCCACTCTTGCCGCCCTAGTTTCCGTCATATCGGTGTTATGTTCCCGGATTTTGCGTTCCTTACACGGTTGGGTTATAATGGGAACCCCTTGACAGTTCGCCTTGAATAAAACTCCTCCAGCAAGGCCCAACATTGGTTTTACCATTTGCCACCTAGCCTTTTCTTTCCCTTGGGTAGGCCTGCCCAAGGGTCATCTTTATTTAAACCCTGGGGCAATGCTCCTCTGAGTGTTGGTCCAAACTGAGCGATGTCCGGAGCTACCAGGGGCAACTCTGGGCTGGCCTACCTGACGTCTGGCTCATCCGGTGTGCCCTGAGAACGAGATATGTGCAGCTCCTATCGGGATTTGTCGGCACATCTGGGTGGCTTTGCTGCTCTTATTTTACCATTGTCGAAATGTCTTGTAACCGGGATTCCAAGCCTGATCGGGTCTTCCTGGGAGAAGGAATATCCTTCGTTGACCGTGAGAGCTTGTGATGGGCTAAGTTGGGACACCCCTGCAGGGATTTGAACTTTCGAAAGTCGTGCCCATGGTTATGGGCAGATGGGAATTTGTTAATGTTCGGTTGTAGAAAACCTGAAACTTATCTAAATTAAAATGCATCAACCGCGTGTGTAGCCGTGATGGTCTCTTCTCGGTGGAGTCCGGGAAGTGAACACGGTGTTGGAGTTATGTTTGACATAGGTTGTTCTAGGATCACTTCTTGATCATAGATTCTTGAACGTGCTTTGCATTCTCTTCCCGCTCTCTTTTGCGTATGTTATCCACCATATATGCTAGTCACTTGCTGCAGCTCCACCTCATACCTTTACCCTTCCTATTAGCTTAAATAGTCTTGATCACGAGGGTGTCAGATTGCTGAGTCCCCGTGACTCACAGATACTTCCAAAACCAGTTTGCAGGTGCCGATGATATCATGCAGGTGACGCAACTGAGCTCAAGGAGGAGCTCGATGAAGATCATGTTCATTATGTTGTTCCGTTTCCAGTCGATCAGTAGTGGAGCCAAGTTGGGACGATCGGGGATCTGTGTAGCATTTGGGGTAGTCTTCTTTTATTATGGGTTCCGTATTCGGACCTTGTGTGTATCTGGATGATGTAATGTTATTTTCATGTATTGTGTGAAGTGGCGATTGTAAGCCAACTATGTATCTCTTTCCCTTATGTATTACATGGGTTGTGTGAAGATTACCTCACTTGTAACATTGCTTACAATGCGGTTATGCCTCTAAGTCGTGCTTCGACACATGGGAGATATAGCCGCATCATGGGCATTATAGAGATGGAGTAGTTTTCAATGGTGAACATCACTATGTTGATCATATCTACTATATGATTCACGTTCGACCTTTCGGTCTCCAGTGTTCCGAGGCCATATCTACATATGCTAGATTCGTCAAGTTTAACCCGAGTATTCTGCATGTGCAAAACTGGCTTGCACCTGTTGTATGTGAATGTAGAGCTTATCACACACGATCATCACGTGGTGTCTCAGCACGAAGAACTGTCGCAATGGTGCATACTCAGGGAGAACACTTATACCTTGAAATTTTAGTAAGGGATCATCTTATAAAGCTACCGCCGAACTAAGCAAAATAAGATGTATAAAAGATAAACATCACATGCAATCAAAATAAGTGATATGATATGGCCATCATCATCTTGTGCCTTTGATCTCCATCTCCAAAGCACCATCATGATCACCATCATCACCGGCTTGACACCTTGATCTCCATCGAAGCATCGTTGTCGTCTCGCCAACTATTGCTATCACGACTATCGCTACCGCTTAGTGATAAAGTAAAGCAATTACTTGGTGATTGCATTTCATACAATAAAGCGACAACCATAAGGCTCCTGCCAGTTGCCGATAACTGTTACAAAACATGATCATCTCATACAACAATTTATATATCATCACGTCTTGACCATATCATATCGCAGCATACCCTGCAAAAACAAGTTAGGCGTCCTCTACTTGTTGTTGCAAATTTTACATGGCTGCTACGGGCTTAGCAAGAACCGTTCTTACCCACACATCAAAAATCACAACGATTTTTCGTCAAATGTGTTGTTTTAACCTTCAACAAGGACCGGGCATAGTTACACTCGATTCAACTAAAGTTGGAGAAACTGACACCCACTAGCCACCTGTGTGCGAAGCACGTCAGTAGAACCAGTCTCGCGTAAGCGTACGCGTAATGTCGGTCTAAGTCGCTTCATCCAACAATACCGCCGAATCAAAGTATGACATGCTAGTAAGCAGTATGACTATTATTTCCCACAACTCTTTGTGTTCTACTCGTGCATATAACATCTACGCATAGACCTGGCTCGGATGCCACTGTTGGGGAACGTAGTATTTCAAAAAAAAATCCTATGATCATGCAAGATCTATCTAGGAGATGCATAGCAACGAGCGGGGAGAGTGTGTCCATGTACCCTCGTAGACCGAAAGCGGAAGTGTTGAGTAATGCAGTTGATGTAGTCGAACGTCTTCGCGATCCAACTGATCAAGTACCAAACGCACGACACCTCCGCGATCTGCACACATTTAGCTCAATGACGTCCCTCGTACCCTTGATCCATTTGAGGCTGAGGGAGAGTTTCGTCAGCACGACGGCGTGATGACGATGATGATGAAGTTATCGACACAGGGCTTCGCCTAAGCACTACAACGATATGACCGAGGTGGAAATCTGTGGAGCGGGGCACCGCACACGGCTAAAACAACTGTCAACTTGTGTGTCTATGGGGTGCCCCCCTCCCCCGTATATAAAGGATTGAGGAGGGGAGTGCCGGCCCTCTCTATGGCGCGCCCAACGGGGGAGTCCTACTCCTAGTAGGAGTAGGTTTCCCCCCTTCCCTAGTTGGAGTAGGAGAAGAAGAGGGAGAGGGAGAGAAGGAAAGGGGGGCCGGCCCCCCACCCCAATTCGGATTGGGCTTGGGGGGGCTCCCTCCACTTGGCCGCCTCCTCCTCTCTTTTACTAAGGCCCAATAAGGCCCATTGACTCCCGGGGGGGTTCCGGTAACCTCCCATTACTGTGGAAAATGCCCGAACGACTCATCCGGAACCATTCCGGTGTCCAAACATAGCCTTCCAATATATCAATCTTTATGTCTCGACCATTCCGAGACTCCTCGTCATGTCCGTGATCACATCTGGGACTCCGAACTACCTTCGGTACATCAAAACACATAAACTCATAATACCGACCGTCATCGAACGTTAAGCGTGCGGACCCTATGGGTTCGAGAACTATGTAGACATGACCGAGACACATCTCCGGTCAATAACCAATAGCGGAGCCTGGATTCTCATATTGGCTCCTACATATTCTACGAAGATCTTTATCGGTCAAACCGCATAACAACATACGTTGTTCCCTTTGTCATCGGTATGTTACTTGCCCAAGATTCGGTCATCTGTATCTCAATACCTAGTTCAATCTTGTTACCGGCAAGTCTCTTTACTCGTTTCGTAATGCATCATCTCGCAACTAACTCATTAGTCACATTGCTTGCAAGGCTTTTAGTGATGTGCATTACCAAGAGGGCCCAGAGATACCTCTCTAATACTTGGAGTGACAAATCCTAATCTTGATCTATGCCAACTCAACAAACACCATCGGAGACACCTTTAGAGCATCTTTATAATCACCCAGTTATGTTGTGATGTTTGATAGTACACAAGGTGTTCCTCCGGTATTCGGGAGTTGCATAATCTCATAGTCAGAGGAACATGTATAAGTCATGAAGAAAGCAATAGAAATAAAACTAGACGATCATTATGCTAAGCTAACGGATGGGTCTTGTCCATCACATCATTCTCTAATGATGTGATCCTGTTCATCAAATGACAACACATGTCTATGGCTAGGAAACTTAACCGTCTTTGATTAACGAGCTAGTCAAGTAGAGGCATACTAGGGACACTCTGTTTTGTTTATGTATTCACACATGTATCAAGTTTCTAGTTAATACAATTCTAGCATGAATAATAAACATTTATCATGATATAAGGAAATATAAATAACAACTTTATTATTGCCTCTAGGGCATATTTCCTTCAGCTCATATATATGAACACCTAGGTTCATGCACGGCTCTATTTTCACAAGAAATAGAAGTAGTACTAGCATTTAGAGATGAAAGAACCATATGCTCAGACTTGATAGTACATGTGAATATAAAAGAAGCGAACGTTGAGGTTGTTGGGTGATACGTCTCCAATATATCTATAATTTATGAAGTATTCATGCCATTTTTACAACAATTGTATATGGTTTTGGTATGATTTGCATGGAACTAACCCGGACTGACGATGTTTTCAGCAGAACTATCATGGTGTTGTTTTTTGTGCAGAAATGAAAGTTCTCCAAATGAGCTGAAACTTTTTGATAATTTTTTTTGGAAAAAAGAGACCCCCGAAGCTTCGTGGGAGGGCCAGAAGAGCCATGAGGAGGGCACAACCCACCAAGGCGCGCCTGGTGGGCCAGGCACGCCCTAGTGGGCTGTGCTCACCTCGAGACCCATCTTCGCGTGAAACCGACGCCAAAAAATTCTATAAATAGAGAAACCATCAGAAATAACCCAAGATTAGAAGTTCCACCGCTGCAAGGCTCTGTAGCCACCGAAAACCAATCTAGACCCCATTTCGGCACTCTGCCGGAGGGGGAAATCATCACCGGTGGCCATCTTCATCATCCCGGCGGCCACCACGATGAGGAGGGAGTAGTCCACCCTCTGGGCTGAGGGTTTGTACCAGTAGCTATGTGTTTAATTTCTCTCTCTCTCTCTCTCTCTCTCTCTCTCTCTCTCTCTCTCTCTCTCTCTCGTGTTCTTGATGTCATGATCTTGATGTATCGCGGGCTTTGTTAATATAGTCTGATCATATGGTGTTTTCCCCTCTCTATCTTGTTGTGATGATTTGAGTTTTTCCCTTTGAGATTTCGTTGTTATCGGATTGAATACTTTTATGGATTTGAGAGCACTTGATATATGTCTTCATATGAATACTCATGGTGACAATGGGGTATCATATTGATTCACTTATGTGTTTTGGCATTCAACTTGCGGATTCCCGCGGTGACATTGGGGTAATCTGGCATAGGGGTTGATGCACGTTCTCGTCTTTTGTTTCTCCGATAGAAATCTTGGGGCACTCTTTGAGGTTCTTTTTGTTGGATCGAGTATGATGAATCTGGAATTATTTGATGTTATTTTAGTACGAACTCTTGGATAGATCGATCGGAAAGAATAGCTTCGAGGTGGTTTCGTACCCTACAAACGATTTCTTCTTATGCTCTCCGCTAGATAGGAACTTTGGAGTGATTCTTCGTTTCACGTTGAGGGATGGTTATATGATCCAATTATATTAGCATTGTTGAGAGATTGCACTAGCGAAAGTACGGACCCTAGGCCTCATTTTGAAGCATTGCAATACTGCTTTTGTGCCTATTTACTATTTGCTACATTGTTGTTTTTATTTATTCAGATTATAAAATATATATTTCTACTATCCATATTACACTTTTATCACCATCTCTTCTCCTAACTAGTGCACCTATACAATTTTCCATTGTATTAGGTGTGTTGGGGACACAAGAGATTTCTTGTATTTGGATGCAGGGTTGTTTTAGAGAGACCATCTTCATCCTACACCTCCCACGGATTGATAAACCTTAGGTCATCCACTTGAGGGAAAATTGCTACTGTCCTACAAAACTCTACGCTTGGAGGCCCAACACGATTCTACAAGAATAAAGTTGCGTAGTAGACATCAAGCTCTTTTCTGACGCCATTGCCGGGGAGGTGAGTGCTTGAAGGTATATCTTTAGATCTTGCAATTGAATCTTTTAGTTTCTTGTTTTATCACAAGTTTGGTTTGTTAAAGAAAACTACAAAAATGGAATTGAGGTTGCATCATATTGTTCATCTTTATAATGTATTTAATGAAAATGATGGAAAGGAAAATTGTGCTCAATTGATAGAAGAAGAATTCAATAGAATGTTTGGTATAAATGATGAGCATGATTGCAATGTTGTTCGTATGAATTCTTTGAATATCCATGATGCTAATGATATGCAAAGCCATAATCTTAGGGATGCTATGTTTGATGAAGATGATATTTTTAGTCCCCCAAGATTTGATGTGCAAATTTGTTATAATGATTGCATGCCTCCTATTTATGATCATTCTAATGATGAAAGTGGATTTGGAGAGGTCATGACTTTATTTAGTGATGAATCCACCATTTTGGATGAGGTTTCAATTGACTATGATAACAAAGTTGCTATCTATGATGATTATGGTGATGACATGTATGAAATATTGAATAATGATAACCATGAAACATGCCATCATGATTTTAATTTTTGATCACATGATAGTTATTTTGTTGAGTTTGCTCCCACTACTATGAATGAGAATAAATTTGCTTATGTGGAGAGTACGAAAATTTCTATGCTTGTGGATCATGAAAAAAATGCTTTATGTGATAGCTATATTGTTGAATTCATTCATGATGCTACTGAAAATTATTATGAGAGGGGAAGATATGCCCATACATATAGCAATAATATCAAGTTTCCTCTCTATGTGTTGTGCTAATTGATTCTTGTTCCCATAAATTGTTTGCTCACAAAATCCATATGCATAGGAAGTGGGTTAGGCTTAAATGTGCTAGTCATATGCTTCATGATGCTCTCTTTGTGTTTCAATCCTTATCTTCTATGTAAGCATCATTGAAATCATCATGCCTAGATAAAAAGGCATTAAAGAAAAGCGCTTGTTGGGAGACAACCCAACATTTACTTGCTACCTCTTGAGCACTGCGTTGGTTTTCCCTTGAAGAGGAAAGGGTGATGCAGCAAAGTAGCATAAGTATTTCACTCAGTTTTGAGAACCAAGGTATCAATCCAGTAGGAGACTACACGCAAGTCGCCTCGCACCTACACAAACAAATAAGAACCTTGCAACCAACGCGATAAAGGGGTTGTCAATCCCTTCATGGCCACTTGCAAAAGTGAGATCTGATAGAGATAATAAGATAAATATTTTTGGTATTTTTATGATATAGATTGAAAGTAAAGATTGCAAAGTAAAATAGATTGGAAACTTATATGATGGAAGATAGACCCGGGGGGCATAGGTTTCACTAGTGGCTTCTCTCAAGATAGCATAAGTATTATGGTGGGTAAACAAATTACGGTCGAGCAATTGATAGAAAAGTGCATAATTATGAGAATATCTAGGCATGATCATGTATATAGGCATCATGTTCGCGACAAGTAGACCGAAATGATTCTGCATCTACTACTATTACTCCACACATCAACCGCTATCCAGCGTGCATCTAGAGTATTAAGTTCATAAGAACAGAGTAACGCATTAGGCAAGATGACATGATGTAGAGGGATAAACTCAAGCAATATGATATAAACCCCATCTTTTTATCCTCGATGGCAACAATACAATACGTGCCTTGTTGCCCCTGCTATCACTAGGAAAGGACACCGCAAGATTGAACCCAAAGCTAAGAACTTCTCCGATTGCAAGAAAGATCAATCTAGTAGGCCAAACCAAACTGATAATTTGAAGAGACTTGCAAAGATAACAAATCAAACATAAAGAATTCAGAGAAGAACCAAATATTGTTCATAGATGATCTTGATCATAAACCCACAATTCATCGGATCTCGACAAACACACCGCAAAAGAATTACATCGAATAGATCTCCAAGAAGATCGAGGAGAACTTTGTATTGAGATCCAAAGACAGAGAAGAAGCCATCTAGCTAATAACTATGGACCCGAAGGTCTGTGGTAAACTACTCACACATCATCGGAGAGGCTATGGTGTTGATGTAGAAGCCCTGCGTGATCGATTCCCCCTCCGGCGGAGCTCTGGAAAAGGCCCCAAGATGGGATCTCTTGGGTACAGAAGGTTGCAGCGGTGTAAATAGGGTTTCGTGGTGCTCTTGGATGTTTTCGGGGTATATGCGTATATATAGGAGGAAGAAGTATGTCGGTGGAGCTGCAAGGGGCCCACGAGGGTGGGGTGATACGTCTCCAAGGTATCTACTTTTCCAAACACTTTTGCCCTTGTTTTGGACTCTAACTTGCATGATTTGAATGGAACTAACCCGGACTGACGCTGTTTTCAGTAGAATTACCATCGTGTTATTTATGTGCAGGAGCAAACGTTCTCAGAATGACCTGAAACTTCACGGAACCACTTTTAAGAAAATAAGAAAAATACCTGCAAAAGATGAAAGCCAGGGGGGCCACCGTCTGTCCACGAGGGTGGGGGCACGCCTGCCCCCCTAGGGCGCACCCCCCTACCTCGTGGGCCCCCTGTTGCCTCTCCGACTCCAACTCCACCTCCATATATTGACTTTTGGGGAGAAGAAAAATTAGAGAGAAGAAATCATCGCGTTTTACGATACAGAGCCGCCGCCAAGCCCTAAAACCTCTCAGGAGGGCTGATCTGGAGTCCGTTCAGGGCTCCGGAGAGGGGAATCCGTCGCCATCGTCATCATCAACCATCCTCCATCACCAATTTCATGATGCTCACCGCCGTGCGTGAGTAATTCCATCGTAGGCTTGCTGGACGGTGATGGGTTGGATGGGATCTATCATGTAATCGAGTTAGTTTTGTTAGGGTTTGATCCCTAGTGTCCACTATGTTCTGAGATTGATGTTGCTATGACTTTGCTATGCTTAATGCTTGTCACTAGGGCCCGAGTGCCATGATTTCAGATCTGAACCTATTATGTTTTCATCAATATATGAGTGTTCTTGATCCTATCTTGCAAGTCTATAGTCACCTATTATGTGTTATGATCCGTTAACCCCGAAGTGACAATAATCGGGATACTTACCGGTGATGACTGTAGTTTGAGGAGTTCATGTATTCACTATGTGTTAATGCTTTGTTCCAGTTCTCTATTAAAAGGAGGCCTTAATATCGCTTAGTTTCCGTAAGGACCCCGCTGCCACGGGAGGGTAGGACAAAAGATGTCATGCAAGTTCTTTCCCATAAGCACGTATGACTATATTCGGAATACATGCCTACATTATATCAATGAACTGGAGCTAGTTCTGTGTCACCCTAGGTTATGACTGTTACATGATGAACCACATCCGGCATAATTCTCTATCACCGATCCATTGCCTACGAGCTTTCCATATATTGTTCTTCGCTTATTTACTTTCCCGTTGCTATTGCTATCATCACTACAAAATACCAAAAACATTGCTTTTACTACTGTTACCTTTTGTTACCGTTACTACTATCATATTATGTTGCTACTAAATACTTTGCTGCAGATACTAAGTTTCCAGGTGTGTTTGAATTGACAACTCAGCTGCTAATACTTGAGAGTATTATTTGGCTCCCCTTGTGTCGAATCAATAAATTTGGGTTGAATACTTTACCCTCGAAAACTGTTGCGATCCCCTATACTTGTGGGTTATCAAGACTATTTTCTGGTGCCGCTGCCGGGGAGCATAGCTCTATTCTTTGAGTCACTTGGGATATATATCTGCTTATCATTATGAAGGACTTGAGAGATCCAAAAACCAAGATCTATCCCTCAACTACGAGGGGAGGTAAGGAACTGCCATCTAGATCTGCACTTGATTCACCTTCTATTATGAGTAAGTTTGCGACACCTACACCTGCTTCTGCTATTCGTTCTGATATGTCGCATGTTATTGATGATGCCACTTCTGCTATGCATGATACTTATGATGAAATGCCTGATACTACTGTGCCACTTAGTGATTTTCTTGATGAACAACTTGCTAGGGCTAGAGAAATTGAAAATATTAAATCTGATGTACTGATGAAAGTGATGATGAAGAATCACTTGTTATTCCTAAGGGTTATGTTTTTTTATCAAGAAGCTTCTTTAGCTATTTTAGCTTGCAAAAATAGAAATGAACTCAAAAGGTTATTAGCTAAATGGAGTAAGCAATCTCTAAATGCTAGAATGAAACCTGGCCCTGCTTTTGCTACTTCACCTATCTTTGTTACTGATAAGGATTATGAATTCTCTGTTGATCCTGATATAATTACTTTGGTTGAATCTGATCCTTTTCATGCTTATGAATTTGAAACTATTGTGGCACATCTTACTAAATTAAATGATATAGCTACCCTGTTTACTAAAGATGAGAGAACTCATTACTTTTATATCCTTAAAATATTTCCATTCTCATTAAAGGGTGATGCTAAGATATGGTTTAATTCTCTTGATCCTTGTTGTGTGTGTAGTCCCCAGGATATGATTTATTATTTCTCTGCTAAATATTTCCCTACTCATAAGAAACAAACTGCTTTAAGGGATATATATAATTTTGTGCTAATTGAAGAAGAGAGTCTCCCACAAGCTTGGGGGAGGCTTCTCCAATTACTTAATGCTTTGCCTGATCATCCTCTTAAGAAAAATGAAATACTTGATATCTTTTACAATGGACTAACTGATGCCTCCAGAGATTACCTGGATAGTTGTGTTGGTTCTGTTTTCAGGGAAAGAACACCGGATGAAGCTGAAATTCTATTGAATAATATATTGAAAGAACACCGAAGCCAATTCTTGAGCCTATTCCTAAACCAACTCCGAAGAAGAGGGGTATTCTATTTCTCAGTCCTGAAGATATGCAAGAGGCAAAGAAATCTATGAAAGAAAAAGGTATTAAAGCTGAAGATGTTAAGAATTTACCTCCTATTAAAGAAATACATGGTCTTAATTTACCGCCTGTTGAAGAAACATATAATCTTAATCCATTACCTATTGAAGAAACTCATGGTCTTGATAACCCAACACAGGTAGTAAAGGTAAATTCTGTCTATAGATATGATAAAGCTGAAATCCCATTTACCAAATTTGCTAGCCCATGCTTAGATGAGTTTGATAAATTTATGGCTAAGCAAGAAGACTTTAATGCTTATTTTGGTAGGCAATTGAAAAACAATTCAAATATGCTTGAACACTTGGGTGATTATATTGCTAATGTTAAAGGTGAACTTAAACTTATTAGTAAACATGCTTCTATGGTTACCACTCAAGTAGAACAAGTACTTAAAGCTCAAAATGATTTCCTCAATGAATTAAATAGCAAGAATAATGATAATGCTGTTAGAGTGGCTACTAGAACTGGTAGAATGACTCAGGAACCTGTCGGGTGGTTGGTGCGACATATGCCAATGGATGGCTTATCATTGTGGGAGCCAATAAAACATCGCCGGTGCCTGGAAACGGGATAAAGCGAAGACATGCACGCCGGCGAATCTTACCCAGCTTTAGGGCTCTCCGTGGAGATAACACCCCTAGTGCTACTCTGCGGGGTCTTCGCATGATCACTAACTCGATGGGTAGCTACAGAATGCTCCTTGAGTTGTTCGGTGAAAGGATGAAGGAGGGCCTGGACAGCCCGCTCCTCTTCTCCTTGTGGTGTCTAAAATCTATCCAAAGAGCGATCTCCCCTGCATGGGAACCCTGGGGGGTTTATATAGGCCTACCCCCCAGGGGTACAATGGTAACCTGGCTGGGCATGGGCCCTAGCCGTCTGTGTCTATGCCCGCCGGCTTCTCTGCCGACTGGTGGGGCCTGCCGACTGGTGGGCCCGCCGGCTGCCGACCCTTTGGTCGACAGGCCGGCCCCACCGCTCGGGGGTCTTGTCGGGGGCTGGTTACTGTTACCTTGCCCCTGGTGACGATGGCTTTGTCGTGGTAAGCATGGCTACAGTGCCGCCACGAGGCGGCTCATCACTGTAGCCTTACCTTCTCTTGTCTCCTTAATGGAGCACCTCCTTGGAGGGAGAGAGCTGGCCGGCTGTTGGAAGCCGGCCATACCCTTGGCCGACTGTGGGAAGCCTGGCCGCCTTTGGGATCTCCCTGACCGAGGGGGCCCGCCACCCACGGGTCATACTGACCGCTCTCCATGGGTGATGTCACGATCATCGTGGCAACCGTGCCGCGCCGGACAGGGATGGCCGCCGCGTACGGTGCACTGTGGCCAGGCGTGCGCCGGATTCGGGGGTGGCAGGCTTTACTGTAGCCACGCCCCGTCTTGTCGCTGTTATGTGGGTGCAGACTCTGAGGGCAAGATCTTAGCCACCTGCTGAGGGGCCGGCTCCTGGGAGTCGGCCCTTTTATGGCCGGCTTCTGGAAGTCGGCCTTCTCGTGGTCTTGTTTCTCAAGGATTTCAGGGCTGGGCCACCTTCGCGTGGCCGGCTTGAGAGGTAGCCGGCTAGGGGAAGGCGGCCCCGTGTCTTGGACGCTTGGAGGCTTGATCGGCCTGTAATTTTTCTGAAGTTCTAGGGGAAGCCGGCTAGGCTACCCGTGGTCATTTACTCCGACAGTAGTCCCCGAAGCTGAGTGGGCTCCGAGGCAGAAAAAAGTCTAGGAGCTTAGTCAGCTTCCTATCTTGAGGAGCCGGGAACAAGAGGCCGGCTTCGACTAGGCGCTCCGTCTCCTAGAGATCTCGAAGCTTGAAGGCGGGTGTCAGTCGGCACGCGAGTCCGGCTGTGAGCTGACCGCTCGTTGTCTGCGCGCCACGTGGCATCCTCCGGCTGGAGGGGCCTGCCAGCCCACGCGCGCAACGGGACGCCGCCGCGGTCTGGGGCCCGCCACTACAGGGCCTCGGCCCACGCGCGGATCTTCTGCGGCCTGGACGGACCGCGCGCGCCCCAGCGATGGTTTCCCCATGTCGTAATGGTGCAATAATCGCGGGGCGTGGGGGAGTGGGTGCAGTTAATCCCACATCCCCCCCCACGTCCTGCCTCCTCGGCTTCACCGCACGAGGCTATAAGTAGGGGGAGAGGAGGGGAGCGCCAAACGCTTGCGCGCTCTCCCTCGCTTTGCCCCCTCCTTCTTCCTCCTATTGTCACGACAGCTACCTGCCGCCGCTCGGCCTTCCTGCCAATCTTCTTGGCTCGTCGTCGCTTCGTCGTAGTTGGGTTGTGCGCCCTCCTTTCGCCGCACCTTTCTCGCCGCCACACCGTCCCCATGGCATTGTCAAGCTCCTGGGATGGCTCCAACGTCCACGACGACCATGTCGACTTCCTCCGTTGGACGCGGCGGCTGCCGGGCGCGGATCTCATGCGGATCCGCCTCGCACCGGAGAGGGAAATCTCGCCGGCGCCGGAAGAGGACGAGCGGGTAATCTTTCGCTCCCACTGCCTGCGCGGCTTCGGCCTGCCGGCGAGCTGGTTCCTCCGCTCGTTCCTTGAATTTTATCATCTCCAGCCGCATCACCTCACTCCCAACACGGTGATGCTGCTGTCGGCCTTCGTCACCCTGTGCGAGGGTTTTCTTGGCGTCCTCCCCACTCATGAACTATGGGGAGAGTTCTTTCAGTGCAAGCTCGGCACTGTTGTCGTGGGCGTGCTCGCCCCATGCGGTGCCTTCATCGCCATGCGGAGGGCAAGCGACAACAACCCGTTTTCGCCCATTCCGCTGATCTAGTCGGTGAAGCTCTGGCAGAAGTCCTACTTTTATGTGAAGAATATTGCTCCGCAAGGCGACTTCGTCAACCTGCCGGCTTACATAGCCGGCCCGCCGGCTGGGAGGAAGCCTTCATGGTCCTTCCAGTCCAGGTCGCTGTCTCCGGGCGGGTCCGCCTCCGTTGCCCGGCTCCGGGTGATGATCCAGTCGGAGGGTCTGTCCGGGGCTGACCTGGTGGCCGCCTTCGTGGAGCGCCGGGTGCTCCCGCTCTAGGGCCGACCTCATATGATCTGCCAGATGAGCGGCCGCTTCGACCCGTGCCGGCTAAGCACCAAGGAGATGCCTCACGCCGAGGTGTCTTACATGGTGAGCTACATTTCTAACTGTAAGCTCACCGAGGAGTGGCAGTATGGCAAAGTGCTGTACTCTCGCGCCAATCCTCCGCCGGTGGTAAGTTTCTCTTCCTCTTTCTCCTTGCTCGTTGCCGAGTTCATGGTGGCCGACTCCTGACCAGCCGGCCTTTCTTTGGCAGAACCCCATGCTTCCGCCAGCAGCATGGGCCGCAGGGGTGGAACTCTAGTTCCTCCCCGACCGTACGATGGACGATGTAGACGACCCAGACCTGGGGGTGGCCGCCATGGAAGACGACGTCGCGGGGGAAGGCGGCGACGCAGGCGGGTCCGGGCTTGGGACCGGCTTTGAGGACTAGCCAGATGACGACGAGGCCGAAGTCATCGCGCGCCGCCGACCGGCGCCCGATCACCATGGTGCGGGCCCATCCGCCGGGCCGACTGCCCAGGGCGGCGCACAGAAGCACCATGCCACGTCGACCCACTTCGGCAGTCGGCCGAAGAAGCCCAAGAGTACCGCGGCGGCGACCAAGCGGGACGAGGCGGCCGCGAAGGTAGCCCGCTTCCGCAAGATGGTGAAGCAGCCGCAGGCGGTCTCAGCGTAAGTGTCGCTGTTCTCATGCCTTTCTTTTTTCTTCTTCTTCGGTTGATGTTTTTCCAAACCCTTTTTCTCAATTTATCAAACAGGGCCCCTCTTTCCCTTGGGCGAGTCCCGGCCGCCTCCATAGTCGGAGCCGTAGGAGGGTCTTCAAGCTCGCGCCGGGTAGATCCCCGCGCCGACCTCCTAGAGGCGACGGAGCGGAACGCGCGGGAAGCGCGGGAGGAGCGGGAGGCGGAGGAGCGGAGGGCGGCTCGGGAGGTGAAGCAGAAGTCGGCAGAGGCGCGAGCCGTCGCGGCCGCCAAGGCCCAGGCGGAGGCCGCAGACGTGAAGAAGGAGGCGGAGGCCCTGCAGAACCAGCCTCCGCAGTTCGTCATTCCCCACTGCTCCGCGGCTCCCGACACCCTTGTGCCCCCGTTGGAGGAGGCCGGCCGCGGCCAGCCAGAGATGGAGAGGGAGGTGGCGCCATCGCCGCCGACTGGAGCGGGCCGAGGAGGCCGGCCTGAAGTGCCGCCAGTGCAGCCGGCTGGGGGCAAGCCGACCGTGGGAGGGGATCTTGTGATCTCGTCACCGCTTCGCCAGCGCGCGGGGAAGGTGACTTCAGCGCCAGACGCGCAGAAGACCATGGACGCCGGCTCGTCTGCCCAGGACCTAGAAGCGGCCAGCGACAGCTCGTCGGGTGGACGTCGGGTGGCGGGACAGCCGTGCTGAATGTGGCAGCGCAGGACGTCCGGAGCCGGCTTTAGGCCCAAGCCACCGCGCTGAAGCAGTACACCCAGGAGTTTCTCACGACGCGGTCGGTTATTCGGGTGAGTCCTCCTGCTCCTTTGATTGCTTTTAATTTCTTCCGTGGGGGCGTGTCAGCGCACCCACTGGGTGTAGTCCCCGAGTTCCGATCCGGCTGCTGAGCGGGCGGCTTGGAACTTATTGGAAAGCTTGATTACCATCTTGTTCTTACTCACGTCCCTTGTCTTCTCTGCAGGAGTACCACAACCACCGTGCGGCCGCCTTCAACTCCCAGGCCCAGGAGTTGAATCAGAAAGCCACTGATCTGACCGAGAGCCGGAGTAAGCGCTTTGTTTTTCCTTTAAGTGGGGGCGCGTCAGCGCACCCACTGGGTGTAGTCCCCGAGATTCGGCCCAACTACCGAGTAGTCGGGTCAGATCTTTTCCTGATGACTTCTTTCTTTATATTGCAGGGGCCAATGCCGACTTGAGGAGCCAGCTGAGCGGAGCCCAGACCGCCCTTAGTGCCAAGGAGGCCGAGTGCACCGCCCTGGCTCAAGAGCGTGACCGCCTGGCCAAGAGGTTGGCCGACCAGGAGGAGAGCCACAGGGCGGCCCTGGAAGCGGCGCAGGACAGCGAGGCCGCCCTCAAAGCCGAGTATGAGACCGAGGCGGCAAACTGGGCCGAGATGAGGTAGGCGCTGAGCCAAGGCTACAGCTAGGTGGAAGACTTGATTGACGGTAGGCCGCCTTCTTCTTTGCTTCCTTGCCTGCCTTCTACTATCTGATTCATTTTTTGATTTTGTGTCACTGCTTTCCTCTTTGTGCAGATTACTTCCCCGGTTACTCAGCCTCAGCCACCCAAGCCATCGAGGCCTACCGCGACACGCGACGGCAGACGGGGGGCGAGATTGCGCCGAATGCCAGCCGGTCACTTGAGGAGCAGCTTCTGGAGCATCAAGCCCGCCTGCAGCCGGCCCATCACATGCTCCGCCGTCTTCAGCGCGCCGGAGCGCAAGTGCTGGCTGCCCTCTGGCCTGGTGAGGTGATTCCGCGCACCCCAAGTCGGACCGCCGACTAGCTGGAAGTCGCGGTCGGCCGCTTCGAGGCTTGGAAGGCGTCAGCAGCCCGGTCCGGCGCTGGGCGGGCTCTGGAGTTTGTCCAGGCTTGGTATCCTGGGCTGAACTTGGACCAGCTGAGCACCTGGCGGCAGGAGGCTGACGAGGAGCTGGAAGCGGTGCGGCCGGCTATCATCCAGCGTGCCTCGACGGTCGCCGAGTATATCGATACCAGCGCCTTTCCTCCTGAGGTGGATGACGCCGGCGTCGCTCAGCCGGAGGAGTGGTTCGGGCTGAACCCGGCCGAAGGTGAGGACTCGGCGGAGGAGATTGCCTCCAGTGATGAGGGCGAAGGGGAAGAGGGAGAGGATGACGAAGACGCTGCGCCGGATGGTGAAGCGACTAGCCCGCCTCAGCCCGATCGTGCCTTTAGCAACGATGCCGAGACTCGCCAGCCGGTCACTCCTCCAGCCGGCACCGCCGACTCTGCCAACCTGCCCAACTTGCCTGTTGTTCCCCTGGCTTGATCCGCCGTCCTAGCTTTCCTGCTTGTTACTTCTTTGAACAATCTATAAATTTGCGCAGTTCCACCCACTGGGGGTGTATTCAGACTATGTTGAATGCTGGCCTTTCGAAGGTCTTTTGTGTAAATATTATGCATGTGTTTGGCTTCCGTTTATGTTTGCTTTTTATCCTTTGGCTTTTTCCTTTGCCGTCTTCCCTTGGCCGCCGCCTTCCCAGCCGGACAGCTGCTCTGCAGTCTGTGGCCGGAGAAGGATTCGGTCGTTTTTTGGGAAGGCAAGTACTTGAGCTTTCTCAGATTGCGGCAAGGTGAACGGGAAGTCGGCCAGCCGACTGCTCTGGTAGTCGGCTGGCGGGGTGGGAGGCCGGCTCGTGTTATATAAGTTCATTAGTCCTTAGCCGTTTTTCGCGTGGGCATCCTTTCCTGCCCTTGGCTCTTGCCAGTCGGGCAGTCGTTTCTTTGAGCTGCGACTTTTGGCAAGAGGGGGCTTGGGTGCCGGCACACTACTTGTCTGGCTGCAGGTGGAACTACAGATATAACTTGAGGCAGCGAGTCCCCAGGCCGACTGGTCGAACTCGGTGCCGGACGAAGAAAGCAAGTGTAGCAACATAATCGTATGCGTGATACTCATCTTTCATAGATAAAAGAGGGTAGTCCCCGAGTACTCCTCGGGGCACCCCTTGTCTCATACTTAATACAAAGGTAGCGTGCTACGTACTGCTTTTTAACTGTAAAATCTTTGGAGGAGATTGGCGTTCCACGGTCGGTCCGACTCCTTGCCGAAATCGTCTCTCTTGCGTGCCTTCGGCTTCTGCGCGTTGATTAGGTAGTAGGAGTCGTTGTCTAAAGCTCTGCTGATGATGAAGGGGCCCTCCTAAGGGGCCGAGAGCTTGTGCTGGCCGGCTGGTCGCTGGATTAGCCGGAGCACAAGGTCGCCCTCTTGGAAAGATCTTGGCTTGACCTTCCGGTTGTGGTAGCGGCGCAGACCCTGCTGATAGATGGCGGACCGACTGAGAGCTAACAGCCGGCCCTCTTCCAGCAGGTCGACACCGTCTTCTCGTGCTTCCTTGACTTTCGCCTCCGTGTACATGGTGACCCGAGGCAAGTCGAACTCGATGTCAGTTGGGATGACGGCCTCGGCACCATATACAAGGAAAAAAAGGGTGAAGCCGGTCGATTTGTTTGGGGTAGTGCGCAAACTCCAGAGGACGGCTGGCAGCTCGTCGAGCCAGCAGCCGGTCGAACGCTCCAGTGGCACGACCAGTCGGGGCTTGATGCCGGAGAGGATGAGGCCGTTTGTTCGCTCGACCTGGCTATTTGACTGCGGGTGGGCAACAGACGCTAGGTCCAGCCGGATGCCGCGTGTTGTGTAGAAACGTGCCAGTGCTCCCTTTGCAAAATTTGTGCCGTTGTCGGTGATGATGCTATGCGGTACGCCATACTGGGTTATAATATCTGCGATGAATGTGACGGCAGTCGGCCCATTCAGCTTTTTGATCGGCTTCGCCTCAATCCACTTGGTAAATTTGTCCACAGCGACGAGCAGATGCGTCATGCCGCCACGTGCCGTCTTGAACGGCCCCACCATGTCCAGCCCCCAGACAGCAAAGGGCCAGGTGAGGGGGATGGTCTTGAGTGCAGAAGCCGGCATGTGTTGCTTGGAGCTGAATACTTGGCACCCTTTGCAGTGTTTGACTAGTTCCTTGGCGTCTTCCAAGGCAGTCGGCCAGAAAAATCCGTGGCGAAAAGCCTTGGCGACGAGTGATCTTGAGGCTGCGTGGTGGCCGCATTCGCCTTGGTGGATGTCCCTGAGGATTGCTATGCCCTTCTCTGGTTCGACGCGGCGCTGGAAGACTCCAGTGACGCTACGCCTAACAAGCTCTCTGTTGACGATTGTGTAGGCTCCGGCTTGGCGTTGAACTTGTCTTGCCGAGATCTCGTCGGTTGGCAGCTCTCTGTTTACTAAGAAGTTGAGGATGGGTTGGGCCCAGGATGGAGCTGTGACTTCTTCTATTGTCAGGACTGCCACTGTGATAGGGGCGGGTGGGCTGGGTAGTGAAGAGTTGGAGTCGGAGTCGGCCATCGCCTGTTGTGTTGATGTAGTCCCCGGGCCGACTGCAGTAGTCCCTGGGCCGAGTTTCGAATTCACCGTGCCGGGTGCGACTATGGCAGTCCCCAGGCCACCTGTTGGAGTCCCCGCGCCGCCTACTTGGTTTCCCAAGTCGGATCTAACTGCGTTGGGGTCAGGCGGCACGAAGATGGAATCAGACTCTGGAGACGGCTTGATAGACGGCTTGAGGAGACGGTGGAGAGAAACGCCGGTTGGTATGGCTTGCCGGGTGGATCCTACTCGTGCCAGGGCATCCGCTTGCATGTTGTCGGCACGTGGTACATGAAGGAACTCACATCCTTCAAAATATCCACTGATTTGCTGGACGAAGAAACGATAGCTTGCCATGTTTGCGTCTTTGGCGTCCCAGTCACCGGATGACTGTTGGACCACCAAATCCGAGTCGCCATAGCACAAGATCCGGCGGATGCCGAGTTCTTTGGCTAGCCAGAGCTCGTGTATGAGCGCCTCGTACTCGGCCACATTGTTGGAGGCGGCAAAATGAATTTGCAATGTATACTTGAGCTTGTCGCCCTTGGGAGAGGTGAGGACGATGCCAGCTCCCAAGCCGGTGTGCATCTTGGACCCATCAAAGTGCATCCGCCAGTGAGTGGAGTCAGGAGCCGGTGGCAGGTACTGGGTTTCGGCCCAATCGACGAGGAAGTCGGCCAGTGCCTGGGACTTGATGGCGGTGCGGGGCTGGTAGAAAATCGCGTAGGGGGCCAGCTCAATGGCGCATTTGGCCACTCGGCCAGATGCATCCCGGCTGCCTATGATCTTGGCAAGCGGGGCAGTACATACGACCGTAATGGGGTGCTCTTGAAAATAGGGCTTGAGCTTCTTGGCAGCGAAGTACACACCATAGCACATCTTCTGGTAGTGTGGGTAGTTCTGCTTCGAGGTGGATAAGACTTCGCTTAAATAATACACCGGCCTCTGAACCGGCTGAGCCCAGCCTTCTTCTGGGCGCTGGACTACGATGATAGTGTTGACCACCCGGCTAGTAGCGGCAATGTAAAGGAGCATGGGCTCTTTTTCAGCCGGTGCCGCCAAGACAGGCAGTGTGGTCAGCATCTTCTTTAGCTCGTGGAAGGCTTGGTTCGCCTGGTCGTTCCACTCGAAATGAGTGGACTTCTTCATGAGTCGGTAGAGGGGGAGGGCCTTCTCTCCGAGCCGGCTGATGAAGCGGTTCAGGGAAGCCAAGCATCCGGTGAACTTCTAGACATCCTACAGCTTGGTGGGAATCTCCATTCTCTCTATGGCCTTGATCTTCATTGGGTTGCACTCGATGCCGCGTTCGGAGACCAGAAAGCCTAGGAGCTGGTCGGCTGGTACTCCGAACACGCATTTCTCGGGGTTGAGCTTGATTTGGAATCGGCGCAAGTTTTCAAATGTTTCTCTAAGGTCTTCCAGCAAGGTGTCGCGCTTGTCCATCTTCACCACAATATCGTCTACATAGACGTGAGCATTTCTGCCAAGCTGCTTGAGGAGGCATTTCTGCATGCAACACTGAAAAGTGGCACCGGCATTTCTCAAGCCGAATGTCATAGTCAGGTAGCAGAAGGCTCCGAATGGTGTGATGAAGGCGGTTTTTAGGCGGTCAGCCGGATCCAGCTTTATCTGGTGGTAGCCTGAGTAAGCATCCAAGAAGCTCAATAGCTCGCATCCGGCTGTGGAGTCTATTACTTGATCAATCCTTGGCAAGGCGAAGGGATCTTTGGGGCAAGCCTTGTTGAGGCTAGTGTAGTCTATACACATGCGCCACTTGTTATTTTTCTTCAGCACGAGGACCGGGTTGGCGAGACACTCTGGGAAGAAAACTTCCATAATGAAGCCGGCTGCCAGAAGTCGGGCTACCTCTTCTCCTACAATCCTTCTCTTCTCCTCCGATAGTCGGCGGAGAGGCTGTTTGACTGGTTTTGCACCTTCTCGGACATGTAGCTTGTTCTCGGCGAATTCCTTCGGCACACCCGGCATGTCCTTGGGGGACCATGCGAAAATGTCCCGATTCTCATGGAGGAAATCGGCGAGCTCGCCTTCCTATTTGCTGTCCAGGTTTGCCCCGATGGTGGCAAACCTTTCTGGGTGATCTGGGTCCAGAGGTACCCTCTTTGTTTCTTTGGTCGGCTGAAAAGACCCTTGGGCACCACATTCCTTGGGGTCGGGGGACAGGGCCGGCTGCTTGCCGGTCATGGCCATGACTCGGTCCAGTATCTTCTTCTCTTCAGCAATTACATGGGACTCGGCCAGCCGGCTGCTGGCAGCCGCGCACTCAGAGGATTTCTTGTAGTCTCCGGCTACGGTGATGATGCCCTTGGAACTTGGTATCTTCATCTTGAGGTAGGCATAATGGGGTACAACCATGAACTTGGCCAGGGCAGGTCGGCCAAGCAACGCGTGGTAAGGGCTCTCTAGATTCACCACTTCAAACCACACCGCCTCTCGGTGGAAATGATCCTTGTCCCCGAAGAGGACGTCTATCTTGATCTTGCCGATTAGGGAGCAGGACAAGCCGGGTACGATGCCATGGAACACAGTCTGACTGGGCATGAGCTGCTTTGTCTTGATGCTCAGCTTCTCCATGGTGTCGCGGTATAGGATATTGATGCTGCTCCCACCATCTATCAGCACACGAGAGAAACGGGTGGCTCGCCTTTCCGTAGCAAGGGTGGCGTCAAGAACTAATGCGTAGGAGCCGGGAGATGGCATCACCTCTGGGTGATCTGTCCGGCTCCAGCTAATAGGCCTTTCGGACCAGTGCATGAATTTTGGGTTGTTGGAGGCGACTGCGTTGACTTCTTGGTGTTGTCGGCGCCGGCTACGCCGATCTTCTAGCTGGCTGGTGAAGACGACGTAGGCGGCATGCTCGTCGGGGTACTCGTCTTGAACTGCCCCGACCGCTGGTCGAGCGGCCGGCTACGGAGGAGCCGGAGGCGGCTGACCAGCAGGCGGAGGCGGCGCCATCCCCTCACCCTTGGAGATCCGAGTGAGCCAATGGCATTTTATGGTCATGTGGTTTGAAGGCTTTGCGCCGCTGTGAAACTTGCAGGGGGCATCAAGTGCTTGCTCATAGGAGAAAGCCGGCTGCCAAGCCGGCCTGCCGCCCTTCTGCTTCTTGGGTGCGGGCCGTCCTTCGGGTTGTTCGTCTTCGACTGTGGCCACCAGCCGACTGGTGGAAGGCGGCAGGGGAGCCTTGCGCTTGTGGTCTGTAGGATCGAAAGTATGTCTAGAGGGGGATGATTAGACTACTTGACCAAATAAAAACTTAACCTTTTCCCAATTTTAGTTCTTGGCAGATTTTAGCTATTGTAGGACAAGTCAAGCAATCATCAC
Organism: Triticum dicoccoides; assembly: GCF_002162155.2. Lineage (NCBI taxonomy): Eukaryota > Viridiplantae > Streptophyta > Magnoliopsida > Poales > Poaceae > Triticum > Triticum dicoccoides. The sequence goes on along the minus strand of NC_041382.1, from coordinate 69,117,524 downwards.
ACAATTCAAGCAAGCATGCAAAGAGTATATTGGCAGCGGAAAGTAAAGCATGCAACTTGCAAGAATGTAAAGGGAAGGGTTTGGAGAATTCAAACGCAATTGGAGACACGGATTTTTTTCCCGTGGTTCAGATAGGTGGTGCTATCCTACATCCACGTTGATGGAGACTTCAACCCACAAAGGGTAACGGTCGCGCGAGTCCACGGAGGGCGCCACCCACGAAGGGTCCACAAAGTAGCAACCTTGTCTATCCCACCATGGCCATCGCCCATGAAGGACTTGCCTCACTAGCGGTAGATCTTCACGAAGTAGGCGATCTCCTTGCCCTTACAAACTCCTTGGTTCAACTCCACAATCTTGTCGGAGGCTCCCAAGTGACACCTAGCCAATCTAGGAGACACCACTCTCCAAGAAGTAACAAATGGTGTGTTGATGATGAACTCCTTGCTCTTGTGCTTCAAATGATAGTCTCCCCAACACTCAACTCTCTCTCATAGTATTTGGATTTTGTGGAAAGAAGATTTGAGTGGAAAGCAACTTGGGGAAGGCTAGAGATCAAGATTCATATGGTAGGAATGGAATATCTTGGTCTCAACACATGAGTAGGTGGTTCTCTCTCAGAACATATGAGTTGGAATTGTGTATGTGTTCTGATGGCTCTCTCCACGAATGAAGAGGAGGTGGAGGGGTATATATAGCCTCCACACAAAATCCAACCGTTACACACAGTTTTCCAATCTCGGTGGGACCGAATCAACAAACTCGGTCGGACCGAAAAGGTAAACCTAGTGACCGTTAGAGATTTTCGGTGGGACTGACATGCAACTCGGTAGGACTGATATGGTTAGGGTTTGGGCATAACGTAATCTCGATGAGACCGATTACACAAACTCGGTGAGACCGAGTTTGGTAATAAGCTAACCAAAGAGTTGGTCAGGTAAACTCGGTGGGACCGATTTGCTCTTTCGGTGAGACCGAAAAGTTACAAAAAGGAAACAGAGAGTTTACACTGCAATCTCGGTGGGACCGATTCGCTCTTCGGTGAGACCGAAAAGTTACGAAAGGGAAACAGAGAGTTTGCAATCCCATCTCGGTGAGACCGAGATCCCTACCGGTAGAACCGAATTGCTAGGGTTTGGCAGTGGCTTATGACAAGTGAAACTCGGTGGCGCCGGATAGAAAGAATCGGTAGGACCGAGTTTGGCTTAGGGTTTAGGTCATATGTGGATATGGGAAAGTAGTTGAGGGTTTTGGAGCATATCACTAAGCACATGAAGCAAGAGGCTCATTAAGCAACACCTCATCCCTCCTTGATAGTATTGGCTTTTCCTAAAGACTCAATGTGATCTTGGATCACTAAAATATAAAATGAAGAGTCTTGAGCTTTTGAGCTTGAGCCAATCCTTTGTCCTTAGCATTTTGAGGGTTCCACTTTCACATCCATGCCATGCCAATCATTGAGCTTTCCTGAAATAGTCATCTTGGAATAGCATTAGCTCAATGAGCTATATGTTGTTATGAATTACCAAAACCACCTAGGGATAGTTGCACGTTCAATCTCCCCCTTTTTGGTAATTGATGACAACATATAGATCAAAGCTTCACAAATGATAATAAGCATGAAATATATCGTCACTTTGAGAAGTATGTGACAAGTAAGAGCTCCCCCTAAATTTGTGCATATTTAAAATTTGCTTTGGACTGCAAATGCACAAAGAGTTAGAGTCATGGGTTACTCTTCCATGTCACATACATCTTGGTGGAGCGCTTAAAATGATAAGAATGAAATACATGCACTCATCACCAAGAATAGTGAATGATCACATAAGATAGATAAGATGATAATATTAAGCAAACGTTAAGTGTAGCTTATGATCAAACACATGATCATCAATGTCTCACGAGCAATGACATAGTATCTCACACAAAAGCAAACAAAGTTCGAAAAACCACCAAATAAAACAAGAGAGAATAAAAGCAACACTCTCTCTCGAAGCCTATGATCTATACATTTTCTCCCCCTTTGGCAACAAGTTACCAAAAAGTTCCTAGAAAATGCATAGTGCTAAGTCGACACTCAGGCTTGATCTTCAGGTGGTGGTGGAGTCCGGAGCACTCCAAGGACGAAGCCTTCTGTAGACGTGGTCGGAGTCGAGGCTGAAGTGGACGCTGGAGCTGGTGGAACTGAGGCTATAGTTGGTGCAGACGTGGTGGCTCTGGGGTCAGCAACTGGCACTGCAGACAACCTCGGACCTCGTGGCACTCTGGCAAAGGCATCAGTTGTAGTCTTGCCTCTCCTCTCCTGCATGTCATCCTGGAGCTGCTCCACTGCAGTCTGAATCTCTGTCACTTTGACATCCAAGTCATAGAACTTTTGTTCCATGATCCTCTCTAAGCTTGCCTGGTTCTGAGTTAGGGTGGCTAGTCCTTGCTCAATCCGCAGGGTGGATGCAATCAAGTAACCAAGCTGCTCTTTTTTGGTTTTCAGGAAATATTCAGATGCCTCCTCTTGAGTAGGCATCTTGGCAGCTTTCTCCTTCCTCGCCTTCTCCTTCTTGGCTTGTGCTTGGGCAGATGATGGCTCATTCTCAGTCATGACCACTTGATTATCTTCAAAGTCTGGACGGATGGGCAGGTGTTCCTTGTCCAATAAGTATATGCCCGTGCCCATCTTAGAGTTGATGAGCTCCTGAATCTGTGGGGCATATCCACAGCTCCTCTTCTGGTCTGCTGCTGTCCTCTTGATTGTTTCAATCATAAGGCTCATGACTTTGAATTTCTGTGGCACGTCAAAGATATGAAGCAAGTTGATCGCGTGTCCCCTGATCATCTTGTGATCTCCAGACTTGGGCAATAGGGTGTGCCTAAGAATCCAGTTGATGGTTGGCAGCCCTGACAGAAGATAGTGTACTGAGCCAAACTTGAACGTATCAAGTGCTTCATTTGGAATCTCCTTGTACATGTTTGACATTGAGTTGTGGTCCATCTTATTCTTGGCATAAATGTCCAAGTCATCGTCATGCTCTTATGGGGCATTAATCAGCTGAGCCCATTCAGCAACTGTAGACTGGTACCTCATACCCTCTGACATCCATACAATCCTGCCATCTGGATAGAAATGGGCTGTGGAGTAGAACTGCATGATGAGTTCCTCGTTCCACTTTGTGAGCTTCTGCCCAACAAAGTCCTCTACTCCACATGCCTTGAAGCTGTCCTGCACTCCAGGGTAGTACTCTTCGTTGTCCTTGATGTATTGCCAATCAACCCATCTCATATCACAGACAATTGGCTTCTTGTCTAGCAGCACTGTCTCATAAAAGTCTTGCTGCTCCTTGGTGTGAAACCTGTAGTCAACTGCAGTCCTTCTCCTTGAAGCATACGGGTCTGCTTCTCTCCACTTCCGGAGCCCTGAATCTCTCCTGAGTTTCATATCCTCAGCCACAGGATGAGCATCGTTGTGGTCTGAGATCTTGGGCTTGAGCTTTCTAAGAACATTCTCTTCTTATTCTTCTGCAGCTTCAGGCACTGGGGCCTTGTTCTTCTCAGTAGCTGGGATGCTTCTTGTGTTCCTCTTTGGCTTTGGCTTTGGAGCTGGCTAGGCCTTGGAAGTAGCTGCCCCTGTTCTTATGGCATCACCCATCAGCTTGGGTGCCTTAGGTGCTGGTGCAGACACCTCTTCTTCTTCATCCTCATCAGAAGAATCTCTCCTCATGGAAGGCTTGCCAACAACTCTGGCAGTGGTAGTTCTGGCCCTCTTCTTTTTCTTGTCCTGGCCAATTTCTTCCTCTTCAGATTCCATGATGGAAGCCTTGCCAAGCACTCTGGCTACAGTTTTCTTCACCCTTTCTTTCCTTTTCTTGCCTTCAGCGGCAACTAGCTCAATGGGAGTGGGCTTCTCAGTTGAAGCTTTGGCCTTTGACATAGGCTGCCTTCCTGCTGGCCTTTTGATCTTCATCCCTGGTTTTATGCCCTGTGCTGGCTCAACTCTCTTGGAAGTTGCTTCCTCTTCTGCCACATAATCCTCATCTTCTGAGTCTGAGGTTCTCTTCTTTCTCTGTCTTGTGGCAGCTTTAGGCAGATTGCTAGGGGTGCTCCTGCTGCCATCATCTGAGGAACTTGAGGGACTAGTGCCCTCACTCATCTGCACTTACTGCTCTGACAAGTTCTGGCTATCACTTTGGTCTGACATGATGCAAACTCTGACTGCTGACCCTGTGAATAGGTTATAGATGAGATAGAGTGGATAAGCATCACAAAATGCAGAGATTTTTGCAAAAGAATAATTCAAAAACTTAGTTTTAGTTTCCCACTGAAAGCATCTCGGATCTACCGATTTCTAAACTCGGTGATACCGAAGCAGTTTTGGCACCTAAACTAGTGAACTCGGTTAGACCGAGTCATAGTTTGGTGGCACCAAGACTGCTAGGGTTTCATAGAGTTCCAAAATCAGTCACACCGATAAGTAATTCTCGGTCAGACCGAGTCTCACTTGTGCAATGGCATAAGCCAAATCGGTGGGACCGAGTTTTTCAACTCGGTGGGTCCGAGATGGTTTCGGCGGAAACCTAACCCTAAAATTTTCGAATTAAACCTAATCTACGAGTTCATTGACTGGATAGAAGTTTAACAAACGTGGCAAGAATCATGATGATCACAATGTGCTAAGAATCGGATTGGGGAATAGCACAAAGATCGAGTCCATACCCTAGTTCGGCGGAGACTCGCTACGGCGGCAACGGCGGGGTTGAATTTCTGTTGACGGCGACGGAGACCAGCGACTGGAGGCGGCTGGCGGCGAGGAGACGATCCGGAGACCAAGTTGGCAGAGCAGGCTATCGCACGGGCGAAGGGGTTCGGAGAAATTTCCAAATTTTTGCCCGTGACTATATATAGCCCGACCCTGTCGGTGTGACCGAGTGAAACAACTCGGTGGCACCGAGATGCAAAACTGTATACAGTTGTTGCAACTTGTTGTGACCGAATGGTTCAAATCGGTTGCACCGAGATCGAAAACCTAGATCAACTTAATGATCTCGGTAGGACCGAAAGTAGGGTATCGGTCAGACCGAGAATCATAAAGAGGTTTTGGAAGTTTAAGTCTATGACGAATCGGGGACTCCGAGCGCTCCTCACACAGAGTGGTTCGAATCTGACTTGATCAAATTTTGTGATGTAGCATGAATAGAGTTTGAGACGAGAAAAGCATAGATAGCTAGAGGAGGTTCTTAGGCATTCTTGTCCATCCACTTGGCAAAAGGAAATAAAACCAAACAATCAAAACAACAAGTGGATGTCCTCGAATGAGTAAAATATGCAACCAGCATGCTCACACAATAAGATGGCAAATGAAATATGTGACAAGGCATGCACAACCAATTCTAGCATCTATCAAGCAATTTGCGATGACAAGGTCATCTATATATGAGTATATTGACTTAGGAGTCAAGTGAGAACACTTGATCATAGGTCATACTCATCGTTTAAGCTCAAGTGGGGTTACCACTTTTACATAAAGCATTGTTGTGTTCATATCTTTAGAGTTGCTTTAGCTCAAGTCTTAGAGTAAAGCTCCCCCTAGATGTGATATCCCCCCTTAGAGGGATGAACTAACCTCGGGTTTTGTCGATGATGACTTCATGTAGATGTTGAAGATGTGGATGCTCAATGTTGATGTAGATCACTTGGAGCTATCCATTTGAGTGAATTTCACTTTCAATACCTACATGGGTTAGTCCCACAAGAAACAAACAAGAATATCCATAGACATAGAGTGATGCACACACAAGATGATGTCCATGAAAACTTTTAGGTTACCTTGTCCCTTGTCTTACCAACAAGAGGGTTTGTGACTCCTTGAACTAGTGCAACATGTGGAAGTTGATTGCACTTGTTCTTGCCAAAATGATAAGAGTGAAGTATGTTGGCGGAGTCACCCTCAAGAACTCTCTAGTTCTTCTTCTTTTGGATCCACACCATCTTGATGGGAATCCTTGGAGTTGTAGTCGTACTTGATGAAGTGGAACTTGAAGTAGTCTTGGGAATCCACTTGACTAAGGTCTTAGGAGCTTCTTCAAATGCATCAATTTCCTCTTGAAGCTTGTCCTTGCCTTTTTGCTTGTAGTCTTGTGGTGGAAGATCATCTTGAGCTTGTGTCCCCTTGAAAGAAGTATCATACTTCTCTTGTTGAGGAACAAACTTTGTCTTGGGGTATTGATCTTCTACCCACTCAACTCCATTGGCATTAAACTTTCGTTCAAAACCAACACCTTGATTCTTCCGGTGCATTCCTTGCTTGCGCACAATTTCCTCGAATTGCTTACTCCCGACAAGGCTTTTGTACACTCCTTTCTCTATAATTCCCTTCAATAAGCTATTTTCTTGATCAAGTGTAACTTGGCTAAGAGAATCATTAGTGGAATCAAGAGAACTACTAGAAGCAACAATATTGGATTTAGCATGATCATTGTTACTGCTAGAGGAAGAATCTTTCTTGTTCTTGTTACTAGACTTGACTTGAGGCATGTAAGTGGATAAGAGTAAACGCTTGGCAATGTAAGAAGAACTTTTCTTGCGGAGATCATCATTGATTGCTTTTAAGAACTCATGCTCTTGCTCAAGATTGAGCTTTTCAAAGCGTAATTTCTCATGAGCTCTTAAAAGTTCTCGATGATCTTCGAAGATAGTTTCATGAGCTAACTTAAGAGTGTTTAGTTCTTTAGTTAGAGCCTCAATCTTCTCCTTATCATTGTCATTCGTTTTATCTTGATTAGCATGATTAATTGACGTTTCATCATAGTATTCATCACTAGAGTTGTCAACAAGCAAATCATCACCTAACAAGTCATCTTCATCACTATTGAAATCAACATACTCGGGGTGTGTTACCTTAGGACCTTTGGCCATGAAGCATCTTCCAATTCCTTCATTTGGTGAGTCAAATATGTCGTAGGAGTTGGTTGACACAAGTGATAGACCGGCAACACCTTCATCTTGAGTATCTTCGGAGTCGGAGTGATAACTTCTCTCGGAGTGGCTGTCGGAGTTGGAGCCGGATACCCATTCACCAACATGAGCTTGATGTCTTCATTTTGTGTAGCTCCTTGATGATTTTTCCTTCCTTTCCGAATCCTTGCTTCTCCGTGAGTATCTTCGTTCATAATGATCATCTCTACTCCTTCTCTCTCTTGGTGGTGATTCTTTGCTTCTTCTTTTTGGAGAATCTTCTCTTCTCTTGTAGGGAGCCATACACTCATTGGAATAGTGTCCGGGTCTTCCACAACTGTAGCAGTTTCGCTCTTGACTAGAAGATCTTTTGTCATTGTAGGACCTTGACTTGAAGCTTCTATCTTTGCTTCTACTCTTGTAGAACTTGTTGAAGTTCTTCACCATTATGCTCAATTCTTCATTGAAGTTTTGTTTCTCACTTGATGATGTAGGGGCTTCACATGAGGCTTTGTAGGCACCACTAGATTTGTTGTGAAGTTCCTCTTTATCCGTACGTGACATCTCATGAGCAACAATTCTTCCAATCACCTCCGTTGGCTTGAGATCTTTGTAATTGGGCATCATTTGGATCAATGTGCACACGGTATCATATTTTCCATCCAAGGCTCTTAGAATCTTCTTGATGATGAATCTATCGGTCATCTCTTCACTTCCTAAGCCGGCAATCTCATTTGTGATGAGAGCAAGCCTAGAGTACATTTCAGCGACACCTTCACCATCCTTCATTTTGAACTTGTCAAGTTGACTTTGAAGCACATCCAACTAGGACTCCTTGACGGAGTCGGTACCTTCGTGCATATCAATCAAAGTGTCCCAAATTTCCTTTGCATTCTCAAGACGGCTGATTTTGTTGAATTCTTCGGGGCACAATCTGTTGAAGAGAATATCACAAGCTTGAGCATTGTATTGCAACATCTTCAACTCATCCGCGGTAGCTTCACGGTTTGGTTCTTTCCCATCAAAGAAGTCACCTTGCAAACCAACACACACAATAGCCCAAACGGCGGGGTTATGTCCAAGAATATGCATTTTCATTTTATGCTTCCAACTAGCAAAATTAGTACCATCAAAGTAAGGACCTCTACGGTGATAATTTCCCTCGCTAGACGCCATACTCTCCTAGGTTGTGAAACCAAGGCTATGACCACCAAAAGCTATGGAGATCAAAGCAAATGGAGACCAAAGCTCTGATACCACTTGTAGGATCGAAAGTATGTCTAGAGGGGGGTGATTAGACTACTTGACCAAATAAAAACTTAACCTTTTCCCAATTTTAGTTCTTGGCAGATTTTAGCTATTGTAGGACAAGTCAAGCAATCATCACACAATTCAAGCAAGCATGCAAAGAGTATATTGGCAGCGGAAAGTAAAGCATGCAACTTGCAAGAATGTAAAGGGAAGGGTTTGGAGAATTCAAACGCAATTGGAGACACGGATGTTTTTCCCGTGGTTCGGATAGGTGGTGCTATCCTACATCCACATTGATGGAGACTTCAACCCATGAAGGGTAACGGTCGCGCGAGTCCACGGAGGGCTCCACCCACGAAGGGTCCACGAAGTAGCAACCTTGTCTATCCCACCATGGCCATCGCCCATGAAGGAATTGCCTCACTAGCGGTAGATCTTCACGAAGTAGGCGATCTCCTTGCCCTTACAAACTCCTTGGTTCAACTCCACAATCTTGTCGGAGGCTCCCAAGTGACACCTAACCAATCTAGGAGACACCACTCTCCAAGAAGTAACAAATGGTGTGTTGATGATGAACTCCTTGCTCTTGTGCTTCAAATGATAGTCTCCCCAACACTCAACTCTCTCTCATAGGATTTGGATTTTGTGGAAAGAAGATTTGAGTGGAAAGCAACTTGGGGAAGGCTAGAGATCAAGATTCATATGGTAGGAATGGAATATCTTGGTCTCAACACATGAGTAGGTGGTTCTCTCTCAGAACATATGAGTTGGAATTGTGTATGTGTTCTGATGGATCTCTCCATGAATGAAGAGGAGGTGGAGGGGTATATATAGCCTCCACACAAAATCCAACCGTTACACACAGTTTTCCAATCTCGGTGGGACCGAATCAACAAACTCGGTCGGACCGAAAAGGTAAACCTAGTGACCGTTAGAGATTTTCGGTGGGACTGACATGCAACTCGGTAGGACCGATATGGTTAGGGTTTGTTCATAACGTAATCTCGGTGAGACCGATTACACAAACTCGGTGAGACCGAGTTTGGTAATAAGCTAACCAAAGAGTTGGTCAGGTAAACTCGGTGGGACCGATTTGCTCTTTCGATGAGACCGAAAAGTTACAAAAAGGAAATAGAGAGTTTACACTGCAATCTCGGTGGGACCGATTCGCTCTTCGGTGAGACCAAAAGTTACGAAAGGGAAACAGAGAGTTTGCAATCCCATCTCGGTGAGACCGAGATCCCTACCGGTAGAACCGAATTGCTAGGGTTTGGCAGTGGCTTATGACAAGTGAAACTCGGTGGCACCGGATAGAAAGAATCGGTAGGACCGAGTTTGGCTTAGGGTTTAGGTCATATGTGGATATGGGAAAGTAGTTGAGGGTTTTGGAGCATATCACTAAGCACATGAAGCAAGAGGCTCATTAAGCAACACCTCATCCCTCCTTGATAGTATTGGCTTTTCCTAAAGACTCAATGTGATCTTGGATCACTAAAATATAAAATGAAGAGTCTTGAGCTTTTGAGCTTGAGCCAATCCTTTGTCCTTAGCATTTTGAGGGTTCCACTTTCACATCCATGCCATGCCAATCATTGAGCTTTCCTGAAATAGTCATCTTGGAATAGCATTAGCTCAATGAGCTATATGTTGTTATGAATTACCAAAACCACCTAGGGATAGTTGCACTTTCATGGTCGTTCTGGTGCGGGCGTCGGCTGGATTCTCCAGCCGGCGTCTTGGGACTCGGAGCGAGCACCTTCCCGGAGGCGTCTACTCGAAGCTCGGTCTTCATCGAGGAATCGGTTGTGGCGTATTTATCAGCTATGACCAGTAGCTCGTCAAGCGTAGTCGGCTCGCCGCAGAGGAGTCGATGCTTGAGGAGGGTGCCTTCTCGGCACCCGGCGGTGAAGTACTCTATAGCTTGGACCTCGTGCACTCCCTCGCAGGAATTGCGGAGCTCGGCCCAACGCGTGAGGTAGTCGCGAGTCGATTCGTTGGGCCCTTGGATGCATAAGGAGAGCTGTCGGGGCTTAGGAGCCCGCTTGTAGGTGCTGGTGAAGTTGCGTATGAAGGCTTCAGTGAAGTGTAGCCAGCTGTTGACACTGTAAGGCTTGAGGCTGTTAAGCCAGGTGTGCGCCGTGCCTTGGAGCATGAGGGGCACATATTTTACGGCAACATGCCTATTGCCGTTTGCGATGCTAACCGCGGTGGAGTAGTGGATCAACTAATCTTCCAGCTTCACGGAGCCGTTATACTTGGGCGTGTCTCTTGGGAGTGAGAACCCTTTGGGGAAGGGCTCATCGCAGATGCGGGGACCAAAGCAAGTGGGGCCGACATCATCTTCTTCTTCTAGGGCCAGGGATCACGCAAGGTGGTCGATCCAGTGGCGGGCGTCACTCTCGCCGACTCCTTCGCGCAACCCAGCCAGCCGCTGAGAGTCAGGTGCGTGACAGGCGGCGGGGTAGGGTATCTCTCCCCACGAGGCGGAGGAGGAGGAGGGTTGCCCCACCACTCCACGGCTCGAGGGCGGCCCTCGGCGTCACGCTCGATGGAGATTCGAGTCTGACTGCGGCTGGCAGCCGGCTCCTTTTCTTTTCTCACAAGGGTGTTGCCCGCGGTCGGTGTTTGGGACGTCGCACTGTGCTCTTGGCGCGGGGGAGGACTCTCGGCACGGATGCCGGCTTCATGCCGCTCTGTGGCCGCGTCGATAAGTTGCTGGATGCGTCTGGTCATGTAAGGGAGCTCATCAGGCCCCAGCCCATTCAACTCGTCTGCGGCCGCCTGGGCGGCACGCAAGTTCTCGAGAGGCGTGGCATAGACTGGGCGGTCTGCTCCCATCATGTCGGCGATAGCCGCGCCGTGTTTCTTGACGATACCGACGCGGCTCGGCCCGTCGGGAGGCGGCGTGCCGAAGGCAGCTCGGTCGACCTCGCGCTGGTGCTCCTCGGTGAGGCGTCTCATGGTGGCGAGCCTCTGGCCCTCCGCAACGAGGGCGAGGCGGCGCGCCTCCAACGTCTTGGCGTCCGCGTCCGTGTCATGGGTGTTTTCGCCTGAGGGGGCGTCGTGGCTGATAACCAGTACCTCGGTGATGGCACTGCCGCTATTGTCGGCTCGAGGAAGAGGGTCGTTGAAGACCACCATGTTGGTGGGGAAGGCGTCAAGGGATGTTGTGTCGGAGTCAACAAGCATCGGGTCGGTGGAGCCAACCGACTCCAAGTCCACGGCAAGCTCGCCGGAGACGTGGAGTTGATCGAGGAGGCTGACGAGGTGGCTCTCAGGGCAGTCTGTGCCCGCGTCGGATGCGGGCTCGTCGGAGATGCGAGCCTCGCCAAGAAGATCGGCGAGGTAGCTCATCGCGCAGGCGTCGGCGATGTCTTGCAGCGCATTGGGGCAAGCGCCATCGGGCGAGCCAGGCTGGCTACGCATGTTGGGAAGGAAGAGGGTTCCCGTCTAGAGCAAGTCTCCGGACGACGGTGCACCTGGCCCCACGGTGGGCGCCAAATGTCGGGTGGTTGGTGCGACATATGCTAATGGATGGCTTATCATTGTGGGAGCAAATAAAACATCGTCGGTGCCTGGAAACGGGATAAGGTGAAGACATGCACGCCGGCGAATCTTACCCAGCTTCAGGGCTCTCCGTGGAGATAACACCCCTAGTGCTGCTATGCGGGGTCTTCGCATGATCACTAACTCGATGGGTAGCTACAGAATGCTCCTTGAGTTGTTCGGTGAAAGGATGAAGGAGGGCCTGGCCAGCCCACTCCTCTTCTCCTTGTGGTGACTAAAATCTATCCAAAGAGCGATCTCCCCTGCATGGGAACCCTGGGGGTTTATATAGGCCTACCCCCCAGGGTACAATGGTAACCCGGCTGGGCGTGGGCCCTAGCCGTCTGTGTCTACGCCCGCCGGCTTCTCCACCGACTGGTGGGGCCTGCTGACTAGTGGGCCCGCCGGCTGCCGACCCTTTGGTTGATAGGCCGGCCCCACCGCTCGGGGGTCTTGTCGGGGGCTGGTTACTGTTACCTTACCCCTGGTGACGATGGCTTTGTCGTGGTAAGCATGGCTACAGTGCCGCCGCGAGGCAGCTCATCACTGTAGCCTTACCTTCTCTTGTCTCCTTAATGGAGCACCTCCTTGGAGGGAGAGAGCTGGCCGGCTGTTGGAAGCCGGCCATACCCTTGGCCGACTGTGGGAAGCCTGGCCGCCTTTGGGATCTCCCTGACCGAGGGGGCCCGCCACCCATGGTTCGTACTGACCGCTCGTCGTGGGTGATGTCACGATCATCGTGGCAACAGTGCCGCGCCGGACGGGGATGGCCGCCGCGTACGGTGCACTGTGGTCAGGCGTGCGCCGGGATTCGGGGGTGGCAGGCTTAACTGTAGCTACGCCTCGTCTTGTCGCCGTTATGTGGGTGCAGACTCTGAGGGCAAGATCTTAGCCGCCTGCTGAGGGGCCGGCTCCTGGGAGTCGGCCCTTTTATGGCCGGCTTCTGGAAGTCGGCCTTCTCGTGGTCTTGTTTCTCAAGGATTTCAGGGCTGGGCCGCCTTCGCGCAGCCGGCTTGAGAGGTAGCCGGCTAGGGGAAGGTGGCCCCGTGTCTTGGACGCTTGGAGGCTTGATCGGCCTATAATTTTTCTGAAGTGCCAGGGGAAGCCGGCTAGGCTACCCGTGGTCATTTACTCTGACAGAACCTTTGTATCCTGAAGGCCACCCTAAGAGAATTGAGCAAGATTCTCAGAGAAATAATATAGTTGTACCTAGTTCTTCTAAAAAGAAGAAAAAGAAAAATGATAGGACTTTGCATGCTTCTAGTGATCCTATTGTTGAAACACCTGAGAATCCAAATGATATTTCTATTTCTGTTGCTGAAACTTAATCTAGTAATGAACCTGGAACTAGTGGTAATGTTAATAATAATGTTCATGATGATGCTCAACCTAGTAATGATAATGACATAGAAATTGAACCTGCTGTTGATCTTGATAACCCACAATCAAAGAATCAACGTTATGATAAAAAAGATTTTGTTGCCAGGAAACATGGTAAAGAAAGAGAGCCTTGGGTTCAGAAACCCATGCCTTTTCCTCCCAAACCATCCAAGAAAAAGGATGATGAGGATTTTGAGCGCTTTGCTGAAATGATTAGACCTATCTTTTTGCGTGTGCGATTAACTGATATGCTCAAAACCAATCCCTATGCTAAGTACATGAAAGATATTATTACAAATAAAAGAAAGATACGGAAGCTGAAATTTCCACCATGCTTGCTAATTATACTTTTAAGGGTGGAATACCAAAGAAACTTGGAGATCCAGGAGTACCCACTATACCATGCTCTATTAAAATAAACTATGTTAAAACTGCTTTATATGATCTTGGAGCCGGTGTTAGTGTTATGCCTCTCTCTTTATATCATAGACTTGATTTGAATAAGTTGGCACCTACTGAAATATCTTTGCAAATGGCTGATAAATCAACTGCTATACCTGTCGGTATTTGTGAGAATGTGCCTGTTGTAGTTGCAAACGTTACTATTTTAACGGACTTTGTTATTCTTGATATTCCCGAGGACGATAGTATGTCTATTATTCTTGGAAGAACCTTTTTGAATATTGCAGGGTTGTTATTGATGGCACTAAAGGCAATGTCACTTTTCATGTTAATGGTAATGAGCATACGATACACTTTCCGAGGAAACAACCTCAAGTTCACAGTATCAATTCTATTGGGAAAATGCCATCGATTATATTTGGAGGTTTTGAATTTCCTCTTCCTACTGTCAAGAAGAAATATGATATTCTTATTATTGGGGATGTGCATATCCCCGTTGAGGTAACATAGTGTTATTCGAAATTTCTTCGGATCCATGTTATTCAGAATGAGTTCGTTAACAAGACTTGATCAACCTTGTTAGTGGATTCCTTTTGATGATCATGAGATGGATGAAACTAGAAGGCACGACCTTCTGTACCCCACTTTTACTTTTTGTTAATTATATTAAATAAAATAAAATAAATATTTTTCTGTTTGTTATCTGATTATCCATGCAATATAAAAATACCTCGAAAATAAAAGTTCTCCAAATGCCCTGAAATTTAAATATGCTTTTTTCCAGAATATTTGAGAATATTTGGCACAAAGAACACAGCAGGGGGGTCAACCACCGGCCCACGAGGGTGGAGGGCGCGCCCCCTGCCTAGTGGGCCCATGGTGGTCCTCCTCCATTTATTCCTGCACCCACACACTTCATCTTCCTCCCACAAACACAAATATCCAGCTCAAGCACCTCTCACAAAACTGCTTGGGGAGATTGTTCCTTGGTATGTGACTCCTCCATTGGTCCAATTAGTTTTTGTTCTAGTGCTTTATTCATTGCAAATTTTTGTTGCTTAGGTGACCCTGTTCTTGAGCTTGCATGTCAAATTTATATGGTTCCAAGTAGTTTTGATGCATGATATAGGCTCTAGGCACTTGTAGGAGTAGTTGCTATCAATATTATTGAGTTTGGTTTACTTTTATTTTGAAGTTACTAAAAAAATTCAGAAATTTTCAGAGAAAGAAAAATGCTTAGGAAAATGTTCCAAGGTGGTTCCTCAAGGAAGCAAGGACCCAGGCTTGCAATGCGTGATGCTGATGAAGAGCCACCAAGAGACGCTCCAGTGCGTCCTTGTGAATGGCCTTCTGAGAACTTTATGGATCGGGCGGGAATTAAGGAAGAATTCAACGCATATTTGTGTAACGCTGATCTCGTGAGCTTCGAGGAAGAGAAGTGCAGCTAGTATCACAACCTCACCAGTACCTTTATGAGGAGGTTTGAATTTTCAACTTCACCTAATTCTCCAACTGTCCTGTTTGATCATTATGATAAATATTACACTATGGACTTAGAGGATTTTACCTCTGTGTCGGTGTCAAAACCGGCGGATCTCGGGTAGGGGGTCCCGAACTGTGCGTCTAGGCCGGTTGGTAACAGGAGGCAGGGAACACGATGTTTTACCCAGGTTCGGGCCCTCTTGATGGAGGTAAAACCCTACGTCCTGCTTGATTAATATTGATGATATGGGTAGTACAAGAGTAGATCTCCCACGAGATCAAGGAGGCTAAACCCTAGAAGCTAGCCTACAGTATGATTGTTATATATGGAGTTGATTGCCTACGGACTACAACCCTCCAGTTTATATAGACACCGGATAGGGTTAGGGTTACATAGAGTCGGATACAATGGTAGGAGATCTTGAATATCCGCATCGCCAAACTTGCCTTCCACGCCAAGGAAAGTCCCATCCGGACACGGGACGAAGTCTTCAATCTTGTATCTTCATAGTCCTGTAGTCCGGCTGAAGGTATAGTCCGGCTACCCGAACACCCCCTAATCCAGGACTCCCTCAGTAGCCCCCGAACCAGGCTTCAATGACGACGAGTCCGGCGCGCAGATTGTTCGGCATTGCAAGGTGGGTTCTTCTCCAAATCTTGTGTACCTATAGGAATAATGTCCGATTTTTGTAATGTAGTGCTCCTCGACTTCCACGCCCAATAATGGCCGTCTTCCACGAATGCGAAAAGCCGGGGCGTTTTTACATCCACACCCCTAGTCGTATAAACGAGCCGCCTATTTAACGGGATGGGGATTTAGGTCCAAACCACATCTTCTCCTTTCCGCGAGTTATCATCAGAGCGCTTCCAGCAAAGGTCCATTCCAACAGGACCAGCCGTCGTAGCTCCTCCCCTCGCCCCTCCGGTCCCAAACCCGGGGACTGGGAGAGTTGCACCATCCCGCATAGCGAGTTAGTGTCGCTTCAGGCCAAGGGATTTCTCCCTCAGGCATACATGGTCCCGGTCCGAGCCGGTCTCGCCACCTACAATGGCGGAAAACAAGCGGAGAGCACCCCCAATCCTTCTAAAGGAGAGCGGGTGTGCCTCGTCCCCTATCTAATAAGGGGACTGGGATTTCTAATTCATCCATTTCTCCGCGGGCTTCTGGAGTTCTATGGCCTCCAGCTGCACAATCTCACGCCCGCCTCCGTATTGCATATTGCGGGTTTCGTCGCCCTTTGCGAGCTATTTTTAGGTGTTGAGGCTCATTTTGCGCTGTGGAAGAGGTTATTCTGCCTGGTGCCCCATTCTCAAGAGGGGTCTATATACCAAGTGGGCGGAGCCGAAGTATGGCGCATCGCCGGGACCGGATACCTATCCGGAACCCCAAAGAAGGCGTCCGAGGACTGGCCTTCGGAATGGTTTTATATAGATGACGTCCCGCTACTGGACCCTATCTGGGTCGGTCTCCCTGAGTTCAACAGTGCTCCATTGAAGAAACGCTTGAGCTGGCGTCCGCGGAGCTCTCAGAGAGAAAGCGACAGAGACGTCCTTTACCTGATGGGCCGAATAAGACTGTTGGCTCATTCCGGACTAACCATGATCGGAGTCATGGCCGCATGCATTATGCAGGGGGTGCAGCCGCATCAATATAGAGGCCACCCCATGTGGGATTTCAACGGGGAGGATGACGCCACATGTTACGGTCGTAAGGGGCCGGCCTCAGCCGTCGCCTTAGTAAAGATCTTATCCTCTTTGTACAAGGGTGAAAAGGAGGAATTCCTCCGCGTCAACCCGCGGGCCGGATTCAGTATGTACGATCCTCCAAGTTGGGTAAGTGAACAATTGCGCTTGCCCGTTTGTTTTATACTCCCATGGTTAGATAGGTAGTCTAACGACTTCAATGCAGGAACTACGACAGGAGGTAAAGGATATAAGCAGCCGCCCTCCATAGCCCGAGGACCCAGAACGGTCCCTCAATCCGGACTCCGAAGAGGATCCGGACATATTGTTGGAGCTTATCGACGGGGTGTTCCATCAGCTAAGCAAGGACAATACCTTGGTAGCCATTACGGCGGATTACCCAGGGTTAATCCCGGCCTCCCAGGTGACAGAAACCGGGGTCTTATTCCCTTGAAAGAGATTCCACCCTCACGTAGCCCGGTGTTTCTGACGACAGCCATGTTTTGCAGGGGAGATTTCCGAGGAAGGAGGCCAAACCTGCGGCGGCTAGCCAACGAGGGGCCGCAGGGCCCCGTGGGGCAAAAAGGAATGAAGTCCAGACTGAGATGCCGGCGCAAAGGTATAATGCACCCTCTGTTTCCCTGGAGTTATTTTGTCAGGGCATATTAACGTTCGTGCTATCTTCAGAACGAAGAGACCTCGCCGGACTACATCCAGAGAGGTTGCCAATCGCGCATCCACCAGCCAGGCTCCAATGCCTGGCCAGGAAGCGGAGGCGAGCACAAGGCGCGCACCGGACGCTCCTTCGACAGAGGATGCGGACAGGCTGTCTGCCACAAATTCTGAAGTGGAGAGTGCCATGAACCACAGGCGTCATCGGACAATTCTACGCGACGCTTGTTTCTCCCAAGAGGCTTTAGATGCCTTTAATTCGGGAGATGCGTACCTCCGTGCCGCTCAAAATGGTTTAGCCAGAGCCACGGAGCAGTATGTAAAAGACATACGGGTAAGAAAATTTTGGTTAAATATATATGTATGCCAGTAGCCCCCGAGACTTGAAGCAGTTAGAGCAACTGATTTAAGGATCATTTAATATGCAACTTCTTACAGAGAAGAATACCGTACTGTCCCAGGAGCTGGAAAAGTGCAAGGCCCAACTAGAGGCCGCACTAGCCGCAGCAGGGGAGCCCAAAGAGACCCCCTCAGGTAAGATACACTTCGAAAGATTAGTATTGTGCGGTGTGGGTGCAAATCTGACAAATCATATTGCAGATGGCGCCGGACTCGATCCGGACAAGCAACAACTCTTACGCCGGCTAAAGGCCGGTGAGAGTACGTTGACAAAGGTGAGGCGAGAGAAGAATGATCTTCAGGATGCCAACACCAAGCTGGATGTCGAACTTAAAGATGTTCGTGGCCAGCTGTCGTACTCCACGAAGGAGAATCAGTGGCTTCGACGCGGCATTTTTAGTAAGTGCTTGAACAAACTTTGAAAAAAGAGTTCGGCGAGGAAGTCGACTAACAGAGTAATGTCTGTAGGTATGCTCACAGGTCGTCCTGCAGAGGAGATGCCCGGTTCTACGGGTGACCTTCTTCCCGAACTCTTGCAACTGCGCGAGCAAATTCGGCAGGCGATGCGGGATATTGCCCAAGCCTTATGGCCTGCCCACTCCGTGCTCGAGGACCTTGGAGAGCTTGCGCAAAAGCTGAAGGGAGCTCGGCTTCGCTTCCGGTTGTGGAAGATATCAGCCTGCCGACAAGGCGCTAGGGAGGCCTGGGCCATGGTGAAGACCCGTTTTACGAAGTCTGACCCAAACCACATGGCCAAGGTCGGACCAGTGGGGCCTGACGGGAAGGAGATCCCTGTAAGCTTAGTATACGGCCAAGTAGAGTTGGCCGCGAAGTATTCCCAGCAGGACTGTAAATTAGACAGCCTGTTAGATGGTATAGAAGAGGAATACAATCAGTCAGAATGACTGTGTAATTTTGAATTGACATGTGTAATGCCTTCTAGCCGGATTGTAGATCGTTTGTCGTTGCCGACCTTTTCGCTTCAACCTCGGGACCTGACGGTCCGGAGTGTGTCTGAATACCCTAGCGGTTATATAAGAACCGGGATATGCGTGGAGACCAGGCGTAGGGGTCATCAGTGCTTTTTCAGACAAGTGCCCAACTAGTTATGTTATATTACATGGTTAGTAAGAAACATCTTCCAGAGAGAATAGTTCCGTTAAGGGTTCCTTTCGCTAGGAGGCATGCCCTAAGGTGCATGTCCGGACTGCGTGAAGAGACGCAGAAAAAAAAGGCATCTGGGGGCGCATAAAATGAGTAAAAAGATCATCTTTTATTTCACCGACCGAATATTCCCTTAAGAACGCTAGCTTTCGGCTTCACCTAGTCTGAGGTACACATCCGGCTGACCCGGCAGTAACAATCGCAGAGGTGCTCCCTTTACCGCCTAGCCGAACAATCGGGAACGCAGGGGTAAGCACAGGAGCCAGGCAACCCATCTTGGCCAAAACTTAAGTCATATCGATGCATATAATGGTGAATAAAAAAGGTACATGCGGAAGTTTGATGCATGTGTTGGGCGTGAAGCCCGTATAAATAAGCTTCTGTTAAAGAAGCCCCCAGGTTTAATGAGCGCGAGGGGCGCGTCACTAGATGAGCCTTTAAGGGCTATGAAAGAAAAAAATGGGAAGGAGAGAAATGTAAGACAGAAAAATACAAAAAGGGATGGACAGAGGAAGGAGACGAACAGAGAGTCCGGCGCTAGGCATAGAATCTTCGGAGACGGGTGGCATTCCACGGGTTCGGCTCGAGTCAGTTGTTCGACGCATCTCGCAGGCGGTACGCCCCACCAGTCAGGACTTGGTCGATTATGAATGGACCTTCCCACTTGGGCTTGAGTTTGTCCTTTTTCTTATCCGGCAGGCGTAGAACTAGTTCTCCAACATTGTAATTTTTGGCCCGTACTTCTCTGCTTTGATATCTTCGGGCCTGTTGTTGATAAAATGCGGAATGGGCTTTTGCCACATCGCACTCCTCCTCCAAGGCGTCCAAGTTGTCCTGCCGATCGAGCTCGGCTTTTCTTTCTTCGTACATGCGCACTCTAGGTGAGTCATGAATTATGTCGCAGGGCAGAACTGCTTCTGCACCGTACACCATAAAAAATGGTGTGTACCCGGTGGTGCGATTTGGCGTGGTCCGCAGCCCCCATAGCACGGAGTCGAGCTCCTCTACCCAGTGCGTGTTAGATTCCTTGAGGGACCGCACCAGTCTGGGTTTGATGCCGCTCATGATAAGACCATTTGCACGTTCGACCTGGCCGTTGGTTTGTGGGTGATAGATGGAAGCATAATCGAGCTTGATGCCCATGTTTTTGCACCAGAGTTTTACCTCATCGGCGGTAAAATTTGTACCATTGTCGGTTATGATGCTGTGGGGGACGCCATAACGGTGTACAACCCCGGATATGAAGTCTATCACAGGTCCGGATTCGGCCGTTTTAACAGGCTTGGCTTCTATCCATTTGGTGAACTTATCCACCAGTAAGTATTTTTTTCTATGGGTTCCACCTTTAAGGGGTCCGACCATGTCAAGCCCCCAGACCGCAAAAGGCCAGGTGATGGGTATAGTTTGGAGTGCGGTGGGTGGCATATGGCTTTGGTTGGCAAAAAGTTGGCAACCAGCGCATCGTTGGACTAGGTCCTGAGCGTCTGCTCGGGCTGTCGGCCAGTAAAAGCCTGTACGGAAAGCCTTGCTAACGAGGGACCGAGCGGCGTGGTGACCCCCGAGACCGGCATGAATTTCAGTTTCCCGCTCGACAACAAGCACTGCGCTGACAACTTGGTGTGTTGCTGCAATGTACAATAACATTGGTTCACCGGTGATTGGCGCGGCCAGGACTGGGTTTGTTGCCAATATGGCTTTTATTTCATCAAGTCCGGCTGTGGCGGCATCCGTCCACTCGAAGTGTTCGGTGCGCCGAAGGAGGCAATAAAGGGGTAGTGCCTTTTCTCCCAAGCGGGAGATGAAGTGGCTTAAAGCCGCCACGCACCGGTTAATTTTTGTATTTGTTTAAGGTCCTTTGGGACATCCAATTGTGACAAAGCTCGGATCTTGGCTGGGTTTGCTTCAATTCCTCTACCGGATACAATGAAGCCCAAGAGCTTTCCGGCTAGAACGCCGAAGACGCATTTTTCTGGGTTGAGCTTGATGTCATATTGTCGGAGGTTATCGAATGTAAGCCTCAAGTCGTTTACTAGGGATTCGACATGTCTTGATTTGACGACCACATCATCCACATACGCCTCCACTGTTTTGCCAATCTGGTTTGCCAGACATGTCTGGATCATGCGCTGATATGTTGCGCCGGTGTTTTTCGGCCCGAAGGGCATTGTGTTGAAGCAGAATGGGCCGTATGGTGTGATGAATGCTGTTGCAGCTTGGTCTGATTCTGCCATCTTGATTTGATGGTAACCAGAGTATGCGTCGAGGAAACACAACAAATCGTGTCATGCGGTGGCATCAATAATTTGATCGATGCGGGGGAGGGGGAAGGGATCCTTTGGGCAAGCCTTGTTAAGGTCTTTAAAGTCGACACATAGGCGCCAGGATTTCTCCTTCTTTGGTACCATCACCAGGTTTGCTAGCCAGTCCGGATGTTTTATGTCTCTGATGAATCCGGCCTCCAATAGCTTGGCTAGCTCCTCTCCCATAGCCTGTCTCTTGGGTTCGGAAAAACGCCGAAGGGCTTGTTTGACAGGTTTAAATCTTTTTAGGATATTTAAGCTGTGTTCGGCCAGCCTGCGTGGGATCCCTGGCATGTCTGAAGGGTGCCAGGCGAAGATGTCCTAGTTCTCTCGTAGGAACTCTCACAGTGTGGCGTCTGCATCAGGGTTCAGTCGTGCCCCGATTGAAGTTGTTTTATTGGGGTCCGTTGGATGGACCTGGAATTTGACTATTTCGTCGGCTGGCTTGAAGGATGTGGATTTGGATCTCTTATCGAGTATCACATCATCCCTGTTAACCGTGAAGCGCAACGCAGTCAATTCCTCGGCCGCTAAGGCTTCGGATAGCGCCTCAAGGGCTAATGCGGTCGTCTTATTTTCGGCGCGGAGTGCTATGTCTGGATCACTAGCTAGAGTGATAATTCCATTCGGCCCGGGCATCTTAAGCTTCATGTACCCGTAATGGGGTATTGCTTGGAAGATTGTGAATGCTTCCCTCCCTAGTAAAGCGTGATATTCGCTCTTAAATGGGGCCACCTGAAACGTGACTTCTTCGGACCTGTAATTATCCGGCGTGCCGAACACCACATCTAGTGTGATTTTTCCTGTGCAGCGCGCTTCCCGACTGGGGATTATTCCTCTAAAGGTTGTGCTGCTTCGCTCGACGCGGTTCCAGTCTATTTCCATTTTTTGAAGGGTTTCCTCATAAATGAGGTTCAGTCCGCTGCCTCCATCCATGAGCACCTTGGTGAGGCGAAAGCCGTCCACTATGGGACTGAGGACCAATGCGGCTGGTGCTCGAGCTGTTCGGAATCTAAGTTCATCACTTGCGTTGAAGGTAATGGCAGTGTCGCTCCATGGATTTATTGTTGCAACTTGATAGACTTCGACGAGGCTGCGGAGTGTTCTTTTTCGCACATTGTTTGATGCGAAAGTCTCGAAGACTGTGAGAACGGTACTGGTGTCCTTGGGCTGGCTTTCTACGGCCTCCGAAATTAAGAGGTCCTCGCCGATTTTGGCCACCTGCCGGAGTATCCAACATGCTCTAAGGCTGTGAGTTGGTGTGGCGTCCTCTGTACTGTGAATTCTACAGGGTCCATCAGGCCATCTTTCCAGTACGGTTCCATGCCCTGTAGAGGGTTTTGGCTTTTTGGTGTTTATCCCGGGTGTCCTGTGATGATGCACCCTCTTAATTCGGACGGGATTACCATTCAAGGCCGGATTATCCCAAAAATTTATTTTGGTTTTCCAGGCGCTTTCCATCGCACATTATTTTTGTACTATGGACGCCAAGTCAGCGAAGCGTGTGATATCACGACGACTTACGGCGTTAAGGATTCCCTTGTCCGTGCAATTACCGCAAAAAATTGAGATTGCGTCTTCCTCGCGGCAATCCTTTATCCTGTTCATAACCAGGAGGAATCTGGCCTAGTAATGATGTACTGTTTCCTCGGGCCTCTGCCTGATTTGGGAGAGATCGCTTATGATTGGGTGGGCGGGTGTCGTTGAATCTGAAACCTCACCCAATCCAAGATTCGGAGGCCGAAGAGTTTCCGAACTCTGAAGTTCGGATTCTTGGATGTTGTCTAGTGAATCTGGCCCGTTGCCTGATCCTAAGCTCAGGTCTTGAGTTATATCTCCCCCTCCGCGGGTATCCGGCTTGGAGGGATCGGGAATTCGGACGTAGCTAGTCCTTAAAATAGATGAAGGGTCGCCGCACAGCGTCTCTACCACAACAACATGGTGGGTGACTTGGGGAGAGTTAATTTCTCTTAGATCAGGTTTAAGCCCAACCTGGTCGTAATCCATAGCGACCCCCAGGGCGGCGATGCGATCCAAGAGCTCGTTTACGGAAGAGACCTCCATTGGATCTAGCTGCTCGACGAGCTCCGAGCTGATGTGTAGGTTGCTTTTGATGACCCGAGAGGTCACCCTCGGCGCAACAGCCGAACAGGCGGTCATGAGGAAACCACCTAGCCGGAGGGTTTGGCCGACAGCCAAGGCTCCCTTAGCAACGGCACCGTCTTTAAAGACGGGAGGAGGCATCCTTCCTGATTGTGACGGCACAGAGGAACTCTCAATGAAAGCACCAATGTCGGTGTCAAAACCAGCGGATCTCGGGTAGGGGGTCCCGAATTGTGCGTCTAGGCCGGATGGTAACAGGAGGCAGGGAACACGATGTTTTACCCAGGTTCGGGCCCTCTTGATGGAGGTAAAACCCTACGTCCTGCTTGATTAATATTGATGATATGGGTAGTACAACAGTTAGGTGTGGCGGAGATGCGTATGTTGAGATGGATGTGTGGCCACACGAGGAAGGATCGAGTCCAGAATGATGATATACGAGATAGAGTTGGGGTAGCACCAATTGAGGAGAAGCTTGTCCAACATCGTTTGAGATGGTTTGGGCATATTCAGCGCAGGCCTCCAGAAGCTCCAGTGCATAGCGGACGGCTAAAGCGTGCGGAGAATGTCAAGAGAGGGCGGGGTCGACCGATTTTGACATGGGAGGAGTCCGTTAAGAGAGACCTGAAGGATTGGAGTATCGACAAAGAGCTAGCTATGGACAGGGGTGCGTGGAAGCTTGCTATCCATGTGCCAGAGCCATGAGTTGGTTGCGAGATCTTATGGGTTTCACCTCTAGCCTACCCCAACTTGTTTGGGACTAAAGGCTTTGTTGTTGTTGTTGTTGTTGTATATGGGTAGTACAAGAGTAGATCTACCATGAGATCAAGGAGGCTAAACCCTAGAAGCTAGCCTACGGTATGATTGTTGTATATGGAGTTGATTGCCTACGGACTACAACCCTCCGGTTTATATAGACACCGGATAGGGTTAGGGTTACATAGAGTCGGTTACAATGATAGGAGATCTTGAATATCCGCATCGCCAAACTTGCCTTCCACGCCAAGGAAAGTCCCATACGGACACGGGACGAAGTCTTCAATCTTGTATCTTCATAGTCCTGGAGTCCGGCTGAAGGTATAGTCCGGCTACCCGAACACCCCCTAATCTAGGACTCCCTCACACTGCTTGCAAACTTCCACAATGGGGTAGTATAAGGGATCCTCGCAAATCTGAATTTAGAGATTTTCTTGCTAGCATAACTGTGGGAGAATCTAGAGATATTACACAAGCTACCATAGGGAGCATTCACTTTCCTGCTATACATTATTTTGCTCTCTTCATAGGTAGATGCATAAACGATAAAGATGAGGCATGTCACATCTGTGTCCCTGACCTCAGTATTCTTAGGAGTGCTGTGTTAGGAGACAAATCATATAATTTGGGAGGCATTGTTGCACGTAGGTTGCATCTTAATAGACTTAATGGAGATTTCTTTGGTGGAATTTATGCAACCCGCATAGCTATTTTTCTTAGTATAGCCATACGCGAAGATGATATTGAATTACCTCCTGCTTATCTAGATTTTAATGCTATGGTTCACCACCAGTTTGTCGAGAGGAACGAATCACCTCTCCAGTATCGACTAATCTTTGACTAACGTCGTGCTGTCCGTATTACTCTCCCTGCTCCTGCCTTCTTTGATTATCAGGCAAGAGGAGGATATACTATTGCCAGAGAGGAGGCAGATGAGTACGAGAGGAGAGAGGAGGCCGCTCGTCGCCACACTGCAGCTCAGCAGGCGATAGCTGCTGCATCGCAGTACGACCCCAACTACTATTATGGATATCCGCCAGGCCAGCCGTGGCCATAGACCAACTTAGGCCAAAAGCCTAAGCTTGGGGGAGTACGTATTTCCCACCGACATTACATTTATGTTCACACACTCATTGCTAGATATCGGTGCTCATACTTTTTCATTGTATCATCCATGCTAGTTTATTTCACTTTTATGCTTTCTTCTTGTGTGTTTAATAAACCTTAAGAAAAACCAAAAAAAATTAATTGTAGCTTTTAATTAATTTACTTTCCATGCTTGTAGTAGTAATTAAAAAGAAAACCCAAAAAGATTTCATGTTCTTCTTTTGCTTGTTGGGAGCTTTCCCATGTAAATAGTTTTATTTCTTTTCTTTGGGGGTCGATAGGAGAAGACCATAATTAAATTGCTGAAGTGGCTCTTATATGCATTATTGTTTATCTGACAAAAGAGCCCATATTGCCTTGTCTTCTCCTGTTTATTGAATGCTTGCAGATTCCAGCTTAGTCCAATGCACGTACACTATTATTAATATTCACATCATTCGATCGTGCAAGTGAAAGGCAATTATGATGTTATATGATGGACTGGCTGAGATGAGAAAAGCTGGTATGAACTCGAGCTCTTTTGTTTTTGTAAATATGATTAGTTCATTGTTCCTGATTCAACCTATTATGAATAAACATGTTTGCAATGACAATTAGAGATCATAGTTTCTTGTGCCATGCTTGATTAGCTATGAGTTATAATGGTTTACCTTGCGTGCCAACATGCTATTAAAATGGTTATGATGTGGTATGATAGGGTGGTATCCTCCTCTGAATGATTTAAGTGACTTGACTTGGCACATGTTCACGCATGTAGTTGAAACAAAATCAACATAGCCTTCACGATATTTTCATGGTGGATTATATCCTACTCATGCTTGCATTCGGTGTTGATTAATTTTAATGCATGTTCATGACTGTTGTCGCTCTCTAGCTGGTCGATTCCCAGTATTTTGCTAGCCTTCACCTGTACTAAGCGGGAATACTGCTTGTGCATCCAATCCCTTAAACCCCAAAAGTTATTCCACATGAGTCCACTATACCCACCTATATACGGTATCTACCTGCCGTTCCAAGTAAATTTGTATGTGCCAAACTCTAAACCTTCAAATAAATATCCTATTTTGTATGCTCGGATAGCTCATGTATCAACTAGGGTTATCTGTATCTTCCATGTTAGGCGGGTTATTCTCAAGAGGAGTGGACTCCGCTCCTCACTCACGAGATAAATGGCTGGTCACCGGGATGCCCAGTCCCATGCTTTATGCAAACTAAATCAAAATAATTGCAAACAAAACTCCCCCTCGGACTCTTGTTAGTTGGAGGCACTCGTTGTTTCGAGCAAGCCATGGATTGATGCTTGTTGGTGGAAGGGGGAGTATAAACTTTACCATTCTATTTGGGAACCTCCTATAATGTGTGTAGCATGGAAGATATCGCCATCTCTTGGTTGTTATGTTGACAATGAAAGTATACCGCTCAAAATATTATTCACCACTATTTCAAAACCGAGCTCTGGCACCTCTACAAATCCCTGCTTCCCTCTGCAAAGGGCCTATCTATTTACTTTTATGTTGAGTCATCATCCTTTTATTAAAAAGCACCAGTTGGAGAGCACCGCTGTCATTTGCATTCATTACTGTTAGTTTACATTGAGTATGACTTGACTGGATCTCTTTTACCATGACTTACAATGTCTAGTCAGTCCTTGGTCTTTAAAGGTGCTCTGCATTTATGTTTTGCGATCTCAGAAAGGGCTAGCAAGATACCACCTTGTTATATCACATTATGATTTTTTTGAGAAAGTGTTGTCATCCGAGATTTATTATTATGGCTCGCTAGTTGATTATGCTATTGATATGAGTAAACTTGAGACCTATGCGTTATTGTGAATGTGGTTAGTTATAATCTTTGCTGAAAACTTGAATGCTTGCTTTATGTATTTACAACAACAAGAGCAAACAGAGTTTGTAAAAGTTTTTCTTTATCACTTTCAGTTTATCAACTGAATTGCTTGAGGACAAGCAAAGGTTTAAGCTTGGGGGGAGTTGATACCTCTCCAACGTATCTACTTTTCCAAACACTTTTGCCCTTGTTTTGGACTCTAACTTGCATGATTTGAATGGAACTAACCCGGACTGATGCTGTTTTCAACAGAATTACCATGGTGTTATTTATGTGCAGGAGCAAACGTTCTCGGAATGACCTGAAACTTCATGGAGCCACTTTTCAGAAAATAAGAAAAATACCTGCAAAAGATGAAGGCCAGGGGGCCCACCATCTCTCCACGAGGGTGGGAAGCGCGCCTGCCCCCCTAGGGCGCGCCCCCCTACCTCGTGGGCCCCCTGTTGCCTCTCCGACTCCAACTCCACCTCCATATATTGAGTTTTGGGGAGAGAAAATATTAGAGAGAAGAAATCATCGCGTTTTACGATACGGAGCCGCCGCCAAGCCCTAAAACCTCTCGGGAGGGCTGATCTGGAGTCCGTTCGGGGCTCCGGAGAGGGGAATCCGTCGCCATCGTCATCATCAACCATCCTCCATCACCAATTTTATGATGCTCACCGCTGTGCGTGAGTAATTCCATCGTAGGCTTGCTGGACGGTGATGGGTTGGATGGGATCTATCATGTAATCGAGTTAGTTTTGTTAGGGTTTGATCCCTAGTGTCCACTATGTTCTGAGATTGATGTTGCTATGACTTTGCTATGCTTAATGCTTGTCACTAGGGCTCGAGTGCCATGATTTCAGATCTGAAACTATTATGTTTTCATCAATATATGAGTGTTCTTGATCCTATCTTGCAAGTCTATAGTAACCTGTTATGTGTTATGATCCGTTAACCCCGAAGTGACAATAATCGGGATACTTACCGGTGATGACCATAGTTTGAGGAGTTCATGTATTCACTATGTGTTAATGCTTTGTTCCGGTTCTCTATTAAAAGGAGGCCTTAATATCCCTTAGTTTCCGTAAGGACCCCGCTGCCACGGGAGGGTAGGACAAAAGATGTCATGCAAGTTCTTTTCCATAAGCACGTATGACTATATTCGGAATACATGCCTACATTATATCAATGAACTGGAGCTAGTTCTGTGTCACCCTAGGTTATGACTGTTACATGATGAACCGCATCCGGCATAATTATCTATCACCGATCCATTGCCTACGAGCTTTTCATATATTGTTCTTCGCTTATTTACTTTCCCGTTGCTATTGCTATCATCACTACGAAATACCAAAAACATTGCTTTTACTATCGTTACCTTTTGTTACCATTACCACTACTATCATATTATTTTGCTACTAAATACTTTGCTGCAGATACTAAGTTTCCAGGTGTGGTTGAATTGACAACTCAGCTGCTAATACTTGAGAGTATTCTTTGGCTCCCCTTGTGTCGAATTAATAAATTTGGGTTGAATACTTTACCCTCGAAAACTGCTGCGATCCCCTATACTTGTGGGTTATCATGGGGGCACGCCTACCCCCCTGGACGTGCCTCCCTGCCTCGTTGCCTCCTCGATTCTTGCTTGATGTCCACTCCAAGTCTCCTGGATCATGTTTGTTCTAAAAATAACTCCCCCAAAGGTTTCATTTCGTTTGATATTCCTTTTCTGCGAAACACTGAAATAGGCAAAAAAACAGCAATTTGCACTGGGCCTTTGGTAGTAGGTTAGTCTCAAAAATAATATAAAAAGGTATATTAAAGCCCATTAAACATCCAAAACAGATAATATAATAGCATGGAACAATCAAAAAATATAGATACGTTTGATGTCTACTACACAACCTTTTTCTTGTAGACGTTGTTGGGCCTCCAAGTGCAGAGGTTTGTAGGACAATAGCAAATTTTCCTCAAGTGGATGACCTAAGGTTTATCAATCCGTGGGAGGCATAGGATGAAGATGGTCTCTCTCAAACAACCCTGCAACCAAATAACAAAGAGTCCCTTGTGCCCCCAACACACCCAATACAATGGTAAATTGTATAGGTGCACTAGTTCGGCGAAGAGATGGTGATACAAGTGTAATATGGATGGTAGATAAAGGTTTTTGTAATCTGAAAATGTAAAAACAGCAAGGTAACTAATGATAAAAGTGAGCGTAAACGGTATTGCAATGCGTTGAAACAAGGCCTGGGGTTCATACTTTCACTAGTGCAAGTTCTCTCAACAATAATAACATAATTGGATCATATAACTATCCCTCAACATGCAACAAAGAGTCACTCCAAAGTCACTAATAGCGGAGAACAAACGCAGAGATTATTGTAGGGTACGAAACCACCTCAAAGTTATCCTTTCTGATCGATCTATTCAAGAGTCTGTAGTAAAATAACACGAAGTTATTCTTTCCGTTCAATCTATCCTAGAGTTCGTACTAGAATAACACCTTAAGACGCAAATCAACCAAAACCCTAATGTCACCTAGATACTCCAATGTCACGTCAAGTATCCGTGAGTATGATTATATGATATGCATCACACAATCTCAGATTCATCTATTCAACCAACACAAAGAACTTCAAAGAGTGCCCCAAAGTTTCTACCGGAGAGTCAAGACGAAAACGTGTGCCAACCCCTATGCATAAGTTCACGAGGTCACGGAACTCGCAAGTTGATCACCAAAACATACATCAAGTGGATCACGTGATATCCCATTGTCACCACAGATAAGCACATGCAAGACATACATCAAGTGTTCTCAAATCCTTAAAGACTCAATCCGATAAGATAACTTCAAAGGGAAAATTCAATCCATCACAAGAGAGTAGAGGGGGAGAAACATCATAAGATCCATCTATAATAGCAAAGCTCGCGATACATCAAGATCGTGCCGACTCAAGAACACGAGAGAGAGAGAGAGAGAGAGAGAGAGAGAGAGAGAGAGAGAGAGAGAGAGATCAAACACATAGCTACTGGTACATACCCTCAGCCTCGAGGGTGAACTACTCCCTCCTCGTCATGGAGAGCGTCGGCATGATGAAGATGGCCACAGGAGAGGGATTCCCCCTCCGGCAGGGTGCCGGAATTGGTCTAGATTGGTTTTCGGTGGCTATAGAGGCAGGGTGCCGGAATGGGTCTAGAATGGGTCTGGAAGTTTCAGTATATATAAGAGGTTTTGGCGTCGAGAACAAGTCAGGGGGGTCTCTGGGCTGTCCACAAGGCAGGGAGGCGCGCCCAGGGGGGTGGGCGCACCCCCACCCTTGTGGGCAGCCCGGGACTCTTCTGGCCCAACTCTTTTACTCCATGGCCTTCTTCCGGTCCAAAAATAAGTTATGTGAAGTTTCAGGTCAATTGGACTCCGTTTGATTTTCCTTTTCTACGATACTCAAAAACAACGAAAAAAATAGAAACTGGCACTAGGCTCTAGGTTAATAGTTTAGTCCCAAAAATCATATAAAATAGCATATAAATGCATATAAAACATCCAAGGTTGCTAATATAATAGCATGGAACAATCAAAAATTATAGATATGTTGGCGACATATCAACGTTGGAGACATATCATTACCCCTACTATTTTTCTGTGTTCACATGATTAAGCTACTGTAGTAATCATGTATTATAGCTTTCGTTTCAATAAAGTGCCAAGTAAAGCCTTTGGGATGGTCTATGGTGATAGTTGATTTGATCTTGCTGAAAAATAGAAACTTTTGCGCTCAGGAAAATAATTCTCATTTTTAACAGAAGCGTGATAAAATATTGATTCTTTTTGCAGAAGATTAATAGAAAATTTCCCGAGTTTTCCTAATTTTCCAGAATTTTTGGAGTAACATAAGTATGGTTGGATTACAGATTACTACAGACTGTTCTGTTTTTGACAGATTCTGTTTTCAATGAATAGTTTGCTTGTTTTCTAATTTATATGGCTTATATTGCTCAATATAAATTGTGGAAATGATATGCTATAGTAGGCATTGTGTGAGAACAATTATGAATCTTGTCTTTTACAGTACCAAAGTGAAATGGTTTGCTCTTTATCATACTAACCTATCTCACAAAGTTCCGTTAAGTTTTGTGTGATTCAATTTTTCAAGTTTTGGGTGAGATATCGATATGAGGAGAATAAGGAGTGACAAGACCCTAATATTGGGGATGCCCAAGGAACCCCTAGTTAATATCTAAGGAAGATCCAAGCAACTAAGCTTGGGGATGCCCCCTCTTTCGTCTCCAACATTATCGGTAACCTCACTTGGAGCTATGTTTTCATTCGTCACATGATATGAGTTTTACTTGGAGAGTCATTTTATTTTGTTAGGATTTGCTTGCTGTTATTTAGAATAATGTTTTGCATCTTTTATTTCAATAAAAATGTCAAGTATAGCCTTTGACATGCTTATTTTGCAAGTCTACACGTTGTTGTTTTATAACAGAAAGTTTATCGCTGTTGAAAACAATCCCTAGAAAAGTCAAAATGTGATAAAATGTTGAAACTTTATGCATATTAAGCTCTGATAAATTTTCTAAAGTGTGTTAAATTTTCATAATTTTTGAAGTTAAATAAGTATTGATACTCATGCATTCCTTACAGACTGTACTGTTTTGGCAGATTGCTGTTATGTTTGCATTGTTTGCATATGTTTTCTTGTTTAATGATTCTATTTGAGGATAGGAGTGTTAAATATGCAGAGGAGTTTAGTATGAAATGTTAAATAATAATTTTAGTAATTTGCTACAGTAGAGAATGATAAAGTTTTTGCATTGCTTTATACTAACTTATCTCACGTGTTCTTGTTGAGTTTTGTGTGGATGGCGTTTTTAAGATTTAGGGAAACCGTGATATGAGAAGAATTAAGAAGACACAGGCATCCCAAGATAATATTTCAAGAAGTCTCAAGTATCTAAGCTTGGGGATGCCCCGGTAGGCATCCCACCTTTCTTCCTCAACAATTATTATTAGTATCGGTTGAGCCTAAGTTTTTGCTTCTTCACATGATGTGTGCTATCCTTGGAATGTCATTTTATTTTGTTTTGCTTGCTGTTTTAATAAAATACTTAGATCTGGAAGTTTTTTTAAATAAGAGAGAGTCCTCAAGTAGCTACCCATTTACATAACTACTCGCTTGATCTTCACTTATATCTTTTTGGAATAGCTTGTCATTTACTCTTGTGCTTCACTTATATACTTTGACTAATTGTTGAATGAATTGAATATCATGAAGTTGAAATTATATCATGCCTAGTAGTAGCTTCACATTGGGTTTAGAAAGTGAAATCTTTTGAAGCTTCACAATCACAATATTGGTCATACAAGTAATTCATGAATTATTAGTAGAAGGAAGAGAACTTTCACATGCAAATACACTATCATGGAAATCTTTTGTGATTGTGAGCCCCCATCAAAATATTATATGCCAAAATTATTGACGTTGGACAAGGAAGACAACGTAATGGTTTATGTTTGTTCATATTCACATAGAAGTTATATTGTCATAGATCCTTGTGGTGCTTGCCCCCCATCCTTGCTAGCCAAAAATTCCGCATCAAGTAGAGATACTACTTGTGCATCCAAAAACCCTTAAACCCAAATATTATCTTCAAGAGTCCACCATACCTACCTAAGTATTGAGCAAGATCCTTCAAGTAAGTTGTCATCGGTGCAATAAGGCAATAAAATTTGCTTCTAAAAGTGTGAGATCATTTAGTGTAAGAGAAAATTGAGCATTGTACGACCTTGTGATGGTGAAGAATAAAAGCGACAGACTGCATAATTAAGGTTACCATCACAAGGGGCAATACAACGTGACGTTCTTTTGCACTAAGGGGTTGAGCATACAAACAAACTGCTTCCCTCTGCAAAGGGTCTATCTTTTACTTTTATGCAAAGAGTCAAAGTTCTTCTCTTTGTTCCTTTTTATTTTTATCTTTGGCAAGCATCATGTGGTGAGGAAAGATCTAGGCACATATATCCAATTGGATATGGGTAGCATGAGTTATTATTGTTGACATCACCCTTGAGGTGAATACGTTGGGAGGTGAAATTATAAGCCCCTATCTTTCTATGTGTTCGATTGAAACGTTTTGCTCATGTGTATGCGGTGAGTGTTAGAAATCATAGAAGACTATATGATGGTTGAGTATGTGGAGCTCTTACTTAAACTCTGTTGAATAAGTTGAATTACAATGTTTGGTGACTGAGAACATAGGTTGTTGAGTTTCAAGAGAATTCATCGTTTGAACCTTAACAAGTGAATTGGTTGCTAGTTTAACATGAGAAGTTTTATAAGAAAGAGTTTCTATTATGATGCTAGGAAAAGTGACTGAAATTATCATTGATCAAACTTATGCACTTTGTTAGTATTCACACTTCATAATTTTTTTATCATTTACCTACTCGAGGACGAGTAGGAATTAAGCTTGGGGATGCTGATACGTCTCCAACGTATCTATAATTTATGAAGTATTCATGTCATGTTTACAGTAATTTTATATGGTTTTGGTATGATTTGCATGAAACTAACCAGAACTGACACCGTTTTCAGCAGAACTACCGTGGTGTTGTTTTTTATGCAGAAATGAAAGTTCTCCAAATGAGCTGAAACTTTTTGACGGTTTTTTTTGGAACGAAAAAGACCCCCGAAGCTTCGTGGGAGGGGCAGAAGAGCCACGAGGAGGGCACAACCCACCAGGGCGCGCCTGGTGGGCCAGGCTCGCCCTGGTGGGTTGTGCTCACCTCAAGGCCCATCTTTGCGTGAAAACGACACCAAAAAATCCTATAAATAGAGAAACCATCAGAAATAACCCAAGATCAGAAGTTTCGCCACCACAAGGCTCTGTAGCCACCGAAAACCAATCTAGACCCTGTTCTGGCACTCTGCCGGAGGGGAAAATCATCACCGGTGGCCATCTTCATCATACCGGTGGACACCACGACGAGGAGGGAGTAGTCCACCCTCGGGGCTGAGGGTTTGTACCAGTAGCTATGTGTTTAATCTCTCTCTCTCTCTTGTGTTCTTGAGATGTCACGATCTTGATGTATCGCAGGCTTTGTTAATATAGTCGGATCATATGGTGTTTTCCCCTCTCTGTCTTGTTGTGATGAATTGAGTTTTTCCCTTTGAGATTTCGTTGTTATCGGATTGAATACTTTTATTGATTTGAGAGCACTTGATATATGTTTTGTATATGAATACTTGTGGTGACAATGGGGTATCATATTGATTCACTTGATATGTGTTTTGGCATTCAACTTGCAGATTCCTGCGGTGACATTGGGGTAATCTATGCATAGGGGTTGATGCACGTTCTCGTCTTTTGTTTCTCTGGTAGAAATCTTGGGGCACTCTTTGAGTTTCTTTGTGTTGGATCGAGTATTATGAATCTGAAATTATTTGGTATTATTTTAGTACGAACTCTTGGATAGATCGATCGAAAAGAATAGCTTCGAGGTGGTTTCGTACCCTACAAACGATTTCTTCTTATGCTCTCCGCTAGATAGGAACTTTGGAGTGATTCTTCGTTGCACGTTGAGGGGTGGTTATATGATCCAATTATATTAGCATTGTTGAGAGATTGCATTAGCGAAAGTACGGACCCTAGGCCTCATTTTTGTGCCTGTTTACATTGCAGTACCATTTTTGTGCCCGTTTACTATTTGCTACCTTGCTATTTTTATTTATTTAGATTATAAAAATATATTTCTACCATCCATATCACACTTTTATCATCATCTCTTCGCCGAATTAGTGCACCTATATAATTTTCCATTGTATTAGGTGTGTTGGGGACACAAGAGATTTCTTGTATTTGGTTGCAGGGTTGTTTGAGAGAGACCATCTTTATCCTATACCTCTCACGGATTGATAAACTTTAGGTCATCCACTTAAGGGAAAATTGCTACTGTCCTACAAAACTCTGCGCTTGGAGGCCCAAGATGAGTCTACAAGAATAAAGTTGCGTAGTAGACATCATTGGGCCCAGCTCAAGTTGGCCCATATATTGAGGCTAATTGATTAGACTGAAAAGCTAGGTAGTAGTGGGGGGGGGGTGTACGAGGCTGCCGGCCTACAAACTTGCCTGAAACCGGGCAACCTTCCTAATTGTCGCCTAAATTGATTGATTTTAGCCTAGAGGGGTGGATTGCGAGATTTGACAAGTTTTGCCACTTTTTACCTAAATCTAGGCCACTTTTAGGTGGAACTTAGGCGTTCCTGGCTTCATATGCCTAAAACCTGACTAGTGCCTCCGTCAACTTATGGGCTTGGTGTTGAGAAACGTAGTATGCAGTTTTGGAGTCGTGCGTTGGAGTTGGCCTAATGGGGTGTCGGCTCCAGGTTCGCCCTTGATTGTGTCCGGCGGCTAGGTGTCGACGAATGGGTCCTCGGGGTGTGTTATGTTGGTTTGTTTTGGTATATAATGGGGGTGGTCTTGCTCTGCACCGGTGCTCGTCCCACACATACTTCTCTTCATGTCGCTCACAAAGCCTCTTCTAGATTTCTCTGCGGTGGTCCTTCCTTGTTGCTGGTTTTGGACCGCGGTGCGTATGGTTTTCATGCCAGGATAAGAACCCAGCGCCTAGCGCCGGCCACAGGGTTGTGTCCATCTCATTTAAAATTAGCCAGTCAGCCTTATTCGCCCTATGGTCATGGCGTTGAAAAAAACAGTTTTTTCATCTTTTCCCCATCCCGCACGGCAGGCCTCCTCATCGAATCTACAGCGCCGGGCTACCCTCCTCCCTCCGTTCTCCTCGATGCGCCCACGGTGACCTCGCCTCACCACTGGAGCGCCTCCCGTCTGGCGCAATTCCTCCTCTCCTACCTCCCGTCTACTCCTCCTTTGTCGCAGCGCCCTGCCATGCGCCTGTCATGCCACAAGCAGAGCGCCGGCTCTCCGCCGCGCTTCCTCCTCTCCCTCCTCCGGTCACCTCCTCCCACTGTGCCCACGGCCATCGACCGTGCCGACCAGTCGCGCCACAGGCAAAGCACCGGCCATCCGCTGTGTTTCCTCCTCTCTCTCCTATTGTTGTGCCCCCGGCACCCACGCATCCACCTGCCCACCATGCGCGCCGCCACCCCTGTACGCCTCCTCCATCGCCAGACTGACTCCCGGTCCCACCTTCAAGCCGCCGTTGCTGCTCACCACACCATTAGCAGCTCCCCTCACAACACACTTTCCTCAGCTCCGAGCGTGACGCGGGTTGTCCGCCATGGTCACCGGCCACCCAGAACGGACCCTCTGCACACCGGTCCTCTGCACCCCGGCGTGGATGGCGAGGCGAGGAGCCCAATTCAAAGAGGTGAGCACTTCCGCAGTTTTTCACTGCTGCTCGCTAGGCGTCTGAAGCTGGAAGCTAGAGATCTTCAAATTTTTCGTTTGCTGACACCAAACCAGCCCACTTTGTGGACGCCTTTGCAGCCCAATGCTCCAAATGGCCCATGTTTTTTATCTTCTCCGATGCCATCACTTAAACCCTTCAGCTGCTGGTCATTAGTGACGGGCGCTTCACTTCCTCTTCCTATGATCTCTGTAGAAGAAACTGATGGATTCTTCTTTAAATTCGGTGCTCCACCCGAACTCACTTTGTACCAATCATCCTCCATACGGGTGGGCGTCTGCCATACCTCTCATGCCCGTACCACTGGTGATCAACTCCCTCCCCTCTCCTTCTCGACATTCCCTGTGACGTATTGATCTATGCACGTGATTCAACCTCCCGCCGGCGTCTCCCACCCTCCTCCCTCGCCCAACGGCCAGCGACGATGTGCCCGTGGCCCCAACAACCAGCCTGCTTCTTCCGCCTTGATCTGAAGATGACGGTCTGGAGGAGGCCCACGACGGTGTCCCGTTTCTTCTCTGGTCAAGCTCTTCTTTTCTTCTGAATAAGGCTTTTGTCAGGTTCTTGTGCTCTTCTCTAATTATTATTTTTGGCGAAACATAGCTAGATCACTATTTTCATTCATTAAGAACGGGAGCACACCTCAAAATGAGGTGGAAAGTTTTGTTACAGATCCACTGTGCAAGGTCGACAGAAGGAAATAAAGAAGGATGAATTACAGTAGGAGTATAAGTAGGATTAGATGATTAGTGATTGAAAGCTGCAAAGCAGCAAAGGCCTGGACTGGTTAAACTTTTCTTATCCATGATTACCCAGCCACCGGACGCTCTTGATCTAACCGTCCGCAAGGTGCCCAGCTCCAGAACAATGAAATCATACTTATGCAGGAACGGCGAAGCTTGGAGATTGAAAATACGGTCAGATCGCTCCATCCATATGCGCCACAAAATAATCATGACAATGGACAAGAAAGTATGCACTCTGCAATCAGGAATATAGTCCAGAGCATGCAGCCACCAGTCAATCAAGCTAAGAGTATTGAACTGAGTAAAAAATGGTACTCCTATGTCTCTCTTGTGCCTCACCTGCCATACATTGGCATATTCCGCCGGCTGAACCTGACCTCTCTGTCACGGGATGTATGTAGGTAGTGGTACAAAGATAAATGGTGGGGTGTGATTGTGTGAAGCAGCTGGTGGGTTATGGGGGATATTATCGTCGCATCACACGCCGTCGCCATCCGCTTACATGAAGGTTTCAGAAGCTCCCTCTTTGCCACCACTGTTATCTTTTCTCTATTTGGTTAGCGTTGTTTTTTCTCTTCAATATTTTAGCTATTAGAAATGTTGAATCTCTTGGTATTTGACCATCGACCTGAGAAGTAGTACCTTTTTGATAAATAGTTTGGTAAAACTACATCATTCAGTTTATTTCATGGATCACCTCCGGTGGTAGTTATTTTTAATTTTTAAATCAAGATGGAAGTACAACAAAAATTCTGATTGTTGCTTTGCTACAAATGAAAAGGATAAAATCATTAGAGTAGGAAACTTCTAGACAAAGTAAAATCTACATGTATAAGTCTTCGAAAAAGTTATCATACCAGTATATATAAATAAAATTTAGTTTTTTTGTACAGTACTGCTTCCTTAGCAACTAAAAGAACTTTATCGATTTATGCTATTCATGATGCCTCTCTGGATGTTTGGAACATATATCTCTGCTGACTTATTAGGTGCGCTTTACCTCCACTATCATATGCCCATACTTTATTTTTCCAGTTGTCAAAATTTTGCCATACAAATTTTGTCTCATTTGGAGCGACTGTACTAGAAATACTTCAATGTTCTACAAATTCAACATAGTTACTTGGGAGAGGAAATCGGTGCACGTTACTGATAATTCTCTTTATCTTTGTGCAGAAATATATTTGTCCAACATTTCAATATGTATTAATAATCATTCATACAATATATGTTTTTCTTCGAATCTACCCATAAAAACCACAACGTCCCGCAGCAACGCACGGGGTATCATCTAGTATCTTCAGTTTTCGTGGGCTCTTTTCCAGCTCCTCTGATAAAAGAAAACTGTTGGTGAGAGGAAAGTTTCTCGTCAAACTGCCACAGTCACCAGCTCCAGATTCTGAACGTCCCCGCTGCCATCGACCAGCCGCGTGCGCGCTAGCTAGCCGTCGTTGCCGCACGTGCGTGCATGCTAGCCGTCAGACGCCGTTGTCGGGCGTGCGTGGGTGGTAGCTAGCCGCCCCGTCTGGGATAGCACGAGGCAATAAAGGAGGCTTGGCCAGGAGCCGTGGAGGGTCGCCGCACGAGGCGGGCCAGGAGCCGCTTGCAGCACCATTGCCATGGCTGCGGCCAGGACCCAATTGCAACCTATATTTTGCTTTTAGGGGGCTTCATGCTATTCTTTAGGGGCTCTGTTATAATTTTTTTCGAGGGAGAGAAAAATAGAAGGAGAGAACAAATTGCGTACCGTAGCTTTATAGAAGGAGAGAAAAATAGTACATAACATCTACCACTCACTATGAACAGCGGGCGTAACACAACACCACATCCGGCTATCCTCAGGACAGCCACGCTCGACAACACAACTACAACATGGAAAAACCTGCCCAAAACCAAAAAACCTCGCCGCGTCTTGATCGACACCGAACACCTCCGAAGAACAGCAACTCCAGCTTCCTTTGGATTCATCAGCAATGACCATACATAGCGCCAGAGGGGAGCGGTCAGGGCCACGACGAACACCGGAGGAGCGCCAACAGAAAACTCGGTCTCCTCACACGATGCTCCCAACAGAGAAACGACGTTGCAGACGCCGCCATCATGCCTCTCCAGAGGACCAAGGCTTTCGCCTGGAGACAACTGCCAACACCAAGCACGAGGGAGATGGCGACACACTCGACGTCGCCTCCAGAGAGGGGAACGACACCCCGCGGGTGCCATCGACGCCGGTCGGCCAAACCGGATAGGATTTTCATCCGTAATGTTGCGCATCTCGACTCCGACGAGGTACCGGGCAGCACTGTTCCTGAAGCCTCGCACTGCTGTCATCGTAGCAAATCCGCCGAAGCCGTGTAGACATGGCCCAACACCATCCGCACTGTCGAGAGAGCGCGAATCAGGCCTCCACCAACATCGCCGTCGAGAAGCAACCATATCCTCCAAGCGGAGCAAAAGCCAGATCCGCTCCATCGGCCTTCATCGACACCGAGAGACTACTGCCAGATTGGATCTGGCCCGCCCCTCCAACCTCACTCCGGCGCCATCTCCACCGGGGCATCACCGCGATCCCCTCACACGGAGGCGGCCGGAAGCCCGCTGCACGCCAGGACACCTTCCT
Source organism: Triticum dicoccoides (assembly GCF_002162155.2). Lineage (NCBI taxonomy): Eukaryota > Viridiplantae > Streptophyta > Magnoliopsida > Poales > Poaceae > Triticum > Triticum dicoccoides. The sequence continues at coordinate 69,077,756 of NC_041382.1, read as the reverse complement.
GGCAGGGCCATCTCGGGCGCCGCCGCCCCCATGGCTGATCCAACACCGTCGCCGCCGTTGCTAGTGCTCCACCTGTAGCCACCTACCGGTAGTGCTCCTCGCCAAGATCCGGCGAACGCCCTCGCCGTGTCGCCGTAGTGCCTCCAAACCTCCACCAAACAGCCGACACCACCCCGCCAAGCACACCGCAACCACCAACACCACCATGGTGCCCAGCAGCAGTCAGCCTTGGCGAAACCACAAGACGAGGAACCAAAGGCGAGAGCTTCCCTACCGCCATCACCTGCACCATGCAGAGATGACCGGCCAAGCAGCCTGAACATCACCACCGGAGCCAGATCCGGCAACACCAAGCTAGCTCTGACGTCCCAATGCACCACGACTGCTGCCGCTCTTCTAACTACACCTGGACTAGAGCACGAACAACACGTCTCCCTTCTAGCCGCGCCAGAACCCATCTAGCGCACCAGATCGAGAGCACGAGCACACCGCCGCCCTTCAAGCCGCGCCAGATCGGCAGCTCGCAACCGTCGCCTTGAAGCTCCTTTCCCCGAGTAGCTCCCCATCCAAGCCGACCACCGCGCCATTGAAGGAGCCCGAGGCCAACTCCCCGGCGCCCACGAACCGCGTGAGCAACGCGCCGTCCAGGGCCGCGCGCCGCACCGGCCGGATCCAAGCGAGCCAGGCCGGGCGGGGTAGGAATCTGCCGCCGCAGACAAGGTCGCGCGAGGGAGAACACCCCGCCGCTGCCGACCACCATCGGAGTTTTGCCCGGCGGCGGCGAGGGGGCAGGGAGAGGAGGTGTGGTGGGCAGCGGCGGGCTAGGGTTCATCCGTGTCGCCCCCCTGGGAGCGACGCGGACGCGAGGAGGATGACCTGGTATTCCTGGTAGAGTGGTGAGTAGGAGAAAATGGAAGTCTGCTATAAATTTAGATTGCAACAAATGGGCTCCATGCGAACCAACCTCTGGTTGAGATGGTTAGGTGGACAGTGGTATCCCCAACCCACCAGGGTTCAAATCCTGATGCTCGCATTTATCCTGGATTTATTTCAGGAATTCCGGCGATACGCTTTCAGTGGGAGGAGACGTTCCCGTCAACTACGAGGCGCCTACGATGATTTCGTAAAATCTCAAGATGAAATGCCGGCTCAGTCTCTCGGAGGTGCTCATAGAGGTAGGGTATGCGTGTGTACGTTCATAGGGATGAGTGTATGCGTGTTTATATAAGCGCTTGCGTCTGAACTGTGTTAAAAAAAAAGGGCTCCATTTCATCAATCTGAGGGAACACAAATGAGCTCCATTTCATCAATCTGTAGGGGATAGAGATGCTATCATCCAATCCAACCGGATATAATACGGTGAATAATAATAAATACTAGAAAATATCTCGCTCCCCTCCTCGCCCGCCCCGCTGCAACCGCTCCCCCCACCTCCCGCCCGCCCGCGCTGCCGCAACCGCTTCCCCAGCCTCCCGCCCGCGCTGCCGCAACCACCGCCGGGCGCCCGCCCTGCTTGCACCAGCGCCCGCCGACCATGGGCGGGCCCGACGCTGACCCCATCGACCCCATCGACCCCTCCGCCTTGTCCCCCATCGACCCCTCCGCCTTGCCCCCCATCGACGGCGCCATCTCCTCCAAGTTTGACCCGGCGGACCGCCGCCCTCGCGCTCTGGTCGGCGTGACCGGCTCGGGGGACGGGACGTGGGCTCTGGTCGGGGCAGCCGTGTCAGGCGACCCGAACTTCCCCGGACACGTCTTCGGCCTCTACAAGGACACCACCGCCGTGGACGAGGAGCTCTCCCCACGTTCCTGCGATTATTCGATGATTGGAACGCTCGGGAAGAGCTCGCTATCGCCAAGCGCAAAAAAGAAGGGAAGAGCACGGGCTCGACGACGACGACGACGACCCCGACGACGCCTCTGCCTCCACGACCCCCGGTGCCCGCGCGGACTCCTTCGCTGATGTCGGCAAGCCCGCCGCCGCCAACGCCGACCACTCTTCGTCCGCGACGCCTGCCTCCGCAGCCTCGTCGTCTCCCTCCGTGGAAGCCGCGCCGCGGGGCGTGAAGAGGGCGCGGGGAGACGACGACACCGCCGCCGCCTCCTCCACACCGGGGGTTGGCTCCCTCGGCGAGTCCGCAGGGGCCAATCCCGACCCAGGGCGCCCCGCCCCTCGGGTGCTCGGCGCGGCCACCGACTCCGATCCGTCCGCGACTCCAGACACCTCTCCCGGTGTCGACCGAGACAACGACGCCAGTTCCGCGTAGGTACGAACCGCCGCTCCCTCCCCTCCTCTCCTCTCCGCTCATGGCCGTAGTCTGGGGTCGGAAAGGCCGCCGGGGTGCATCAGGAAGGGCTCCTCAACCTGGTCTTAGAGTTTGCAATGTGGATCGAGTTCGTAATCGCGCTTGGATTAGTACTGTAATGTTGTGCTGTTAGCAGCATGTTGCAATTCACATAATGATTTGATCGTGGGTATGTCACGTACTGTAGATTTTTGTATAACATTATAACTGCTCTATCTGGTTGTCTATGAAAATCTAGTTATCAGCGAGATTGAGCGTAACTTGCTTTGGTGGGGCGTGGTCATTCAATCACATCATCTTGATTCACATACTCACAAATATGATTTCAGTTTCATATATAGTACTGTCATGGCTATCATGCAAAATTATAGGAATACGTTCTCTGAAAACTTCTAAAATATCCCATTTCACTTTGCTGCTATCATAGTTTACATTTTTTTTTTGTGGGGAATCATAGTTTACATTCTGAATGTGTGTACATGTGACTTTGTGGTACTTGTATCTTTACGCTTAACTGAACCAACTTATTACGTACTTAACATGATTTTTGTGTGTCAGATCATTACTCTTGCTACCAGAACAATATTTAGTATGTTATGACAGTTGCACACATACCATATCCAAATTTATCTAACCTTTTGCCTGGGTTGCACTCGGTCTTAGTACATGTGTAATCTATTAAAGTCTTCCGAATCTATCATTTCATTGTCATTTATGTCCGCCCTAACCTATGCCCAATTCAAGAGTACCTTATCTTGACTCTTTTCTACTCACGCAACTCTTGTCTTACATAAATGAATCCAACATGTCCATAGAATAGACCTAAGATATCCAAGAATACGACATGATTTGTTGATATTAAACCAATGCCAGTTGATGCTTTGTGATGTCTGTTGGCAAGAGCCTCTCTCTCTCGCCTAGTTCTGGGTGGATACACACACGCACGCAAGCTGTTCGAGCAAAATGGACACAAGCAAAAACAGAGGAGGAGCAGAGCAGCACACACACAGGTTGGTTTTCCAGGCAACGAATGCCCTTTTCCATTTACTAAACCAGCGACACACTCCGGCTCTACTCTTTTGATGTCCAGTTACAGAAACCAACACCACTGTAGCCATACCAGTGCACGCACACAGCCCACACTCTGCTACAATACTTGGGTACACACTCAGTACACCCACTACGTGAACTGATGGTTGCAACAGATGCAGTTCACCATCACTCCACTCACCCACAGTGCACCAACACATGGGCACCTTCCAGGTTTTACCACGACCATATTACAACAGGTTTACACAACTAACAATCTTCCTCCTAAACCTTGTTGTCTTCATTTGACAACCACCATGCCAATCCTTCGTCTGAGCTCCAGGAACTTCAAACGCCCAAGGGGCTTGGTAAGTAGGTCTGCCAGCTGATCTCCCGCTGGAACATAGTTCACCCCGATCTTGCCATTCTCCACACAGTCCCTGATAAAATGATAACGTATATCGATATGCTTACTGCGATCATGGTGAACAGGATTTTTGGCCAATGAAATAGCCGACTTGTTGTCAACCAACAACTCAACCTGAACTGGCTGCTTCCCTTCCATCTCAGCAAGTAGTTGTCCAAGCCACAAACCCTGACAAGCAGCACTAGCGGCAGCAATATATTCAGCTTCACATGATGAAATTGCAACTACTTTCTGCTTCTGGGACAACCATGTAATTGGACTCTTGCCAAGGAAATAGAGTACTCCAGTTGTGCTTTTTCGGTCATCAACATCTCCACCGTGATCACTATCAGAGTACCCAAGCAGGCTGGGCTTTTCTCCTTTATTCTGAGAGTATTTGCATCCAAGGTTCAGAGTTCCACGGATATACTTCAGAATTTGTTTCACCGCTGCCATGTGCTGGGAATTTGGGCTCTCCATGTATCGGCTTACAACGCCAACAGCATAGGAGATGTCAGGTCTGGTGTTAACCAAGTACCTGAGGCTTCCTACTACACTCCTGTAGTATGTTGGATCCACTTTGGGTCCTTCTCCATTCTTACTTAACTTCAGCCTTTCTTCCATGGGTGTTTGACAAGGATTGCAATCCAGCATGCCAGTCTTCTCTAGTATCTTCAGTGCATATGCAGATTGGCAGAGTGAAATGCCATCTTCAGCTTGCGCAACTTCAATGCCAAGATAATATGAAAGTAGACCCAAGTCACTCATACTGAACATGTCTTTCATCTGTTCCTTGAACATAGCCACTTCTTCTGCACTAGAACCGGTTATGATCAAATCATCAACATATACTCCAACCAGCAGTCGTGCATTTCCAGAATTCTTCATGTACACCGCATGTTCAACAGGACTTCTAATGAAACCAAGAGACAACGGGACTTCTAATGAAACCAACAGGACTTCATGTACACTTCATACACTTCTTCCTCCAATTCTCCATTTAAGAATGCTGATTTCACATCCATATGGTGTACCCTCCACCCTTCATTTGCTGCCAATGCCATTAGTAGCCTCACAGTTTCTAGGCGTGCCACAGGTGCAAAGACCTCATCAAAGTCAATGCCATGACGTTGCACATACCCCTTGGCGACTAGCCTTGCCTTGTGGCGTATCACATTGCCTTCAACATCTTTTTTCAATTTAAATACCCATTTCAGTCCAATGGCTCGCACTCCAGTAGGTGGTGTTACCATTTCCCATGTATCATTTTCTTTTATGGATTTCAGCTCTTCCTCCATGGCTTTCTTCCAATGCTCATGCTTCAGAGCATCATTGTGGTGAGTTGGCTCCTCTGCACCTAGCATACACAACTCAAGTTCCTCCATATGGTCATAATCAGCTGGACTCCAGTGTGGAGAGGTAGCATCGAAAATCTCATCAAGGGAGCGCATTTTCAGTGGAGCAGATGATTCAGGACTTTCTGCAGCAACAGAGGATATTGGTGTCACCATAGCAGGTATAACAGGTGACCCTGGAAGCACTGCTTGCCTAGGTGTAATTGGTTCTGTACCTTCCCTGTTTTCTGCATTTTCACCTTCTTGAGCAGCATGGTCATTCACTGATTCAGTTTGTTCAGGTTCAAAGTGAACCAGAAACCTATCAGTGTCATCACTGATCGTGACATCATCTCCACTGGACCACTGCCAACCTTTTGATTCTTCAAAAACAACATCCCTTGATACACACACACGATTTGTCTCTGGATTGACAAGTCTGTATGCATTTGAGCCTTTCTCATAGCCAATCAATACCATTGGAATACTTCTGTCAGCTAATTTCCCACCAGATGGACCTGTTACCTTGACGTGAGCCAAACAACCAAAAGTCCGAAGATGGCCAACATTTGGTTTATAGCCATTCCAAGCTTCATAAGGTGTTTTTCCAGCAACACTCTTCGTGGGGGCTCGGTTCAAGATATAAATGGCAGTAGCAACTGCTTCCCCCCAGTAACAGCCCGGCATATTTTGGCTTTTCAGCAGACACCGTGCCATTGCAACTACAGTTTGGTTGCGTCTCTCCACAACTCCGTTCTGCTGAGGGCTGTAGGGTGCAGTGAGTTGGCGTTGAATTCCATGATCTTCACAGAAGGAATTGAATTCAACAGATGTAAATTCTCCTCCTCTATCACTCCTGAGCACTTTCAACTTCAGCCCACTTTTCAACTCTGCAGCTGCTTTAAACCTTCTGAATGCAACAAATGCTTGATCTTTGGTTTTCAGCAGCACTCCCCACATGAACCGACTGAAATCATCTACTATAAGCATAAAGTAGCGATTTCCGGCAGGAGTTGCAGGTGTAATTGGACCACACAGGTCTGTATACACCAACTCAAGACTTTTTTCTGCTCTGAAAGTTGCGTGCTTTGGAAATGGTAGTCGACGCTGCTTGCCAATGAGGCAGCCGTCACATACCCTGTCCTTGTGGCACACTAAAGGAAGCCCTTTAACCATGTCATGCTGAGCTAAAGACCTCAAGGCATCAAAATTTAGATGACCATAACGAGCATGCCACAACCATGACACATCAGTGATAGATGACAGTAAACACACAGGCATGCCCAAACTAATATTCAGTATATACAGCCTGTTCTCTCCTCTTGGTACTTTTACTAGCAGTTTTCTCCCTTGATCAAATATTTGCAGGTACCCATCTTCTAATATGACCTTGCAACCATACTCTTCCAACTGTCCGAGACTAATGATATTACTTCTCAACTTTGGTATGTAATAAACATCAGTTAGCCCACGATGAGCCCCATCTCTTGTAGTAATAAGTATGGTACCCCTGCCCTCAATTTCAACCAGGGAACCATCTCCAAATTTGACTACTCCAGTAACTGAATCATCAATACTAGTAAACATTGCTTTGGAGCCTGTCATATGGTTGCTAGCTCCAGTGTCAAGATACCACATTTTAGTGTCATACCTTCCATCATCACTAAGTTGTGGTTTCACCTTTTCTTCATTGAGGTACACCCTGCCCTTTGCTTCTACTGAGTTACCTGATATTACACAGGTTTCTGACAGTAGAAGAGCAGGTTCTTCATTTTGCTTCTCAGCCACCATGGCTCTTTCTTGCTTCTTCTTCTTTGGCTTGGTGCATTCCCTCGAGAAATGCCCTTTTTCACCACAATTATAGCACTTGAATTTTTTCTTCGGAGTTGCAGCAGATTTCGCGCTCGACGACTGGTCATCGCCTCTTCCGTGGTCACTTCCACGGTCAGCGCCTCCCTTTCCACTACCACCTGCTCCGTTGCTGCCCCAGTTCTTCTTCCCGACGTAACCTTCCCATTGCTTCCTGGTCAGCATGAGGTGCTGTCCATCAACAGGATCACCAAAGCGCTGCTTAATGCGCTCCTCATACGCCTTGAAGCGCCCGAGTAGGTCCTCCACCGTGAGCGTCTTCAGATCGACACACTGCTCCAATGCGGTGACCAAATGCATGAGCCGCGCTGGCGCCGCTTGAAGCATCTTTTGGACAACGGTGATCTCCTTCACCTCATCGCCGAGCGCACGGATGGATGACACGATCTTGTTCACGCGCGTGGCGAAGACCTCTGTTTGCTCGTTGTCGCCCATCTCCAGCCCCTCGAAGGCCTTACGCAGCGCCTGCAGGTTCGACTCGCGCACGCGGTCATGGCCGACGTGCACAGACTTGATGGCCTCCCACGCCGCCTTCGCCGTGTCCTTGCCGGCGAGCGACGCGAGCACATCTTCCGGCACGCCTTGATAAATTGCCAGGAGCGCGTCACGATCCAGCTCGAACTCCACCTTGTCGGAGTGGACTGCCTCCCACACGCAGGCTGACTGTAGCGCCACCCGCATCTGCATCGCCCAGAGGGTATAGTTGGTGCGGGTGAGCTGCGGGTAGTTGATGGGACCTCGGGGCCTCACCGGCAGCGCCTGGGCCACCGGCATCAACTCCCCCGGTTTCTGCTCTGCACCAGCCATCTCCCCCTTTAGCGCCGCCAGTTCGGCTTTGGCTGCGTCCGCCTCCGCTCGCGCAGCCGCCGCCTCCTTTAGCGCATCCTCCGCCGCCTTGAACGCCGCCTCCGGCGTCTTGTCCATGGCCGCCAATCACCCCTCGCTGGCTCTGGTGCCAATTGTTGGCAAGAGCCTCTCTCTCTCGCCTAGTTCTGGGTGGATACACACACGCACGCAAGCTGTTCGAGCAAAATGGACACAAGCAAAAACAGAGGAGGAGCAGAGCAGCACACACACAGGTTGGTTTTCCAGGCAACGAATGCCCTTTTCCATTTACTAAACCAGCGACACACTCCGGCTCTACTCTTTTGATGTCCAGTTACAGAAACCAACACCACTGTAGCCATACCAGTGCACGCACACAGCCCACACTCTGCTACAATACTTGGGTACACACTCAGTACACCCACTACGTGAACTGATGGTTGCAACAGATGCAGTTCACCATCACTCCACTCACCCACAGTGCACCAACACATGGGCACCTTCCAGGTTTTACCACGACCATATTACAACAGGTTTACACAACTAACAATGTCAAATGGTCCTATCCAGATTGCTCATTTTAATTCTAATTACACATTCTAGTTAAGGTTGACACGATTTTATGTGTTAGTCATGATCCTGATAAAGCTATTAATCTCAACCTTCTGTTTATATGTTTGAGCTTATGTCTGGACTGAAATTGAACTATTCTAAGAGGGGGGGAAATTCAGTTGCTGAATTTACTCTGATGTTTTTGGCTGCCCTGTTGGAACTCTTCCCCTTGAGTACCTAGGAGTCCCTGTTTCTTTTGCTGCTTTGGAAGCTTGTAACCTTGATTTCCTGGAGGCTAGGATGATCCGAAAACTTGATGCCTGGCTAGGTTTGCACGGAATGAGAGTATCAAGCACTTATTTTCTTATTGTCCCCTTGCTAGGTTTGTATGGAATGTTGTTGGTGTGTCAACTGGGATAGGGTTTAATTTCAGTGATCCTGAATCATGCTTCCATATTTGGCTAAAGGGCATGGGGGCTGAATCTAGGACGGTCTGCACTGTTGGGGTAGCATCTGTCTTCTAGAGTACATATGGAAAGCACACAACCTTGCATGCTTCCAGCAGAAGTAGCCTGCTGAACCCATTGATGTCATTTTTCGAGTGGTTTACTGAATTGATTGTTTGTCTGATTTGGCAGGTGAAGGACTCTTGAAAACAACAAGCAAGATCACTGGAGCTAGTCAAAGCTGAGGTGTTCCGTGCGAGGAGTAGTCGGATCTTTTGGGTCCCAAGACTGGAGATAAAGATCATCTGTCCTTGATTTGCTAGTCATGACTGAGGTGTTCGAGCATAGCGCTGTTGTTTTTTGCTTCTGTAATGCGCTTGGTTTCGTATGCCAGAGATTTTGAGCTGTGGCTACCTTTGCTTTAGGATGTAATCGGGAGTGGTTGAACTTCCCCCCCTCTGCTTTCTTTGCTGGTTACTTCTGTTATAGATGATTGCAGTCTTATAAAGGTTGGAATGAAACTAGAACTCCAGAAAGTATGATGAGGAGCAAAGCACCAAAGAGAAGAGTATTGGTTTGGTTTTGTGCACTGTAACAAAAATGACTAATGTAGTTACCCATTGTTGTCTTCTTTTTGTTGACAGCCTAGATGTGATAGTAGTCATCTCATTTAACATGGTGAACTGTTCTGACATGCAATCTTTATTGGCATCACAACTCTTTTTTCTCTCGTCCATGCATCTAAATGAATGTCATTGTGTATTACTGTAGAAGTTACCAGCTTCAGTTTTGTTTGTTTTTGTTTTCGGTCCACGTCGCCACATCTCAGATACCACAAGGTAATTTCTGTTGCTTCCCTTCATCTCCATTGCTTCGTGCTTTTGCCTTTATTACGTTGGTGCATCTAGGTGGACAAAGGCCATCTCAGATGTGCTTCATACAATTGGATTTCAGATTATTTTGTCCACCATGGTGGTTAGAGAAAGACAAGAATCCAGAGACCTATAGTAGATATGCAAATGTCAGTACTCTGCTCCAGTGGGAAAAATGGGAAGAGCAGGTTGTTTACTGAAAGTAACAATAAACCACACGTAAAATTAATGCATCACCAAGGAGCTCTAGTTCAGTGAGAATAATCTGTTTTGACCAGGCCATAAAATGTTGTATGCTGGTTATTTTGTCATCTGCAAGCCATGAGCCGTAACAAACCATATAGCAATAGCGCAATGGTGCACAATTTCCTTGCATGTGTTTATTAGAGCAGTTCTAAGCCCCTCAGCAAGTTATGGGCGGAATTTGGGCTGATCCATGTCTCTTTTTCTGCTGTGCTATCTACTTCAGAGTTCCTAACGCATGTCAAGCCTACATGTTCCCGGCGCTACAAAGCGTGCCTAATCTTCTTCTCTTCTTTTTTTGCGATGGGTGCCTATGATTTATAGTAACAAGAAAGACATAACACCAGGTTTTGCACTGTGATTCCGACTCTAAATCACAACAAAACAATAAACCACCGGCGCATAAGTCAGCTCCACCAAGCACCAACAGAAGCATCATCGTTGCAAAAAAAAAAAAATGTACCACCTCCTTATCGCAAGATGGCAAACGAAATATTACATGATCGAATGAAAAGGTTCTTCTCCATTTTCGTCTGTCTGAACATCCAAACTTCAAATAGTTGAGCACGAGTGCACGACTCACCTTGATCACATGTTCCAAGTGGAGAGAGAGAGAGAGAGAAATATCATCTGGCTATCGCCAGCACAATAAGCTCTTCACTTTTACTTTTTTTTGGAAATAAGCTCTTCACCATCTTTTGGAGGCAATAAGCTCTTCACTTGATTTTTTTTTTGAGGGAAAACTCGTCATCCGTTAAGGAACAAGGAAGGCTTCTTTGGGCCCAAACGAAAGAAACAAAGACCACCAATTTAGGCCCAGCCCAAACGATTCTCCGCCCACACCACCATATTTAGACTCCACTCCTCACTCCATCCAAAACCCTAGCACCCGTCCCGCCGCCGCCGCTGCCGCCCTGACCCTCGCCGCTGCTGCAGCCTCCACCGCGCAACCATGGTAATCTCTCATTCCGCTCCCTCATCCTCGTCTTCCTCTGAACTGTACGCCTAGCTGACACCGTCCGTTCCCGTGGCACCCAGGGTATCGACCTCGTCGCCGGCGGCCGCAACAAGAGGACCAAGCGCACGGCGCCCAAATCGGACGATGTGTACCTCAAGCTGCTCGTCAAGGTCAGTCCCCCTTCGATCCGGTGTCACCGCAGCACCCCCGTCTACTGCTCAGGGATTCAGATTTACCGCAATTGGATTTCCTGTTCGTAGCTCTACCGCTTCCTGGTCCGGAGGACCAAGAGCCAGTTCAACGCCGTGATCCTGAAGCGCCTCTTCATGAGCAAGACCAACCGCCCCCCGCTCTCGATGCGCCGCCTCGTCAGGTTCATGGAGGGGAAGGTATCCCTCTCTCGCGCGCGGTGCCATTTTTTGTTTACCTTTGGTCAGGATGAATCCATGTGAAGCTTACCTGGGCGGTGTTTGTGGTTGTGACACGCGTGTAGGAGGACAAGATCGCTGTGATAGTGGGCACCATCACCGATGACCAGAGGGTCTACGAGATACCGGCAATGAAGGTGGCCGCGCTCAGGTTCACCGAGACGGCGAGGGCCAGGATTGTCAATGCCGGTGGCGAGTGCCTTACCTTTGACCAGCTCGCGCTCCGTGCTCCGCTTGGACAGAACACGGTATGGCTTGAGTTCTCCTTTTTTAGCTACTGTATTTGCTAATATTGCTGTTTGATGCATTTTATATTGCATGAGGTAGTATCCAAAGCTTTACAATCGAAGCAGACAATTATATTGTTTGAACTATTAAGTATGCTAGACTCCTGCAGGTGGAGAAAACCAAGTTTATTGTTCATGCTCATAGTGTGTTACAGAGAGACTTTTAGGTGTAGGTTGTGGTAGGGTATTCAAGGAACGATGTATTATTTTTCTGATTCATCGGTTTTCCTATTGTCAGGTGTTAAGGGTACACATAAACGAAGTTGATATATCTGTCTAAATCTATATCGTGTACCTACAGCCAATTGCAGTTTTTTCATGGTTGTGCTGGACAGCTGGTCAAATTTCCAACTTTAACTAACTTGTTGATGATTATTTAACTACTATATCTTTTCACTGAGAAAGTCAATCTTAATGGTCAAATATGTACATATGCTTATTTTATGGTAGTAGTTGCGGTCTTGGTTACAAGGTCTTGTCTACTTTATTTTCCTTTGTTAAGAGTTGTTTAAAACTTGCATATGTTCTCTTTGCATAAATAGTAATGTAAATCTTTGTTGATTCATAGTACTCCCTCCGTCCTGGATACTTTTCGCGGAATGAATAGAAATGTATGTGTTAGAACTTAAATATGTCTAGATTCATCCACTTTTACGACAAGTAATTCCGGACAGAGGGAGTACGTGATAATTCAGTGTGTGTGTTGTTGCCGCTGTTCCTTCTTGACATGGTCTTTATGATTTCATTGCGTTGCCGTGTCTTTAGACTTTAGTACATGCTACTGATGCTAGAATCTTTGGTATTGTAGTCATGTAGAGGTATTTGCTCTGATTTACGGTATCCTTTTTCTTTTGTTTTGAGATGTGTCAAACATGTGGTATGATGATGGTTTCCCCCTTCCCATAAATAAGTGATGAACCTCAATATGAGCTGCATGCTTTTGAAGCGTTATTCATGGATAAATGCCATAGACAACCATTTTAACAGTTTACATTTTCTTAATAGCTTCTCCTGAGGGGTCCCAAGAACGCCAGGGAGGCTGTTAGGCACTTTGGCAAGGCTCCAGGAGTGCCACACAGCCACACCAAGCCATATGTCCGCTCCAAGGGCAGGAAATTCGAGAAGGCAAGAGGAAGGAGGAACAGCAGGGGCTTCAAGGTTTAAGCCGTGGAATTTTCGGCACCCTTGTCACATTTGCTGTTATCGGTCAATCTTCACTTTTTTGGGTACCAGAATCATACTGCTTTAGATGTCAGAGTCTTGTGTCGATGAGTATTCAGAACCAGTTCATTCTTGTTTCAGTATTTTGCAACTTGAGACCATGCTTGCAATCCAGTTATGAATATCATTTCTAGTATCAGAAGTTGTCTCCGTTTGCAGTGTCGTTGGTGTTAGGCTGCTTGTGCTCATTCTACTTTTCAAATGTAACTTTTCAGTGTTCGTTAGATGATATTTGGCGATTCTCACTAAATTGGCCACGAGGATGGCTGGTATCAAGATCCGATGACAGTGGCCGTCAAAAGCAGATCATAATTCATCATAAGCACAATAATAATTAGGTAAAAGCAATATTACATGTAGAAGAAACGAACAGTTTCTATCTATCACATAGGCACTTGAGCGTTGATGTTGCCAAAGTTCCAGAGCTCCATCCCGGGCTCGTCCTGCTGCGGCAGCTGGTGCGCGTACGCCACCTCTGGCGCCAAGGTCGCCGGCGCGGCGGCATCGGCCATGTACGACGGCTGGTGGATGAAGCCGGCCACGTTGGCGACGTCGTAGTCGTCGAGGTCGAGGGGCGGGTCCTCGTTGGGGAAGTTGACCTTGGCCTTGGTCCCGCGGATGCGGCGGGCGGCGCGGTCGTAGGCGCGCGCGGCGCCCTCGGGGGTGGCGAAGGTGCCGAGCCAGACGCGCGCCCCCTTGGCCGGGTCGCGGATCTCCGCCGCCCACTTGCCCCACGGCCGCCGCCGGATGCCGCGGTACATCGTCTTGCGCTCCCGCTTCCTGCTCGGCTCCTCCTCCGCTGCACGCACGCACGCACGCCGGAAGGCAGAAGGTTTTCACGGTACGTTCGGGCACAGATAATGCGTAGGAGCAAGTGCTTGGCGTGATGCTAGAACGTGACGGTACCTTGGTGCTCAGGCGTGAAGGCGCCGGCGCCGGTCAGGTCGGCTGGGTAGAAGTCGTGGTGGCCGGTAGGGTCGTCGAACGCGGCGCCGGCGCCGGCGGCATTTGGCCAGAAGTCGGCGGTGCAGAGGCTCCGCTTGCTCCCGCCGCGGTGGTCGCGCTCCGGGATGAAGTCGGAGATGATCGCGCCGCCACACATGCTGTATGCTGCTTATAAAGCAAGTAGAGGAGAGCGCTGGATCTGGTGTAGGAGACGATCGAGTTCTGTAGAAGAAAGGTGGCGCTGCTGTGGCAGTGGGGCGAGAGGTGAGGTGATGTGAGTCGTGTGCGGCGCGCGCTTAAGTAGAGGAGCCGAGCGAGTGAATTCCTCGGAGGTGGAACGTGACGGCGGCCGTCCCGTCGGGGCAGCTTCCTCGGACGGGCGAATCGGTGGACGCCGCATCGCCGCGCGCCGCTGTTTTGCTCGGGTGGTGACCGCGAGACGGTGCGTCGCGTGCGCGTGATCCCGGCCGACCGGGCCCGAGATCATCTGCTCGCCGTGCCGCCTTTAGTTCAGATAGAATGAACAACTCCCTGGCCTACGAGCCTACGACAGTCTCGGACCCCCGGGTTTCATTTTCATCGCAGCCGCGTGGTCTGGTACTCTGGTCTGGTCTGCCGTGGCCGCCGCCTCTGCTTTCAGGAAGCCCTGTGCGGAGCCGCAGCCGCGCCAGGCGTGTTGGCAGCGATGCGTGCGCTGCTGAACAGTCTGGGTAATGCACTGTTGTCCTGCCGAATGGGATGCGTAATAACCCGACGGCGGCCCACCGGATGCCGCGGCCGTCGACGGGTTATGCATCGGGACCTTTGTCTGACCCGGAGTCCGTCTGACTTCGGCTAAGCTCGCGTCGCATCGCTTAATTGCACATGATATCGTCGTTATCATTCGAGCAAGTTATGCGCATTTTCTTCAGCAAGCAGGCGTTATGTACTACTCCCTCCGTCCCAAAATAAGTGACTCGACTTTTGTACTAACTTTGTACGTGACTCGACTTTTGTACTAACTTTGTACTAAAGTTAGTACAAAGTCGAGTCACTTATTTTGGGGCGGAGGGAGTACAACTCAGTACCGTCTCTTTTCTTTTTACTCTGCATATTAAAATTGTTTGAAGTCAAACTTTGCAAAGTTTTTTTTTCTCTAGCGAAAACCGTATTGGAAAATATCCACATCTACAATGCATAATAAATATAATATAAAAATATATTCCATGATGATTCTAATGATGGTAATGCTATATTATGAATGCCAATAATTTTTGGTACAAACTTGGTCAAAATACCGCCTCCACGCATGTCATGCGTCCCAGTGAGGCCCACACACCGCCCTCCCTCTACCGCATGAGAATCCAAGCAAGTCGTTTATTTTCCAACGACAACCTGATCATCCATTCCTCCTCTCTCTTGCAAGTCATCGGCCCAACCTCCCCCTTCCGCCTCATTGCGTTGAGGCTCCAAAGTTAGGGTGCATGTTGCAAGATTGGCGCTGCGCCGCACACAATATGTGCTGCGAGCTTGTCTCCGCCATGCCGCAAGGCCGCGACCAAGGCACTGCTACAAGCCTATCCCGACCACTCCACGAGCGGAATTGCCGGCTGGCTAGCGAGGTATTGTTGCACTTGCAGGGGGAACACTACCTAGGCTACCACCACCACGCTGCAAGTTGGTGGTTGAAGGCGAGCTGTGACGGTGCCCACGGGATGTTGCGACCAACGACAAAGTGTTGCAACCGTCGCCGGCAAAGCGTCGATGCTTTGAGCGGGTAACGTGTTGACTGTTGTGACCAGAGCTGCAAGGCTGTGGGGTGACGAGCCAGCGGTGCTTCCAGCAACAAGACTAGGAGCTAGCGGGAGATGTGTGTGTGTGTGTGTGTGTGTGTGTGTGAGTGGGTGGTTTTATTAAACAGTTCCGCACAGCCCATCCAAACTAAAACCAAAAAGTTAATCCCAATCCAAATACTACACCGGTACACCCCGTTTGCCGGGAATGTAATTCTCTCCCCGTGCATACCTTGTGTGAGATGACGCCACGTGGTCCACCTGGCGATCCGACGATTCGCCGCTGAGACGCTCAGTTCGTTGGTTCTCGGCTCGGCAGCCCCTGCGCTCGGCTCCAAAACTTCGGCTCGGCTGGGATTAGGCGCACGACCCGCACCCCATCTGGACGGGAGTCAGCGCATCTCTTGTCGCCGCCGCAGCCGGATTCCATCCCTTGGCGCAGTCGCCTCCGTCATTCGCCACCGGCTGATCGTCCGCTTGCCGCTCGTCATCTCCTTCGTCCCCGACCTGCCCCTCGTCCGACACAGGACAGCGGGAGCGCCGCCGGCAGCCAAGCGACACAGGTACGCCTCCAAATCCGCATATTCCCATTTTTTTGCTTCTAGTGTCAATCTATTTCGTTCTAGTGGAAGTGGTGACCATTAACATTTGATTAATCACCGTGCAGTACCTTAGCTGCCAGGAAACGTTGGTTTCAGCAGAAAAACCTTGATGATGTAAATAATGACAACGCAAAGATTAATATTTTCTCACCCTAGACAAAACTCTCTTCCATGTTTGTCACTTTGAAGCTGCGATGTCATGCATAACACATGTGTATACTTCACTGTCTAACTGAATAAACTTGAAACCGGTTCTTTGCAGAAGATTGGGAACCACTTCAGCATTGCAGAAAAGGAGACTGAAAGGAAACCATTGGAGCTGATGGAATGTTTCCTGATTGTTTCTTGTTCAACTACACCCACACAAGGCGTGATAATCTAAGATCACCTAAGATCTGTACAAGCAGCCAGAGTAGGCTTCGTTCATCAAGTGGGAAAATGTAGAACTAGCTGAAGCTTTAGCTATAAGACATGCTCTGAACTTTGCAGCACACGCATGTTTCAGAAAATGGAAAAGGCATCAGCTTGCTTGTCGTTCATCAACAAGATGAAGAGTGCGGCAAGATAGATCCCATACTAGCATCATAATTGATGATATCATATGTAAAACTGTGAACAGGGCCAGTCCTGAGATTTTGGGGGCCCGGGGCGAAACTAAAACTCGGGGCCCTTCATATAGACATCATAATAATAACAATGAAATATGTATGCATGAAATATTATGAATCAGTATGCGAATCAAATAATTTATACATATTACCTTTAAATTTTCTTCTACATCCCTCAATGCAAAGCCACTTATGATAGGGTCGATATCAATCTCATCCAATAATTTCTTCTTGATTCATAATGCAGCAAAGCCATTTAACCTCTCATGAGTCATTGTTGACCTCGAATAATTTTTCAATAAATTCAACTTCTAAAAGCTTTTTTCGGCCGATGCGACCGTGACGGGCATAGTAAATAAGACTGGATAAGCAATGAAGATATTATGATAGCAATCAACTTCTCTGACATGCTCAAAAATCTCCATAAGAAACACTACAATAGAAAATCTTACAACATAAGCAAAAAAACTTTGTCAGGCATCTTTTGAATAAACTAGCCACTTTTTATCATGTTGCTTTCCATTGCTTAATTTCATAATAACGAGCCTATGAAAAATGTCTTCCTGCTTCTTCTACATGGTATTTCATTTTTTCTCTCCGACATCCCTTTCTCAACTAGGATGTATCTTGCTTTATTATTATGATTATCCTAATCTCTTGGATCTTAAATATCAGGAGCATGAACATGTTGTTCATCAAGACTAGCAGATTGTGCATGTGCATCTGATGAATTACCTACATTCTCGAAGCCACTTACATTGTTATCACCGATGTTGGTGTCAGCATTTTCTTCTCGTTGATCATATTTTGAATTCCAAATAGGTTACTGCTCTTCCTCGATGGCAACCATCGCCAACTCATCATCTTGGTTTACCGAAGCAGTGGAAGCATCACTTTTACTCTTGAGGAATATGTGCATATCTCCGCGCTGTGATTGTACCAATTTATCCACGGCCTTCTTTATTTTCCTTTTATCGCTACCCGATGTATACGTATTGTTTCCTTTACGACATGATAACACAATGCTGGAAAAAAAGTTGCATCAACTTTTGAAAAGTATCGGCTTATGCATCAAGGAACGGCAATATGTTATACCTAATGGTCAATTTGGTGATGAGTGTTAGTGCGTGTACCTACACAGAATTACAGATCGAGGTCCGTGGAATTGAAATCAGCGGGAACTAGATTATACGTGTTCCTAACTGCCTATATAGAATTGCAGATGGGGGCCCTAAGAACTGAAATCAGCAGCTAATTAGGAAGGAAATTACCAGGACACATGAGGGAGGAGGCGGCAGTACCAGTACTAACGTCGGGCGGCGGCGGCTTAGGGCTCGAATAGCTGCACCGACCTGATTGCCGTGATGGAATTGGAAAGGCTCGCGTCGATTGCTCCCTTTTTCCACGTGAAGGACTCGCTCCCGGTTGAATCGATCTCGGCAAGCGATCGGCCTGCTGCTTGCTGCGCTACTGCGTGAAGCCTAGCGCCCAGCCCTTTCATTTTTTTCCTGACATAGGCCCATAGCCTACCTAGGCCTAGTTCTTGCATACCTGGGTGGGGGC
>NC_041382.1:69057200-69059205 GCF_002162155.2 Triticum dicoccoides | reverse complement strand
GTGTAACATTCATCATGTAAATATGTCAAGGAAGCAGCTCATGTTCCGGCAAAATCAGTCAAACATTATGTAGGTTCCTGCTGGTATAATGAGTAACCTTAGATTGCGAGGACCAAAATGTGTAAATGACAGAATTTCAATGAATGACAGCTAATGAAATGTCTATCTTACTTCTTGCAAAATATCTGTCCAGATGCCTCAATTAATCTGTAGTTAAAAAATTATGATTGTATCTCTAGTTTCTCTGATTTGCTGTTCAACTGTAGCGAAGATGCTATATCTTTTTGTTTAGGCCTAAACTTCAGTTGAAGTCAGGCTAATTTTGAGTATGAAATCTGAGAACCTTTTATCACAGGCAGTTTGGAAAAATACTTATATTGTAAATAAATCAGCACTCCCAAATTTTCAAACTTTTACAATAGTTTTGCCTTGAGAATAGCTACAACTTTACAGTTGATGATTTCTGCAGGGAAAAGCATATTACTCATGAAAACCTCTGCAACAGCAGGCTACTCAACCTGTCTGCACACAGAAAACTCTGTTTAGTAGCCGACATGTTTACCGTTCCGACCACTGTAGTAAGCGTTGAGCCGGCAAACTCGCCGATAGTTCCATCGCGTACATGACCGTGTTCCGGTCTCTCAGCCATGAGAGATTCACGATCGAATGGCCGCTGCACCGAAGAGGCTGAAGCTAGCAATCTTCCTGCATATCTGTTTGGAATCAATCCATGCGTAACTGACGGGAGCCGTAATCATACATTGCAAGTTTTGGAGCCGAGCGCAGGGGCTGCCGAGCCGAGAACCAACGAACTGAGCGTCTCAGCGGCGAATCGTCGGATCGCCAGGTGGACCACGTGGCGTCATCTCACACAAGGTATGCACGGGGAGAGAATTTTTTTCCGTTTGCCGGGCACTGGTAGTCCGATCGTGCCACGCAGCCGGATGCCACGACCGCACCAAATCCAAGCCTGTCACGCCGCTAAATTATTTTTTTCAACAAAAACCCCTAAAAACATAATTTTGATAAAAAAAAGAATTGAATAATAAAACATCCTTGTGGCGGCACAGCCGGAAAAATAATTTAGCATGTACACACAGTGTATATCTATAGTGTCACAAAAAGAGTAAGAAACAAAAATAACAAATTCAGCACCCATCGCGTAAATGGGCCAAATTTATGGACCAATATAAAAAGAGTACTATTCATAAGAAGATTTGGTTGTACCAACTAAAAAAAATAAGATTTGGTTGTGCCAATAAATAAATAAATAAGAAGATTTATTTCTCATTTTTTTGTGCCTGATGGAAGATTTTATATTTTCTGTTTCAAAAATTGTAGGTCTAATCCGAATTTAAAATCTTGTGACGTGCCAACGTACATTTTGTATGCATGCTAAATTATTTTTAGATTTTTTATTAAACGTTTTTAGGGGATTTTTTTATTAAGTGCTTATAGAGTGTAGTATTTTTCTTATCGATCGGTATAGGGTAGCACCAAAAGGCTCTTAAAAAAGGGACCCGATAAAATGCCACACGTGTGACACGAACACATGGCAGCTCCGAGCATTTTACAGCAAATTTAGTGACGCGTGGATGAAAGCTTTAGTTGTCAAGAATGGCAACTTTCTTTTCAGATGACAAATTTCATTTTACCGGTTTGTTTTTTCATTCCGGATGATAACTTTCGTGTCACATGGTGACACTCATCATTTGTTTTTTTGAACCGAGTGACACTCATCATTTGAGGGGGGAAAGCACCACAAGGCGGCTCCACCGGATATTCTCCCTGCCACCACCGTACCGAATCCAATCCAAGCCTGTCACGTCGCGTTCCGGACTCCCAGTTCGGCAAGCCGGCAACGAAAGCAAAATGGCGAAACCAATCGTGTTCGCCCAAAGTCGCATCATCCGAGATAAGTACGCATATACGCCGATGTTTACGAGGCGCGCACGCAAGTACGCAACTCCGTGCGGGCCGGCAACGGCCACGATCAGCCATCAAG
>NC_041382.1:69051671-69056795 GCF_002162155.2 Triticum dicoccoides | reverse complement strand
CGGGGGCTGGTGACTGGCGAGCGAGCGGGATGGCGACGATGACCTCGGAGCTGCTGCGGCCGGTGCACGCGGCGCAGGCGCTGGACGAGGCGGCGCTGCTGCGCTACGCGGCCGCGCACGTCCCGGGCTTCCCCGGGCCCGCGCCGTCGCTCGCCCTCACGCAGTTCGGCCACGGCCAGTCCAACCCCACCTACTGCATCCAGGCCTCCGCGCCCGGCGGGGAGGCCCGGCGCTACGTGCTGCGGAAGAAGCCCGCCGGCGCCATCCTCCAGTCCGCCCACGCCGTCGAGCGCGAGTTCCAGGTTCGCCCCCAGATCCTTCCGCTTCCCAGTTCGGTTCGCGGGGTTGCTGTTGCTCCTGTTCCCGTTCCCCGGCTTTGTTGGATTTAATCCGCTGCGAAAACTGGGTTCGATCTGGGATGGGATAGAGACGCTCTTATAGTCTTAGGCGTTGCTTATGCTCGGGCTTATGTGGTTGTGCTACAGTGGTAAGTACCGTCTACTTCGGAACTCGGAAGGGAGTCATTCTAATTCTACCTCTTCTCTGATTGATGAAATTGTACATGTAATGTTTGGTCTCAGTTAACCGAACAGTTCGTTTTGGGTGCTTATGAACATCCATTTGGGCCTTCTAGCTG
This sequence comes from Triticum dicoccoides, assembly GCF_002162155.2. NCBI lineage: Eukaryota > Viridiplantae > Streptophyta > Magnoliopsida > Poales > Poaceae > Triticum > Triticum dicoccoides. The sequence goes on along the minus strand of NC_041382.1, from coordinate 69,056,158 downwards.
TTGTGTGATTATTAGGAGATTTATCAGAGCAGTTGTCATATTTGTTTAGAGCAAAACGATTGTGATATTTTGGCTTTAAATAACTGTCGTATGTCATACTGGGTTTACATGATATGTTGATGCGAAATGCATCTCATGTGATGTTGCTCCCTTCTCTGAACTGGTGTGAGTTTATTGTCTGATCTGTTCTGTTATGGACGCAGGTTCTCAAAGCTTTGGGTGCCTACACGGATGTTCCTGTCCCTAAGGTGTTTTGCCTTTGCACTGATGCCAGTGTGATCGGAACCCCATTCTACATAATGGAGTATCTGGAAGGAGCATTATATCTTAATAACAAGTTAACGGTACGCTTCTTACTAAGTGTTCTTATTGTTACCGATTCTTAAGATTTATTGACCAGTTCATCAACCTGTTAGGTTACATGTTAGTAGCTAACGCTTCCATGAGGAATCTGGACAGTATTTGCCTATCACCAGACATTTTCCTAGTTTACCATAGTAGTGGTTTTAGCACAAACACAGTGTTATTGTGCTCATATCCAATGTATTGGAATATACAGAGAGCAGTCTTAAAATCGCATCGACAACTAGAAACCTTAGCATTGCTTTGAACCCACAAGAGTTATATTAAACACAAACTGTAAAAGGCAATGACACTTTCCAAGCCCCTCGCTCCTGTACGCCACTTTGAGAGCTGGGATCAGATTTCCCATAATTCCAGTTTAAGGAAATGAATGTGTGAAATTGGCAATGATTATATTCATGGTAGTTTTCTGATCTCTTGTACCCATTTCTTACACAGGGAATAACCCCAGATAAACGGAGGAATATATACTTGGCTGCTGCGAAAACTTTGGCTGCTATACACAAAATTGATGCGACCGCAGTTGGACTGCAGAAGTATGGAAAAAGAGACAATTATTGCAAAAGACAAGTAAGTGTTATGGAGTATTTACCTCCCTCCCCTGACTGTTTTCTGAGGACAAAAGTAAATCAAATCCATTTCCATTATCATTGAGTTGAGTTGCATAAGAGAACTCTCCTCTCCTAGGGTGCAATGCTGGGAGTAAAAGCTTTTGTACTCTCACACTAAGTACAAGTCTCACGTGTAGCTTAATTTTGAAGGATGAACTATGCCTCTTGGGGAGATATAAACTAAAGTACTTTGGTGTTGCTTTTAGGTCAATCTACCTCTAATTGTACAGAAAACTAGGGGCATAATTATGTATTGTCCTTCAGGACCGGACAGTCTTTATTTACATTTCTATGATTACAACTAGACTCCAATACATATCATCATGAGACCACCGCTCAAACACTTATTACCCCTTCTGTTTTGAAATATGTCATTTTAACCTCTCTACTGTTTGTCGAAATACTTCTCTACACTTCTAATGTAACTTTAGCCATTTCGTCTCTAGTTTGTCCTTCATAAAAAGAGCTAATTAGTGCACTTTCAAACGTTTATCAATGCTCTTATGCATTAGCTTGCATGGAACATTATTTATTGTCCCTGAGAGGAAAAACCGATGAACATGGAGATAATTACACAATTATCCTCACTGGGATCTATCCGCTTAATGAAACCGTAAGCCACTGATCACCGGATTTGACACGCTCAAACTTCAGCATGTTGCTGTCCAGCTTCTCATTGACAAATAACCTATCAAATTCAACCTGCTTGGTAGAGTCACATTTTTTTTTTAGAAAAGGAGGATTACCCCCGGCCTCTGCATCAAAGCGATGCATGCAGCCATCTTGTTAACCAAAAGGTCCAACAAGTGTGTAGTACGATACAAAAACTCATCAAGAGATAAATAAAGGGAGAACTCGAAGCCACAACCGACAAAAAATAGAACTAGATGCCTATACACCTATCCTGTTGTTGGACCACCATCCAAACCGGTTGTAGGTATCCCATGCTACCGTCTCCCATCGGTTGCACCCATAAGCCATATGCTCCTTGGCTTCCGCACGGTTGAGTAACGACCACATACGGATCCAGCCAGTTGATCTGTCGATTACCTGCAAAAAATTGTGATGTTTTGTCTGTTAAAAATCGCGTCACTCCGGCAGTTCTATATGGCCCAAAGTAATGCACACACTCCGACTCGAATATGCACCGCTAACTTAGGCTCTACCCCGTTTAGCCAAGTCCCAAAAAGGTTGTTGATATATGCTTGGTAGAGCCACGTAGTAGATGGCTCTTTTGGCATTCACAGGGCTACTCTTCAAGCACCTCATCATCTAGTAGGAAGCTCTAGGAATCATGCATATATCAACTTAACACATTCTATGTGCATCTAATATCTGGTTTAGTAAGGATAAATGAATGAAACACCAACAAGCCTTTGATATGCCTCCAGAGGGTTTGTGATTAGTTACTATCAACAGCGAAGCAAAGCAATGATACTTGGAAACACTTCCGATTTGCTTATAGAGTTCTTAATCAGTTTGACTACCTTGTCTTTTTTTTTGCACTTTGGCAGTTAAGCAGATTAAGAATTCTACAAGCAAATGTGCTGTCCTTTTTTCACAAATGCTTTCTTATGTGGACTTGATTGATTAAATTAACAAATAAAAAATGGAATTCTTGTTGTCATGTTATGGATAATGATACATTGATACCAGTGAATGTGATATTCCATTTGTTTCTAAAGATGCTTACTGTTTACTGGGTAGGTAGACAGATGGGGGAAACAATATCTTCATTCAACTGGTGAAGGGAAGCCCGCGCGTTATCAGAAGATGCTTGATCTGATTGATTGGCTGAAAGAAAATATACCAGAAGAAGATTCATCAACAGGATTGGGAACTGGCCTTGTTCATGGTGATTATCGTGTTGATAACCTTGTTTTTCACCCAACTGAGGTATTTATGCAATCTCCTAACAACTTTACACTATTTAAATATTTTATATGATTATTGCTTCTGTTTGATTGATCTGAAAATATCGTTTCTGTTTCTTTACAGGATCGAGTGATAGGTGTACTTGATTGGGAATTATCTACTTTGGGGAATCAGATGTGTGATGTTGCTTACAGCTGTATGGTATGAAATATGAAACTCTGTTAGGGAAAATTTGAAATACTCCCTCCGTTCCTAAATACTTGTCTTTCTAGGCATTTCAACAAGTGACTACGTACGGAGCAAAATGAGTGAATCTACACTCTAAAATATGTCTACATACATCCGTATGTAGTAGTCATTTGAAATGTCTAGAAAGACAAATATTTAGGAACGGAGGGAGTACCTTCTTATACATAATATGGTTAGGAATTACGGGAAATACACTTTGGTTCCTGGTTGTATATGCACCCTATATGGGGATTTTTTTTAATATTTTAATAAAAAGTCAAAATAGGTAAGAACTATTTTGACAAAACATTTGACTTACTTTTGCACTGATATATAAATGTCGACGAAAAAAAAACAAAAGTTGACCTCACAGCAAAAAAGACAAAATTTATTTGCTATTATAGGTCACTATTCACACTATTTTGGCCAAAATTTTGTCTTTTTTGAAAAGAAGTCAAAAGGATATATTTTTTTGTGGATTTTATTTCTCACGAGTACAATAGAAGGTCAAGTTTATTTCAAAAATATTTTCAGGAATTTTTGACTTTTTGTTGAATTACTAATTTTTTTCCCATATAGGGTGCATATGTCCCCATAGACCAAAAGTTCCCCTCCTAGGAATTACTCACCTATTTATGACATGTTTTCTTGTGCTATTTGCATGTTCTCTAAAAACAGTTCTATCTGAAGTTGTCTTGAAAGAAGTTGTTATGGCGCTGCTAGAAGGAGGGCGCGAGAGGGCCGGCCGGGGGACTTTTGCCCACGGCCGGGCAAGATGGAAGGGATTTCCTTCTTAATTCTTGCTTGATTAGATTGATACATCTCCTCTCTTTATATAGAGAGGTTTACTTGACTCCCAAGCAAGGCTTACTTGACTCCTAAGCAAGCGACCCTTATCTCTAATTAACCCTAAGACTAAAGGGCTATACCGCCAGCCCAGGCCCATTAGCCACATTATGTACTCTAACACTACACCCCACCTGGACATGCAGCTTGTCCTCGAGCTGCAGCCTAACCAACTTATAACCATGACTCGACGCAACACAAACCTAACACCTAAAAACAAGCCTTTTACATCTCGGCTTGTTTTATTACTCTCAACCTGAAATGGACTGGGACGCTTTATTTGGGACCCCTGAACATAAAGTGGACACCATCCGCACGTCGGACGTGCACGTGTACAGCCACCTGGATCCCATGGACACCATCTGGACAAAAGGAGTGCATGTGTATGGCCACCTGGAAGTGGTCGCAAGAGCGACCAGCAGAGGCGCCCTCGCGGCGGCCGGCGGCGGAATGCAGTGGTGCTACATGGTGCGCTCCTGTCGGTGACACCATGCCTTCGCCCCGCCGGACTGCTGTTGGTCTGCACCGCATAGAGAAGAGTGGAGGGCTGTCGATGGAGAATGG
>NC_041382.1:69014455-69051186 GCF_002162155.2 Triticum dicoccoides | reverse complement strand
GCCGATGTCGCAGACTTTGAGGTCGCTGTCCGTGGGGAAAACAACATGCCCAAGATCCTCGACGCAGTGGACGAGATCGAGGTCCTTTGCGCAGCGAAGCACAACTGGGAGGAGCGGCAGCTGCAGACCACGCATCTCCCGCACACGCAGACGCGCTAGGAGGCCGCGCGCAGCAGCCTGCAGCCTCACCGCCACCGACACGTGGCAGGTAGTGAGCCAAGCCGGAAGCGGTAACGGCGACGGCGGGAACTTGATCTGCTGGATGGGGACGCCCTGGAGAAGCGGTGATGGCGACGGCGGGAACTTGATCTGGTGGATCGGGACTCCCGCCGGCGCGGTCGATGCGGGGCCGAAGCTAATCGGCGGTGGCTGCTGCAGTGTCGCACCGGGCAGCGGCAGCGGCTGCTGTGGCGGAGCGCCGGGCGCGGCGGAGGCCGCCAGGAGCGGTGGCTGCCATTGCAGCCAGGGCGGGGCGGTGGTGGCGGTGGGTAGCAGCTGCAGCGGCTGCTGCAGCGGCCACGGCAACCACGGCGGTGGGCGCGGGAGGCGCAGCGAGAGCCGGCGCCGGCCACGGCGACCACTGCGGGGTGGTGGCGGGCGGCGGCTGCAGCTGCAGCTGAGGCTGCAGCGGCCCAGCGAACGCCGCGGAGGCCGCTGCGTGCGGCGAGTACCACGACAGGGCTGGCGGCCCGGTGGCGGCGGCCGGCGGCAGGGGCGGCGGCGGCCCGTAGGGGCTGGCCAGGTACAGCCGGATCCCCTGGACGGCGGTGACGAGGTCGTTGAGGACCCTGGTGACCTCCTCCGGGGTGTAGGCGGCTGCCGACGGCGCGGCGGAGGGCGCCGGCATCTGGGCGGTGGCGGCGCCGGAGGTGGAGAGCAGCGGCGCGGATGGGAAGGGCAGCGGCGCGGTGGTGGCGGTCGGCAGCGGAAGCGACGGGGTTGGCGGCGGGGAAGACATGATCGAACCGAAGCTAGCTGATACCAAACTGTTATGGCGCTGCTAGAAGGAGGGCGCGAGAGGGCCGGCCGGGGGACTTTTGCCCACGGCCGGGCAAGATGGAAGGGATTTCCTTCTTAATTCTTGCTTGATTAGATTGATACATCTCCTCTCTTTATATAGAGAGGTTTACTTGACTCCCAAGCAAGGCTTACTTGACTCCTAAGCAAGCGACCCTTATCTCTAATTAACCCTAAGACTAAAGGGCTATACCGCCAGCCCAGGCCCATTAGCCCCATTATGTACTCTAACAGAAGTACTGTAGGGAATTGCCCTACCATACCTTTGACTGAAGGCCTATAATAAATGCAGGATGAATATACTCTTGATATCTTGGGGTCACTTTGATATGAATATTTCGTTTTCAGCAAGCTTATTTTTCTTGAGTTCTCCACATGTTCTGTTTTAATTGAGTTGTGTGATAGTCACGACCATCAACATAGGTCAAAGGTCATAACTGAACTTTATGTGTTAAGTCTGAGAAGTTTTTTCTAGGTAATTCTGAAGAAAAGTTTGTGTCCTATTTGCTCAACATTATTGTACCGGTACCATGTGTTCACCAAAAATAGAAATTCTTGTACCTGTTTGCATAGCATTTAGGTCATGTGATTTTGTATGTTTTACTTTGTTTATTATTTATCTTTGCAGCCATATATTATTGATGCAACACTCGGTGAAAATAGTTCGTATGGAGGATTTGAACATTCTGGCATTCCAGATGGCATTCCTCAACTGGAAGAGTACCTAGCTGTGTACTGCTCTATGTCTGTAAGCATCGTGTTGCTTCTTTTTTTCATGCTGGCTGGATAACACGCCAATCATATTCACTGGTTTTTATCAATCACTTTCTTCTTTTAAATTTCCCTCAGGCACGACCTTGGCCTGCAGCAAATTGGAAGTTCTACATTGCCTTTTCACTGTTTCGAGGGGCATCTATCTATGCAGGAGTATACCACAGATGGACTATGGTACTAGTCTTTAACTCATGAAATCCGTGTCTGTTTATATATTCTAATTTATTTTAGCTGCCACACAGGGTAATGCTTCAGGTGGTGAGCGTGCTAGATTTGCCGGTAAGGCTGCCAATGTTATGGTTGACTGTGCCTGGCATTACATTAATAGAGAAAATGTCCTGCGAGCACACCCTGCTACAGGTAATTATATTTCACAGCCTCGTCTTAACAATTTCCTGCCACCTGTTTGAGTGTGCTTTGTGGGCAAGATCTTTTCGTTTTCTTACACCTTGTTCCTGTTTCCAAATAAACTGCTTCACATAGACATGGAAAATGTGGTTATGATCCTTTATTCGCCTTTTAGGAGCAATCATCATTCTTGTAAAGTCTAATGCACTCAAATGTTGTTAACTAAGCATTCACATTTCACAGGTATGCATGTCTTGAAGGCTCCCCGGCAAGGTTTTCATGTAGAGCAGGAAGATTCAACTTTGACAAATGGTCAAGGAAAATTTGTTCCTAGCGAAAAGGTTATGCAGCTACGGCAAAAAATAATAAAGTTCATGAAAGATCATATATATCCCAAGGAGGATGAGTTATACAAACATGCACAATCAACCTCACGGTGGACAATCCATCCTGAAGAAGAAAATTTGAAAGCATTAGCAAAAGAGGAGGGATTGTGGAACTTATTTATTCCGGTAGTCACTATTTTCTTTTCATGCCTTCATATTTACCTGATCCAGAAAATTAAGAACTTTATTTCTTATAGTAATGAAGGGCACTTCTATATTATGCGAACTTCTGTGCTGATTAAAATTGTTAATCTGCAGCTTGACAGTGCAGCTAGAGCAAGAAAGCTACTACTTGAGGACCAATCTCATGTTTCTGCTGGAAGTTCAAATGATCTTTTGCTAGGTGCTGGTCTCACAAATCTTGAGTATGGATATTTATGTGAGATTATGGGCCGGTCAGTTTGGGCTCCACAAATATTTAACTGTGGTGCACCCGATACGGGTAATATGGAGGTAGGGCTTCTCATCATGTTCATTTATAGGTATAGGCATGATTCTCAAAGACTGTCACTGTATCAGTGTATCTTACCCCACTAGCCAAGCATATTTTGAGAAATTACGTGTTTTGAAAATATCTATCTGTATAAAATCTGCAAATTATCGATGAATGACGCCATCTTTATGTTTCTCCTTGGAAATGTGCCATCTTTAGCATGCCAATATTTTTTTTAGGTATCTTAAAATATATCTCAACTGTGAATGCTTTGTTATGATTGGTGCTAGTAATTTTGTATCTGACAATTTTTTATTATATGAAAATCTCATTGTAGGTCCTGTTGAGATATGGGACTAAGGAGCAACAGAAGCAGTGGCTTGTTCCTCTACTGGAAGGGAAAATTCGTTCGGGATTTGCAATGACAGAACCACAAGTTGCATCTTCAGATGCAACAAATATAGAATGTGCAATATCCAGGTAATAATACGAATAAAATATTTGTGGGCAACAAGTATGTTATAGTTGCTGCTTTAGGTTGTTGATATCTTGTCACATGTGCTCTACTGCCTCTCCGCCTCTCTTTAGTTGCAAAGCTATTATACCATGTTATGGGCTATCATATAGTTATGTTTAGCCGGTCCTAGTTCCTACAGATGCCAGCATTTCTTTTGTCTATTTTTCTCATCTGAAAACTATTTTCAGTTTAACAGCAAACAATAATTATAGTATGCTGGCGGAGACCTCCAAATTCTTGTGTATTAACAGGAAATCAATTATATCCTCATGGCATACATTTCCTGCTCTACTCTTTTGATAGTTTATAAAAATGTCATCATTTTCTTTACTTTGAGCTTTCTGCATTGCTAATTACTTTAATATTTTTCCCTTGACAGGCAGGGAGATTTCTATGTGATAAATGGCAGGAAATGGTGGACCAGTGGGGCTATGGACCCGAGGTGCAAAATCCTGATATTAATGGTAACTATAACATCTATCCATGAGAGCAGTGCTGTGGGTGATGTATATGTTTCTTGTAAAGTTAAATGGTGTTTATTTCATGCAGGGAAAAACAGATTTCTCTGCACCTAGACATAAACAGCAGTCGATGATCTTAGTGGATATCAACACTCCCGGAGTGCAGATAAAGAGACCATTGTTAGTCTTTGGGTTTGATGATGCACCGCATGGACATGCAGAGATTACTTTTGATAACGTGCGTGTTCCTGTCACAAATATCCTCCTCGGAGAAGGACGTGGTTTCGAGATTGCTCAAGTAAGCAGAACTGTTCTGATACTACTATCGATCATTTCCAACCTGTACTTTCGATGTCATATTTATGTTGCTCTGCAGGGAAGACTAGGTCCTGGAAGATTACATCATTGCATGCGACTAATAGGAGCAGCGGAACGTGGCATGAATATGATGGTTGAGAGGGCCTTAAGCAGGACCGCTTTTGGAAAGAAGATTGCACAGCATGGTTCCTTTCAGTCAGACCTGGCAAAGGTATAACCTCTTTGATTGCTTGCATGATCCAATTAACTGTTTACATGGTTTATTTACAAAACCTTGAATAGATTAAAAAAGTGTTTCTTCAGACGTCGAGAACCACATTAGTTAGATAGCATTTTTTTTCCAGGGAGTTATAATGTTAATCTACCACCTTTACATATAGGTGGTCCAGAGATCATACAAATAACACCCCCACTCAGCTTCTCAGATTGAACTGTTCATCCATTTGTTTCTTTGAATTGAAGCATGTTAGTGATGATGTATATCTAGCTTAAGCTAGCATAATGCTTCACTTTTGTACTGTTCACCCATGTGTTTCTTTGCTCGCATCTTTTGTTTTGTGCATTCCATCCACTAACTTGAATGCGGACTCCAGTGTCGGATAGAACTGGAGCAAACTAGGCTTCTGGTGCTTGAAGCAGCCGATCAACTCGACCGGCATGGGAACAAGAAAGCCCGCGGGATCCTCGCAATGGCCAAGGTAAAGTTCCAGCACTTTAGCACCTTCATTTTCAACGAACTGTAGCAACAAAAATTCAGTGAATCTGGCCTCTGTGTAGGTGGCGGCCCCAAATATGGCCCTGAAAGTGCTTGACATGGCAATACAAGTCCACGGCGCTGCTGGGGTCTCATCCGACACGGTCCTATCCCATCTATGGGCAACCGCTAGGACACTGCGGCTCGCCGACGGCCCTGATGAAGTCCATCTCGGCACGATCGCAAAGCTGGAGCTGCAAAGGGCGAGGATGTAAGATCAGGACCATATATATTGAATAAAAAGGGGGAGGGCAAACTTCTGGAGAAGGTCAGTTAAGGACATCATCAGAGTCACGGGTAGATAGAATGGTGAAATAAGTGGCGTTAGATTCCTCCTCCATGTACACTCCCTGTTTGCCTTGTCGATTCCCTTGTCATTTGTCCACTAGAACCATGACACATCTTTAATTTTCGTCCTCTGTTGTAAAGAGTCCAACCCTACCAGCACAGTTACATGAGTACCAGTGACTATTACAGATCTGAACAATAGTTATACACTACCAATGGGCATTGCAGATCTGAACATTGGCTGGCACTTCAGTTTTTCTTCAGTGTATACAGTAGAGACGAACGGGAAGAAACGAGGAGAGCCTGGTTATAGCCTAGTATAACCCCTTTCCTGACTAAACCTGAGATGAACCGCCCCTTATTTTTGTCATTCAAAAACCCTCTCATCTCTATTCTATCCGAGGCCCGGCGTGTAGGGGAAGGAGGTGGAGTTGAGCCAGAGGTCGCCCTGGATGAACGCCTGCGCGGTGAAGTTGCCGGCGTCGGCGTCGCTGGTGATCACCCGGTAGCCCGGCCACGCCACCCTCGCCGACGTGTTGGCGCCCGCCCCCCGGTTCATGTACTCGGCGTAGTAGAGCGTGTCGAGCGCGAAGGTGCCGTTCCACTCGAGCCACCCGCGCGGGTGCACCAGGCTCTCCATCTTGGACTGCATGAACACGGTCCGGGAGTAGGTCTTCCACGGCCGGCCGAGGTAGGAGGAGAAGTTCGACAACACGGGGACGAGGTCGGCGGCGGCGGCGATCTTGCAGCCCTGCACGGCGATGCCGGTGTTCTGGTTGGGGTCCTCGCGGCCCTGCGCCGTGAAGACGTTCTTCTGGCCGGGGCCCGGGCGGCGCGCGTAGAGGCTGCAGTTCTGGAGCACGACGGCGGCGTCGCCGAAGACGAAGTCGACGGTGCCGTAGACGTCGCAGTCACGGTAGAACTGGCGGAGCGAGTGCGCGTAGAGCGTGTCCTGGTACCCCGCGAAGCTGCAGCGGTAGAAGGCAGAGAGGTCCGCGTTCACCCGCAGCGCCACCGCCTGGTGCTTGGCCGGCCCCGCCGCGTTCTCCACCGTCAGGTCCCGCGCCAGGAACCCCGTCCCAATCACCGCTGCGAAATTGAATTAACGGATGTCGGTCAGGTACATCCATCGACCTACCAGAACTGAAAATTTATGAGCCATTACATTCAGGCGAGCAGTGGTAGATTCTGTCTATGGCTCTTGCTGCACGTGAAGGCGTCCGCGTACTTATTGCCGGTTGCCGCACTGGTGTGGTACAAGTCGTGTCGTGCAGCCGAGCCGGACGCGGGCGGCCAGCCCAGGCCCCAGGCCATGAAGGAGTGAAGGCGAGGAACAGAGGCACGTGAGGCCGTACCGGTCTTGCGGGTGGCGACGCGTCGTCTCGTCGCACCGACACCCACCGTGGACGACGACAGCGGCGTGTCAACCGCACCGCGCGCCACATTCGGCGACGGAGTTAATCAGGGCTCCGCTGTGGCCGGGATCGTCGCAGTGGAGGGCCCTCCCTGCTGCACCGCACCCGTCCCAAATCTATCCTGAGGCGCCCATGCAATGCATCTTGTGTCCTAAAATTGTCCTAGAATGCGTGTGCTTTGTGCCGATGGGGCAAGCGGACAAGGCCGGAAAGTGGCGGCGTGGTGGACGAGGCCGCGTCCGGCCGGCCGGATAGGCCATGCACATCGGTCTAGCCCGACTCGAATGATCGTCACGACCGGCGTCGGGTTCCTCTTGTTGCTTGGCTTAAGGTGGCATCAGAGGACCTAACTGGATTGCTCCTCTTGCTTAACATGAGTATTGCCAACGATAAGGACTTGCTTTCTGGTGTGAAAGGCGTGCATGCATGTGCTAGGTGTTGCCCTCCACTGGACGAGTGCTCACTGTTTGGCAACCTACAGTACTCAGACGAATCTATGTGTCGGTGCGTGCAGAAGATCGAGGTTGCCGATCCAGGGGGACCAGCTCGACCGATCGGAGCTACTAGTAGACACCAGTTCGTTCACGTCCACTGAGCACTGGGCAGAAAAGCGGAAAAGATGAGAAATGTAAAAGGAGATCGAAGCGAAGCGCCCAAAGAAGGTGCTCCATTGTGCTACAGTTGGGCCTCCCTCTGTACGTACTCCAGTACAGTAGTGGACTAGTGGCTGTTGAATGCGGTCAGATCGCAGGATCGGTTTCTGCTACCGTCAACCTCATCCTGCCGTCGCACTTGCAATTCTACAAAAACGGCAGAGCTAGCTCACGTAGCGTCAGTGTAGTAGGTTTGCCGTGCTCGTACATGGCTAGCTAGCTCACGGCGCCCTCACCCACCAAGCCTAACCATGATAACTAACGCCCGTGCTCCACGACTCCAAATGCCAATGATCAATGGCTCGAGTCCGCATTGCAGAAAATATCCGAACCGTGAGCTCTTCCACCGGCCGATCGAGTGTGTAAGTGCATCGTCCAAAATTACTTGTCGAACAAATGGATAAAAAATGGATGTATCTGAAATACCTCCATTTCTCCGGAGGGAGGGAGCAGAGCTCGTGATGAACTGTTATAATAGTACAATCCAAATGCGAATGGCACCCTAGCTAGCACTAGTATTTGTCCAACCCGCCACGACGTGGTCCAGTCCCTGCACCTAGTACGCTACTGGTAGAGTCCTAGAAGAAGCAATGGAAGCAGGCCCTGTTCCCCGTTGTTACCTGACCGATGCCACTCGTGATCAATGTACCGCGGACGGACGCTCCGTCACGAGCGGCGTCCCGCGCAAACGACCAAGCCGCGCGTGCACTTGCATTCCCACGACGCGTCCGTCAGTACGGCGTCACTCGCTCGTCCGGCCGCCCATGCCCATGCCGGCGTCGGCGTCGGCATGCCGACATCGGCTCGTGGCGAGCAGAGCACGGCAACGGCCCGTGCGATCGACCGTGCAGCGCCACTGTTCGTGTTCATTATGGGGCTATGCAGACTGCGGTAAATTGGCTATGTCTGAGCGGGCGTGGGCTCGCATACCTAGCGTGGCGGAGCGGAAGGTGGTGTAGTTGTCGACGACGTTGCGGCTGGCCTTGATGACGGTCCTCCACATGCCGTCGCCGACGAGCATCAGGTTGGTCTTCTCGGCCCCGACCTCCACGTTCTCGAAGTAGCCCCCGGCCTTGATGTGGATCACGTACCGCGTCGCGCTGTTGTTGGGCGCCGCCGCCACCGCCTCCCCCACCGTCGTGAAGTTGCCGCTCCCGTCCTTGGCCACCACCAGGTCCGGGGCGCCGGCGACGCCCTCGCCCTGCTGCTGCTGCAGCAGCCGCCTCCGGTCCGCCGCCGCCACCCACGCCGGGAACCCGCGCCGCACGCGCCCGTACCCCTCGAACGCCTCGCTTCGTGTGGTCCTCGCGCGGAGGGCGCGCCCGCGGCGGCGCTGCGGGAGGCGGCGGACCATGGCGAGCGAGTTGGACACGAGGTGGGCGACGTGGTAGATGCGGCCCTGGATGAAGGGCCGCACGCGCCCGTCCTCCGACGCCGACGGCCCCGCAAACCCCTCCAGGCAGGTGTACTGGTTCGTCATGGCGGCCGACAGCACCGTCTGCACGCCCGCGATGGAGTCCTCCGCGCTGCGGTTGCCGGCCGAGAGCTCGTCGGCCGCCGTGCCGAGCTGGCTCAGCGTGTGCCCGAACAGCTCCTGGCAGTCGGACAGCGCGAGGCGGTCGCGCAGGCGCAGCCGGTGCGGGCGGGAGAGGTAGGACGTGCAGTTGGACGCGGCAGCGCGCACCGCCGACGCCGCGCGCTCCACCACCTCCGAGATCACGTCCCCGAGCGGCTTCCGCGCGAGCCCCTGGATGCCCGCCAGCGTCGACACGCACACGTCCCGGTGCAGCATCCCCGCGCAATGCCGGTCCACGGCCGCCGCGTGCTCGGCGTCGGCGCCCGCGTCCGCATTGGCGTCGAGGAGCGTGCGTGCGTGGTGGTCGTCGGCGGCGAATGCGCTCTGGGCGAAGAGGAATGTGAGGAGCAGGAGGAGGAGGGTGGCGAGGAGGAGGAGCCTGGCCGCGTCCCGTCGCTTGGTTCTTGGGGTCGGAGGTGGCATTCCGCGGTGGGAGTGGGATCACTGTGGTGTGTGGGAGTGAGCGGGGCCGAACGTGACAAACAGGGACCGTGGCGCGCGTCGGTGCGAGCGAGCGAGCGAGCGAGGGGGTTGATTGGAGGAGCGTCACTTCTTATACTCCCTCCTTCCATCTATGCAGGGCTCAATGTGTTTTTTAAGTCTGCCTTTGACTATTGACAAGATTAATAGTACATGACATGCATAATGTAAAAATTATATCATTGAAAGCTCTTTTCACATACGAATTTAATGATGTGCTTTGTGTAAATTGCATGTCATATATTATTGCTTTAACATTTGGTTAAAGTTAGACTCGAAAAACGCATTAGGCCCTGTATAGATGAAAAGAGGAAGTAGCAACGTCGACGCTCTCGTGGACACATGCATATGCATGTACGGTGCGAGGAAATGAAGAGCTTGTGATTGCAGGAGGGCACGACCAGCTGACAGACATGATTTAATCAATCAACGTGGCACTCGAGCTCTGGTCCAGACGTCCCGTCCAACAAGGTTAATCATCTTCTTTCAGACTGAGAGGAAGCAGAAATCTTTGGCAAAATCGCTCTGGAGTAGCACTGATCTCCCTGCATTCATGAATGGACGACAGCTTTCAAGCCGCAACCACCCATGCCATGATCGCCGATAGACAGAGCTGCGCTGCGAGGCTGCAAACGAACAGCAAAACGGCTGTCACTACATTAACATCAGGGTTAATTTGGATAAACCAACAGCAAGGATCGAGATCCACTCCGCCTCCATAGCCCTAAGGCCATCGGGGCGGACCGGCGCCGACGGGAGGCAGAGAACCTAACTTTTGGGAGGCGGCAGCTGGCTAGGTCGCATACGAGGTGGAGTTAGAGCCCCTAAATTCATCTCTGCTCCATCTCTACAAATATCAAAGTTTGGAAACTGCAGTGATATTTTCGGAATTGCCAGAATTCAAGTGGCATTTATCAACTTCACGAGTAACAAGCCTCTTGAGACCCGCCCACCCCCGCGTCATCCCGCTTGGGCGACTCGGGGGGCGACAACCCTCGGCACCGCCGGGTGACCCTTGCCCATCCTCCCTTCCTTGTCACCGCATGAGGCAGCCGTCGGGCAAGCCAGGGGCGCTGCCAAGGATGGTCGCGGCGGGGCGTTTGGCGGTCCTGCCCTCGCGCGGGGAGCCATGGATCTGGAGCGGCGGCTCCCCTGGTGAGGCATCGTCGGATCTGCGGCGACCGCCGGTGTGGACGGTGGATCCGGGGTCCCTGGTCGCGTGGGCGGCGGGGTCTTGGTGGTGGAGGTGGGCGGCTGGTGGCTGCTCCGGCGGCTGGCGGTGCGAGATCTGGCGCCTCCACCCTCCCCTGTTTGGCGTGCGTCCTTCTGGCCGGGCCGTGCTCCCTTGGTCGTCGGTCCATGGTCAGGAGGGTGCGGCTGGTGGCATGGGGGCAGTCTAGGCGAAATCCCTGGTCGGCCTTGGCCAACCGCGTCGACGGCGACGTCCGAGGGCGTCGTTCCCCTTCTTGGAGGCGTCGGTATTCCTCCTCCCCACTTCCCCTTTTCCTAAGCCTCCCGGGCGAAAGCCCTAACTCTGTTGGCCGGCGGCGGTACTGCCAGCGCCGCTTCTTTCTTGAAGGCGCTGTCTTGAGAGCCTTGTGGTTGGTGGGCGCTTGAGGGGTGGTTGGTGGCGGTGGTTGTGTGGCCCTCTTCGTCCTGGCGTGATACTTCCCCTCTTCTGATGCTGGATGTTTGCAGCAGTAATGTTCTGCTCATGGACAGCCTCCGGTGGCTCGTGGGGGATGCGCTGGCCCTCTCTATGTGGCCACTTCCAGTGACATCAACGCCATCTTGCGACGGTGTGGCGCCTTCGATCCAGGCGGAGGTAGTGGCCTCCTTCGAAGATGGTCTATTGGATGTGCCGTGCCGGGGTCCGTAGGTGTATGGCGACGGCATGCCCCACTGGTGCGGGTCCCCATCTCCCTTGAGCCCGTGCGATCTTGCTCCTGGTGCAACATTCTCGGCTGAGGACCTCGGCGGCTACGGCTTCATCTTCCATTATTTATCTTCAGTTGCCGTAGTGTGTGAGGTTTAGTGTGATGCTGTCCATCATTAGTGTTTCTTTTTGCCGTGTATATTCCTTCTCTTTGCCTAAGGGCGCGTGCTTGTAATCCTGGCCGGTTGATGGCTTTGTTCATTCAAAGTCGGGCTAGGCTCGAGCCCCATCTCGGACTCGGTTGATGCCTTTTCTTGAAAAACAAATAACCATTAACATTAATAGTAGCATGAGCATTTCAATAGAAGTATACACGACCTGCCGGGACGATGACCCGCGCGCGTCGCGAGCGTAGCCACCAACGATGCAAGATTCTCGCGTCCCTTCTATCACCGGGCTGGTGGCTTTGGCATTACACGAGGAAGAGGCATGGAGTGAGGTTGCAGCCATGGAGGGAATGGGATGGTCCACCAAGCAAGCCACCGTAGGCTACCTGTGGCCGCATTGCTAATCTGACGCACGCGCAGGGCCAGCCGCGACGCACTGATCGGGCCGGAAAGCTTCGCGAGGCCGCAAGGGGCGGCAGCGGCGATGCCGCCATCGTCCTGGCTCCGGTGCTCCGCCCAGCACAGTGGGGTGCCGCTTTTACCGACGCGGTTTGGCCACACGCCGCACACCGGCAGTGGCGAGCAGGCAGGCACATTCACCGACAAGTAGATCCGGCTGGCTCATGCTCTTGTCAGCCGACGCAGGGATGGCCGTGCGCTCTCTGGTAGGAGTAGTAGCAAACAAGCAGCGGACCGGCGGGCCGAACAGTTGCTGTCGCTTGGAGCTGACTCTCTGTCCGGTCCGTTAACCTCGTCATCAGTCGGCATCGGAAAAAAAAAAGGAAACGCAGCGCAGAACAGAGACTAGTAGAGGCCTATAGGGTAAAACGCGCGCTTCACCGCGTCGTGTTTCGCTCGTGGGATTAGCTCTTTTATTTTCTTTATTTAAGCAGCTTATTATGGTCGGTCGGTCGTTTCGTTTTTGATTTTATCTACGCTGGTTTGATTTTAGTTATGTTCTGATGAGAGTTATTTACCCAAAACCACCACATTTGGGGTTAGGGTAACCGATCGGTACCACATTTAAGCCATTTCACAAAAAATCACCAACTCTGAGACTAATCGGTACCGCGGAGCACTGATAGGCCGTTTTAGCCGCGGAAACAGCGAAACCGACAGGTCGGGCCCACCTGTCGGGTCGACATGGCGCGGGCTGACGGACGCCGTTAGACGGAGGGGGACGGCCGTTTCCGCGCCCGTGTATTAGGTCACGCCCCTGCCGTTTCGTCCTCCAATCCCCGATTCAGTTTCCCTCCCGCGCGTTCCTCCCGCTCTGCTCATGGCGACCAGCTCCGGCGGCGGCTATGGCGGAGAAGGTCTCGACGGCTCCGGCAGCGGTGGTCATTCTTCCGGTGGCCGCCGCCCGCAATGCGACCCCGTTGGCAAGTTGGGCCCCAACCCCGATGGCGATTTGCACTCGACGGCGGATTGGGGAAAAGCTGTCCTGCCGCCACCGTCGCAGCATGCGGAGGAGACAGAGAAGGATGTTGCGGACGCGGAGAAGGCGTCGGCGGCGGATGATTCGTTGGGGGAGGAAGTACCCCCCGGGCATCCATCTCCACCCAGGTAAATCTCAGCGCAAAAACCTAGGGTTAGGGTTCTAGCAATACTACTTAGTTAGAGTACTCAGTTAGTTAGGATGCCTAGGGTTACTTCTAGCAATACTGCTTCGTTGGGGGAGGAAGCTCCTATGCCTAGATGAAGTTTTTTCTTTGTTTATTTCTGAATTACTAAATGTATCATAGTTTATTCTGCATTTGTTGGCTTTTGTGGCATAGATCTTATTGCTGTTACTTTGTTTTATATGTGAATATGTCATAGTTTTTATTGTGGCACTCAAAATGTCATGGTCATGAATTTGATTTGTGTTCTGTAGGCTTGAAAATGTTACTGAAAATGTCATGGTCATTAATATGTTTTAATATGTTTTGTGTTTTGTAGGCCTGAGGAGCCATGGTCATTATATTTTCAGTTTCCTTCTAAAGATGCTGCCAAAAAATATGCCCTTGTGAAGATGTATGAGAGAGACATCACTTATGGCAGTTTGCTTAATGTGATGGTCAGAAATGGATATGGAAGTGATGACAGTATTTGCTACTTGAGGAAGGATTGCACAGGGCTGCAAGGGATTACTTTCTTCAGAAACAACACTGAAGTGGATGAGATGATAAAGCAGTTTAAAAACAGTCAGACACTGTGTTTGTATGTTAAAGAGGGGAAATTAGATATAAAGCAAGCACCAGTTAACAAAAGTGCAGAAGATGAAGAAGTGGACCCAGATGAAACAATTGAAGATTTAACAATGGACCCACCAGTTGTATTTGCTGTTAATGAGTCAGGTGTTGTGCACAAAACAAACACTGATCATGTTGGCTCATCATATTTTCTTGGTACACAAGAAAGTGTGAACTATATGCCAATAAAAGCAGTTCCTCCACCATGCCAGTTACTGCTTGGGACACAAGATCACCCAATTGAGCCAGAGATGGTAGATGCAGATGAGGAAAATAATGCATTGCAACAGGTTAACACTCAAGTTAGTGTTAATTATGCAGATTTCCAGTTTGATACAGATGAGGAAGAGCATGCAGGAAATGAGGACACATCTGATGAAGATGATGACTCAGTATTTGATGAAGACTTTGTAGCTCATGAAGACCTCTCAGATGCAGATTCAGATTCCATGGACTATGAAGAAGAAGATAATGTAGCTAGAGAAGAAGAACAGAGGAGGAAAGTGGACAGTGATCTGAAAGACACAATTGCTGACATTAAGAGGAGAAGAGCTCAATACATGAGCAGTACACACTGTGAAGGAGACACAGACCCTGAAGATTTATATGACATAGACTTGGAGGAAGAGGATGATGAATGTCAAGAGATAGCAGTTCCTGAGCCTGTTCAGAAGAAGATAAAGAGGCCTGGGCCTACTAGTAGGTCCTACTCTAGTGCTAACAGAAGCATGAATGAGGACTGGTATCCATCTTCAGAAGAGGATGATACAGGCTTTGAAGCTGATGATGATGGCAATGAACCTATGTCTTTTATAATCCCCTCTGGTAGAAAGAGCAGAGCTAAGAAAAGACCACCTAGGGTCTGGTATGATGAGGGCAGGCTGCATCCAGAGCATCAATTCCAGCTTAGGCTTTATTTTAGAGATGTGTACCAGTTTAGCGAGGCTCTTGTGAATTTGCATGTGAAACAACTTAGAAGATACAAATATCACAGAAACTGTCAGTTCCACATGGTTGCAGCAAAGATCAGTAATGAGCCCACTTTCTGCATTAAGAAGATGGTATTGGAGCACACCTGTCCCACCCAATCTGACAAGACAAGGGTCAGCTCCAAGTGGCTTGGCAACAAAATGCTTGAAACTATCAGATCATACCCCAACACTACTGTACCTGCTATAGTTGACAAGGTAAAGAGGCAGTTTGGTGTTGAGGTGCCCAAGATGATGGCATGGAGAGCAAAGAGGCAATACAAGAGGCTGAGAGATTTTTTGGAGACTGTGAAGGCTACAAATCCTGGATCAAGATGCATTGTCAGTACTGTGAGTGGAAAAATAAGAGAAAACCCAACTGCAGGACCAAGGTTTCATGGTCTTTTTTTCTGTTTGAATGCATGTGTTGAGGGATTTTTGAATGGATGCATGCCATTCATAGGCCTAGATGGTTGTTTCATTAAGTTAACTAGTGGGGCACAAATACTAGCTGCTACTGGAAGGGATGCAAACAACAATATGTATCCCATAGCATTTGGAGTGGTTGGAGTTGAAGACACACCAAATTGGTCATGGTTTTTGACTCAACTCAAATATGCCCTAGGAGGGACTGAAGAGGGAAAATTTGGGAAGTACACATTCATGTCTGATAGACAGAAGGTGGGTTTATCTACATCGTCACTTGTCCCTAAAATAGTACTCTAATTAGTTCATTAATTTGTTTAATTAGTTATGCATTTAGTGTATTTAGTCTAATTAGTTCTGCATTTAGTGTATTTAGTTCTGCATTTAGTGTATTTAGTTCATTAATTTGTTGAACACTTACCCTAGTTGGCATGTGTATAGTGGTCAAGGTAGCCTAGGGTGACCCTTATGGGCCACCATAGCCCAACCAACCTCCCACCTACCCTAGTTGGCATGTGTTGAGTGGTAACGCATCTTGTCGATACTTCGGTCAAGATAGCCTAGGGTGACCCTTATGGGCCACCATAGCCCAACCAACCTCCCACCTACCCTAGTTGGCATGTGTCGAGTGGTAACGCATCTTGTCGACACTTCGGTCAAGGTAGCCTAGGGTGACCCTTATGGGCCACCATAGCCCAACCAACCTCCCACCTACCCTAGTTGGCATGTGTCGAGTGGTAACGCATCTTGTCGACACTTCGGTCAAGGTAGCCTAGGGTGACCCTTATGGGCCAACATAGGACAATCTACAACAATTAAATTGAATTAAATCAATGTAATATTAAATCAATATGATATTAATACAACAATTAAATTGAATTAAAATTTGTTTTGATAATTTATTTCATTTTAACAAATTCAAAATCCTTTGTAGGGTCTGTTGAATGCAGTCACAACAGTCTTTCCCAACTGCCCTCATAGGTACTGCTTGAGGCACATTTATGCCAACTTTCAGAGAGCAGGATTCAGAGGAGAAGACTTGAAGAAATGCATGGATGCAGCTGCATATGCTTACACTGAACATGACTTTCAGATGGCAATGGAGAGCATGAAGGCTGAGTGCAAGGCTGCTTGGAAGTGGATGTCAAGGATTCCTCCAAAATCTTGGTCAAGACATGCAATGGATACTAACTGCAAAACTGATCTGGTTGTCAATAACTTAAGTGAAGTTTTTAATAAGTACATACTTTATGTAAGGAACAAGCCAATTGTCACCATGATCAATGGGATCAAGGACAAACTTCTGGTAAGGTATCAACAAAAGAGAGAGGGTGGACTAGTTTCAAGATGGGAAATTGCACCAACTTATGTTGAGAGGTTAGAGATGAACAAGAGATATGCAAGGGACTGCAAATCATTGATAGCTGGACCATGTCTTTTCCAAGTGAGTAGTGGGGATAAGACCTACTCTGTTGACACTAATCTGAAAACATGTGGTTGTAAGAAGTGGGACATCTCTGGAATTCCTTGCAACCATGGTTGTTCTGCCATCTACAGGTCCACACAACTACCAGAGGACCATGTAAATATTTTCTTCAAAAAGGCTATGTACTTGGAGTCATACAAGTCTATCATTTACCCAGTTCCTGGTCCTGATTGTTGGGTGAAAAATGCAACTCCTGACATTGACCCACCTCAGTTCAAAGAAGACAAGAAGGGACCAGCAGAAGAGAAAAGGAAGAAAGGCAGGTTTGAGCCTCCTCAAGCAAAGCAGACATCAAGAATGGCTACAATAACTTGTAGTAACTGCAAGTTGCAGGGCCACAAATACACAAGTTGTGCAAAGCCATTGAGGACAGATCTGCAAATCAGGAAGAACAAACACATGGTATGTTATTTTTGACTTCCTTCTCTATCTCATCACTCATTAAGTATCACTGAAATTTATCCAACAAAAATAATTACAGGAAAACAGGACAGCCCCTGCATGGCAGCAAGGGGGAAGCTCAACATCTGGTACAACAACTCCTAGGGGTGCAAGCTCTACATCTGCTTCAAGGGGATCTGCTGCTGCTGCTGCTTCAAGGGGCAAATCTGCTAGAGCTGCTGCTACATCTGCTGGTTCATCTGCTAGAGCTGCAAATTCTTCTCCTTCTGGTGCTGGTACTGCTGCTGCAAGGAGAGGTGCAAAAACAGGTGCAAGAAGCTTCAATCCTCCAAGAACTACTGCAGAAGCTTCAACTAGCCAGCCAACAGGAAATAGGCCGAAAAGGGCAAGATACATGAGCAAAAGGATGGAGGGGTACTTCTATGCCAGTGGGAACTACTGAGAGTTCTTGTTTGACTATGTATCCAAGTGCATGTGTGCTCCATCAGGCACTAGAGCACTTTATCTATGCCAACACTAAATTTGAACTTATGTAATGCTGTGTTGAACCTATGTGTGCCACTATGAACTACTGTTGTGTAATGTTATGCTAAACCTGTGTATGGATCTTGGTTTTATGCTATGAGGAACTACTATCTATTATTCTTGTGTACTGCTACGTTGGCTTGCTTCAATCATCATGTACCTATCTACAATTATGTGCTTGCACTGCTACATTTACTCTGTACTGCTATGTTGTTTGCACTCCCTGATCATCACATTATGTGCATAATAATAATGAAAGTTCCTGGTATACTCATGCCATAAGTTACTGGTATTTCAAATTTTTCTGTGCACAATAATTTGACTATCACACCAGTTTCACCTGGAGTGAAGTAAATATAATAGAGTACTCAATATGATACAAGAGATAGCACTACAAATTAAGTTCAAATTCATGCCATAAGTTCAAAATCTAGACTTGCAGATAAACTGCATAATTCAGTACAAATTTAACCATTACAATAGTACAATGCACTTCTAGTAGGGCTGATTATTCAGTGCAACAGAGCACAACTACACCAGTACAATGCCACATTACATAATTAAAATTCATCACAGATCTCCTTCAACTTCTTGATCTTGTCCTTGTAGCCATGCTTCTGTTTCAGCAAATCAGAGATGATGCACTCTAGCTTTTTCTTCTCTTCCTTTAGTTGGTCTCTCTCTGTGAGCACTTGGTCTCTCTCTACCACAAGCTTGTCCCTCTCCTTCTCTCCCTTTGCCCTGAGTAACTGATGTAGGTTTGTACAACCATGGTCTGCCAGCTTCTTCTTCTCCATCTCCTCTTTCAGATCATTGAGAGCCAACCTAGTATTGCCCAGCTCAGTAATAGCATCCTCCTTGTCAGCCACCATTTTTGCAAAATCAAGTTTGAAAAATCTCAGCTCTTCTTCCATCTTCCTCTTTTCTCCAACTAATTTGTAATTCTGATCACCAAGCTGAACATTGTCTCTCACCCTGTCATTGATTTCTTTGTCATACATGCCCCACAATTCAGTTAGGCAGAACTGCATAGCCACTGACCACTCAGGGTCTATCCACTCCAGATAGTTGCACTTTAGTTCAACCTATAATTCAGAAAAAAATATTGTCAATCATACTACACAAGAGAGCCTATCAAATTAATATGTGTTGTCAATAAGAAAGCCTATCAAATTGTGTTCATTTAAATGCACAAACAATTAAGAAAGCCTATCAAATTAATATGTGTTGTTAATAAGAAATTTTTGTCACTTTTAACAGCATATAAACTAAATATATGTTGTCATTAGTAAGTACAAAAGCATAATTTCCTACTAGCACTACTTAATTATTTGAGCAAATTACACTGCCATAGCATAATTTCCTACTGGCACTAACAATGTTGTACACTACTTAATTATTTGGAGCAAATTACACTGGCGTAGCATAATTTACTACTGTAAGAGCATAATTAAATCCAACTGTGGGCAATGACAATTGTTCACACTAATAAGCAGAGCAAAATTTCCTTCTGGCATTTGAATGGAGCAAAAACTAACTAAGGTTCACTAAATACAGTACTAACCAACATACCTTCTCCTCAGCGCAAGCAAGAAAACGTCGGCCAGTGTCCGTAGATTCAAATGCTACTAGCCTGAGGCAAGGCTCGCGATGCAGACATCGAGAGGAGAGCTCATGAGCAATGCCACTCCATTCATAGCATGGGATAGTCCTAGGAAGCTTAAAACCAAAGAGATTGAAGCAGTGACTTGGTAAGAAATCCCCAACTCAAGAACTCTAACCCTAACCCTAAATGTTGGAATCCCCGAATGAACGTACCTGGCTAGTCACTGACTCGTCGTCCGAAGAAGAAGAGCTTGACCCCTCGCTCCAGGAAACCATGGCGGACCGGCGGACGGCGGCGAGACGACGGTGGCGGCGGCGGCGGCGGTCGTCGAGGTCGAGACAGAGGGGTCGGATGTGCTCTGGTGCGGTCTGGTCCGACGAGCGACCCGCACGGCCCACTAATACACGGTCGCGGAAACGGCTGTCCCCCTCCATCTAACGACGTCCGTCAGCCCGCGCCACGTCGACCCGACAGGTGGGCCCGACCTGTCGGTTTTGCTGTTTCCGCGGCTAAAACGACCAGTCAGTGCTCCGTGGTACCGATTAGTCCCAGAGTTGGTGGTTTTTTGTGACATGGTTTAAATGTGGTACTGACCGGTTACCCTAGCCCCAAGTATGGTGGTTTTGGGTAAATAACTCTTCTGATGATGTACTGTTTCATTCGTACATCGTGTTGGGCTGCCGTTGGAAATGATGCCTGTTCTTGTAGGAAAGTGGAGTCCTTGCACGTTTGGACGTCGGTATCCGGGAAAATATCAGGTGCTCTCATGCTTAGAGTACCCCTCGGTACTCCAAATTCAAAAAAGTCATTTTTTATATTTCAGAAAATTCTGAAAAATAATGTGAATGTTCACAAGGAATATGACTACATCTCGTAAAAATTTCAGGCCTAAACTTAAAACACACATTAAGAAACAAAAATGTGAAATCTACCATGAATAATATAAAAGAAAAGGTCAAAAGCACCACGGACACTATTCACCTTTGGATTTCAATTTTTTGTTTCTCAATGCACATTTTGACTTTGGACGTGAAATTTTTACGGGTTGTAGTCACATTACTTGCAAACATTTATATTTTTCCGGATTTTTTTGAAACTTTTAAGAATGTCTTTTTTGAATTTGGACCACCGGAAGTACTCCAAGCATGGGAGCACCGGATACTTTCCCCGTCGGTATCCGTTGGTGTTGGTTGCGTGGGTCCCTTGGGAGTTCCTTTTTCATGATGAAACCGTAGAATTGCTGTAGTTGCTGTTATAATGCTCACATGGGCCGGCCTATGAAGCTCTCGCTCGCTCAACTTGTCTCCATGCTCCGCTCGCTCACTTAGCTTTTTCTTTCCGCTCGTCTACTGGCAGCTCACAAAAAACTGGCTCTCGTTTTTTAAGAAGTTCATTAAACCGAAAGAGGTTCATGTATGTTAATGAATATTGAATTTTAAAATGTTGAGAATAAATAAAACTCTTCACAAGGATATTTTCATGGATTCCAAACAAAGTTCGCAAATTTGCCAAAAGTTTGTAAATAAAAAATGATCATGAACTTAGAAGATGTTCATGAATTCTAAAAATGTTTGTGACTTTAATAAATATATTCATGAATTAGGGAGTGAAAATAAAATGAAACAATAAAAAAGAAAAGAAAATGTAAAAAGAAAAACAACCAGAAAAATTAAAAGTCAGAAAAAACCAAAAAGAAAAACTATTAAAAACAGTTGAAACATAGAAATAAAGAAAGCAAAAACCAAACAATACTTTCTAAAAACATGCGGCACAATGACACACACCCTTATAGACGGGACCCATAGCATCCCTCACAAACCCCTATGCATCACGAGGCTAAAAATGTCGGGAGCTTAGTATCTTAACTAGAGGGATAAGCGCGCTTCGCCATGCCGTTTGTTCACTTATTGAGTTAGATTTTTATTTTTATTCAGTCGACGGGCTGTTATGATTGGCTACCTTGTTTTGGTTTTGCATGTTTGGGCTAGGCCTTAACTGTGTCGGAATTGGCCCCACACCTGCCGCTAAGCGCTATTGTTGAACACTCCGTGGCTACCTGTTCACCGGCGAGCACCGCAACAAAAGTCGATAAGGGCAATGACCTTGGGTTGGTGCCCATGCTCACCCTCGATAGAGACAGAGTCGGATGGGAGAGCAACAATGTTGGCTTCTCTGGTGAACTTAGCAGTGCCAGAGCTATCTTGAGGCCGGGCCGGGTGGGGAGGGGGGGGGGGTGCTGCCCCTCCCTCCGGCCTTGGATTAATTCCTGAAGGAAAAAAATTTAGGAGGGCTTAGATTAGATTATTTTTAGCATTTGCCTCATGGCCCATTACAACCTCGAGCAACTTCTTTCCCAGGGAGCTTAGAGTTTTAGTACATATACATATATTCATGAATTTTTAAAATGTTCAAGATTTTTTTAAATCTTCATAGTCATTTTAAATGGTCAATTTTTAATAAATATTGATGAATTAGCAAGAAGAGAAGACAAAATAAAAACAAAAGAATAAATAAACGGTAAAAAACAAACAAGAAAACAAAAAAGAAGGAAAAACCAAAAGAAAAAGTACTAAACCCTTGAAAAACACAGTAAAGAAAGTAAAACAAAAAAACTAAGTAATACCTTCTGAAAACCAAAAAAAGTAGCCAGCCCAGCAACAAACACCCTTATTGGCAGGTCCCCAATGTCCTCCACAACTTTTGCAATCCAAGGCCGACTTGTAAATTTCTCCGGTATATGTATGTTTTTATGTCCGGACGTGGTCTGCGGACATGATACGGGAGAAGGCAATCCAACACTAAATGCAAAGTATCCGGCGTATAGCGGAATATTTGTGGGCTGGGAGGAAAGAGAGAAGAGGGGGACCATGCGGATGGGAGAAGAGAGAGAAGAGAGGAACCATGCATGTGATTGGTCAATTGCATGTCCGAACTCCGGCAAAGCCTCCCTACCTTTGTCTCCAAAATATGAGAATTTGGACGTTCGGGCTGCTTCGCGGACTGATACAAGTCTCTATTGAATTGCAAAAGTGAACAAATATGTCCGGAGGAACATATACAGGTGTTTTACAAATCTCCCTTGAAGATGTCCTAAGAGAGTGTATCAACTCGTTGAGGATGTACTTTTTTTAACCTTTGTACCCTTCCGTCATCTCGTTGAGGATGTACTCTTTTTTAACCTTTGTACCCTTCCATCGAACTGAATTCTTACCCTTTTTTTTGAAATACACCCCTCTTATCAACAAAAATACACTAGGAAAAACATAGTTAGCCAACACTTGTCCCTTTTTTTTGGGGAACGCAGTAATTTTAAAAAAATTCCTACGCATACGTAAGATCATGGTGATGCATAACAACGAGAGGAAAGAGTGTTGTCCACGTACCCTCGTAGAACGTAAGCGGAAGCGTTATGACAACGCGGTTGATGTAGTCGTACGTCTCCACGATCGACCGATCCTAGTACCGAAAGTACGACACCTCCGCGATCTGCACACATTCTGCTCGGTGACATCCCACGAACTCACGATCCAGCAGAGTGTTGAGGGAGACTTCGTCAGCATGACGGCGTGATGACGGTGATGATGATGCTACCAGAACAGGGCTTCGCCTAAGCACCGCTACGATATGACCGAGGTGGATTATGGTGGAGGGGGCAATGATCAACTTGTGTGTCTATGAGGTGCCCCTGGCCACGTATATAAAGGATGAAGGGAGGAGGAGGCCGGCCCTCATAGGGTGTGCCCAAAGTGTGGAGTCCTACTAGGACTCCCTAGTCTTATTAGGATTCCACCTCCTACATGTAATAGGAAAAAGGGAAGGGAGAAGGAGAAGGAAGGAAGGGGGCGCCCCCTTTTCCTAGTCCAATTCGGACCAGTCCATGGGGAAGGGGCGCAGCCACCCTTGAGGCCTTTCTTTCCTTTCCCGTATGGCCCATTAAGGCCCAATACGAATTCCTATAACTCTCCGGTACTCCGAAAAATACCCGAATCACTCGAAACCTTTTCGATGTCCGAATATAGCCTTCCAATATATCAATCTTTACTTCTTGACCATTTCGAGACTCCTAGTCATGTCCCCGATCTCATCCGGGACTCTGAACAAACTCTGGTCATCAAATCACAGAACTCATAATACAAATCGTCACAGAACGTTAAGCGTGCGGACCTTACGGGTTCGAGAACTATGTAGACATGACCGAGACACATCTCCGGTCAATAACCAATAGCGGAACCTGGATACTCATATTGGCTCCTACATATTCTATGAAGATCTTTATCGGTCAAACCGCATAACAACATACGTTGTTCCCTTTGTCATCGGTATGTTACTTGCCCGAGATTCGATCGTCGGTATCCCAATACCTAGTTCAATCTCGTTACCGACAAGTCTCTTTACTCGTTCTGTAATGCAACATCCCGCAACTAACTCGTTAGTCACATTGCTTGCAAGGCTTATAGTGATGTGTATTACCGAGAGGGCCCAGAGATACCTCTCTGACAATCGGAGTGACAAATCCTAATCTCGACCTATGCCAACTCAACAAACACCATCGGAGACACCTGTAGAGCATCTTTATAATCACCCAGTTACATTGTGACGTTTGATAGCACACAAGGTGTTCCTCCGGCATTCGGGAGTTGCATGTAACGCCCTCGATGCGGCTATATCTCCCATGTGTCGAAGCACGACTTAGAGGCATAACCGCATTGAAAGCAATGTCGCAAGTGAGGTAATCTTCACAAACAACCCATGTAATACAATAAGGGAAAAGATACATAGTTGGCTTACAATCGCCACTTCACACAAATACATGAATAAAGCATTACATCATCCAGATACAATCAAGGTCCGACTACGGAACCAAAATAAAAGAAGACTACCCCAAATGCTACACAGATCCCCGATCGACCCCAACTGGGCTCCACTACTGATCAACTAGAACGAAACAACACAAAGGACAATATCTTCATCGAACTCCTCCTGAGCTTGGTTGCGTCATCTGCACGGACTCATCGGCACCTGCAAGCTGGTTTTGGAAGTATCTGTGAGTCACGGGGACTCAGCAATCTCACACCCTCGCGATCAAGACTATTTAAGCTTATGGGTAAGGCAAAGGTATGAGGTGGAGCTGTAGCAAGCGACTAGCATATATGGTGGCTAACATACGCAAATGAGAGCGAGAAGAGAAGGCAAAGCACGATCGAGAAACTATGATCAAGAAGTGATCCTAGAACAACCTACGTCAAGCATAACTCCAACACCGTGTTCACTTCCCGGACTCCGCCGGAAAGAGACCATCACTGTTACACACGTGGTTGGTGCATTTTAATTAAGGTCAACTTCAGATTTTCTACAACCGGACATTAACAAATTCCCATCTGCCCATAACCGCGGGCACGACTTTCGAAAGTTCAAATCCCTACAGGGGTGTCCCAACTTAGCCCATCACAAGCTCTCACGGTCAACGAAGGATAAACCTTCTCCCGAGACATTCCGATCAGACTCGGTATCCCGGTTCTACAAGACAACTTCGACAAGGTAAAACAAATCCAGCAACACCGCCCGGATGTGCCGACAAATCCCGATAGGAGCTGCACATATCTCGTTCTCAGGGCACACCGGATTGTCCAAGGTACGGGTAGGCCAGCCCAGAGTTGCCCCTGGTGGCCACCCGCCGCTGACAGGTTGGACCAACACTCAGAGGAGCACTAGCCCGGGGGGGGGGGGTAAAATAATGATGACCCTCAGGAGCACGACTCCCAAGGGAAAAGAAAAGGCTAGGTGGCGAATGGTAAAACTAAAGTTGGGCATTGCTGGAAGAGTTTTATTCAAGGCGAACTGTCAAGGGGTTCCCATTATTACCCAACCGCCTAAGGAACGCAAAATCCGGGAACATAACACCGATATGACGGAAACTAGGACGGCAAGAGTGGAACAAAACACCAGGCATAAGGCCGAGCCTTCCATCCTTTACCAAGTATATAGATGCATTAATTAAATAAGATATATTGTGATATCCCAACAAGTAAACATGTTCCAAACAAGGAACAACATCTCCATGTTCCAACAAGGAACAAACTTCAATCTTCACCTGCAACTAACAACACTATAAGAGGGGCTGAGCAAAGCGGTAACATAGCCAAACAACGGTTTGCTAGGACAAGGTGGGTTAGAGGCTTGGTTCAACAATATGGGAGGCATGATAAGCAAGTGGTAGGTATCGCAGCATAGGCATAGCAAAAGAGCGAGCATCTAGCAAGCAAAGATAGAAGTGATTTCGAGGGTATGATCATCTTTCCTGAAATCCCGCAAGGAAGAAGAACGAGTCCATGAAGAAGACAAATGGGCGTAGTCGAACGGGTCCTCACAAACGCGACGTTACCGGATTACCGAGAAGAAATACACCGGAAAGAAAGCAAACAACCTAGTAAACAACCACCACATAAGCATGGCACGATGCGCAAACAAGTATGATGCATGTCCGGTTTAATGAGGCATGGCATGGCAAAATGCACAAACAATCCTACAAATTAAGTGGAGCACAATATGCAACTCCGTTGCATATTGATGAAACACCACGTGACTTATTTAGTTCGATCTTGTTTATGTATCCAACAATATTAAATGTTGTTAAACATGGCAAGAGGGTGAAGCAAATGAAAACTACCTATCTAGGCAAGTTTAAATGAGGCCGGAACAACAAAGCAACAAGTCCGAAAACTCCTCATATGCATATATTAGGTTTGGTACTGTTCTGCTCTAAAGACAATTTTAGAGTTATTAAACATGCAAAACAAGTACACCATGATAATCTATGCATTTTTCTACCCCATTTACATATAAAGTTTATTAAATTCGGAGTTACGGTTATTTAGTTATGAATTAAATCATTTTAGCAAGTTATTTAAGCAAATTTAAACAAACATCATTTTAAACATTTTAAACATAGATGAAAGTTGCAAATTATTAAACTAGACAAAATTCTAAGCAACTTTCATATATAACTTGTTTTAATATGATGCATAGGTTGAGAGATAAAATATGCATGAACAACAGGGAGGTTTCTGTAAAACTGTAAAACACTGAATAAAAGACAAAATCGCCGATAGGAAAAAATAGAAGTGGGTCGAATCTGCTGGACTGGGCCAACAGAGGAGGAGGACTGGATTTGGTGCTCACATTGGGCCAAGCCCAGTCGGTAGATCTGGCCCAAGGGGCGGCTTGACAAGGCGGCACGGTAAACGCGCGGGCGGCCCGAGCGAACAGAGGCAGAG
Source organism: Triticum dicoccoides (assembly GCF_002162155.2). NCBI lineage: Eukaryota > Viridiplantae > Streptophyta > Magnoliopsida > Poales > Poaceae > Triticum > Triticum dicoccoides. The sequence continues at coordinate 69,024,802 of NC_041382.1, read as the reverse complement.
GAGTTCTCCTCCCTGTTCGAGCATAGCAGAGGTGAGGCCTGACCAACGGCGGCGCAGCGGCAGGGACTTGGGCGGAGGACGGGGAGCATGGCGGGGAGGCGCAGGCCAGCTAGGCGTCTGGATCCGGACGCAAGCAAGGCAGGGGAGGCATCTCCCATCGGTGGTCATGGCGGCTAGCTGCAGCGAAGACAGATAGAGCAGTCGAGAGAGATGTGAGCGAGAGAGCACGGAGGCGGACCGAAGGAAGGAGAGGAGGGGTCGGTGACCTGCGGAGCTCCTACGGGGTCCATGCTGGAGGAGGCCCGCAGCGAGGCGGCAGGGTCGAGCAGGAGGAGGCTCTCGGGCTCCTCTCGAGGCTGCGGTCGCTCGATCGAAGCGGCGGGATTTGCGGGGATGAACCAGGTGAGGCTGGAGATAGTCGTAGAGGTCAGGAACGGGCGCGGCGAAGGAGCAGGAGGCTGACGAGGTCCCGTACGGGCGGCTTCACGGATCCATCGGGGACGAACAGGTGACGGCGCGCACGTCGAGGACACGACCATGGATGGGGTTCCTGCCCAGCGAAGAGAGAGCAGAGAGATGAATCGCAGAAAGAAGAAAAGGGAGAGAAGAGAGCAAGGGAGACGGGGCGCGGCACGGGCCTACTGAATGTGGTCGTCGGCGGCGAGGCGCGAGGTTGCGAGTCGGAGGAGCTCCTGCGGTGGTTTGTTGGAAGAGAGTCGGGGTGGATCCCCATGGAGGATGAGGCTGGCAGCGGCTTCATTGGACAGGGAAGGATGAGGGATGGATCCCGATGTGGATTTGATGGGGATTGCGGCGGCGGGTGAAGGGACAAGTCCCTAGATTTTAGGGTTGTCAAAAATGGACTATGGATAGACTATATATATACTAGGTGGGTTGACTTAGGGGTATATCGTCCCTCCGATCGCAATTGAACGATCGCGAATAAAATAGCTAGGAAGTCCAAATAAGAAAACGGTGACGTTTTGTAGACGTTTGGGGATGATCCGGATCCAACGGTGACGACTGCCCGGGTCGGGTCCGGGACAATTTCGGATGCGCACGAGGAGGGCGCGGGCTGACAAGAGAGTTTAGGTAGGGCCTGACGGTGAGTGGGTAGTGGGCTGTGCAGAAGGCCTCAGACTGATAGAAGAGAAAAGAGAGAGAGAGACCTGACGACTGTTTCCGGAGACCGAAAACGTCCGACGTTTGACCGACTATATTGTCGCTATAGTTAATCGTTTGGGCGTCAAACGATCTCCGAATGCGATGAAACTTGGCAGGCGGCCTACCTACAACATAACAACACCACATGCCAACTTTCAACCCATTCTGAGAACATTTTTCGGCCACTTATAAAATAATATTTCGGACGTGCCGCGGGCGCGTGCAAGTGTGTCTGGGCTCAGAACGGACAACGGAGAGAACGAGGAGGCCGGGACGGATGCAAGTTTTGAAAACATGATGATGCAATGCACATGATGACATGATAAGATGCAACACGCAAGCAAATGACAAGCCAACAACAACAAATAAGCGGAGGACACCTGGCACATCGGTCTCGGGGCGTTACATTGCATAATCTCATAGTCACAGGAACATGTATAAGTCATGATGAAAGCAATAGCAATAAAACTAAACGATCATTTATGCTAAGCAAACGGATCGGTCTTGTCCATCATATCATTCTCTAATGATGTGATCCCGTTCATCAAATGACAACACATGTCTATGGTCACGAAACTTAACCATCTTTGATTAACGAGCTAGTCAAGTAGAGGCATACTAGGGACACTCTGTTTTGCCTATGTATTCACACATGTACTAAGTTTCCGATTAATACAATTTTAGCATGAATAATAAACATTTATCATGATATAATAAAATATAAATAACAACTTTATTATTACCTCTAAGGCATATTTTCTTCATTTTTCCCATACACAATGGTAGAAAGTACCCTTCTCCGTTGACCAAAACACACCCGCACGTCTTGTCATGCATAAGGGGGTTGAAGGTGCATGAGTGGGTCAAATATTCTTATGCTTCGAGTGGTGAGGAAGGCCATAGCTGGGTGGAAATAAGTGTTCATGCCCCAAGGTTTTAAGAAGATAGAGGGTTATTTTTTGTAATTCGGTCTTTTAGTTCCTACTAGAGGTTTAAAGGTCTTAAATAAGTGTGAGTGATGGTTGTTTCAGTATCACTGGTATCGTAATTGGAGGTTCTAAGTGGTTCAGAGAAGATGGCTGGATGTTCCTTTTGCCACGTGGTACACAACGATGAGGAGGTCATCAGGGCGCGTGGACCACCACCATTGATCCCAACCGTGCATGATGTCGTCTGTCACTTGTCTTCTCCTCCTAGCCTCGGGCAGCCCCGCCCATCCCCGTTGACGTAGCTCCGCTCGTCTCCGTTATCCTCTTCTCAAATAGCTGTTGTTTCTCTCATCTTTGTCGTCTAATCGTCTCACCGCTCAAAGTCTTGCGCCAAACTGACCACCTCTACACGCGTCGACCAGTCATTCAACGACCGTCCTATGCCAGTACCACACGATGACAAATGTGTGGATTAGGACCCTGAGGGCATGCTTTTAATCTTGTTCTGTTTTTGGGGACGGTTTATGCAGTATGTCCTTTTTTTTTTTGAGAAATCGTACAAGACATATGTGCTTTCTTCGACTTTTTTTCTCTTCAACTTTTTTTTTTGAGAAGAATGTGTTTTCTTCAACTGGACCGGACCAACGGACCATCGCGCTCTTTGGGCCACTTCTTCCGCAAACTGGACCACTTTCTTAAGCTGTCAGCCCATCTACGGAATCGGGAGATACGCCAGGATTTCGGACAGTGGCAGCCACACAGGTGCATAGCAGCAGCAGAGAAGGGAAGGAGGAGCAGAGCGCGCCATGTCCCTGGTCGCCGCGTGCGCCGCCGGAGCGCGCGCCTCCCTGCTTTCCTCCTCCCCGTCGTCCTCGTCCCGCCCATGCCAGGCCCTCGCCCACCAGGTCCGCGCGTATAGGTCCCTTGTCTCGCCGGCGGCGAGCAGGGGAGGCCGCCGCAGTACGCGTCTCCGGGTGCGCGCAGCCAGGCTGGAGTCGACCGGCGTCTCCGTGGGCTTCCGTGCACCCCAATTTGAGGTCGCTCTTGCTTTTTAGTAATTTCTAGCCCATGTTTTAATCATGATTGAAGCCTCATGTTGCTGCCGTGTTGTTCTTGTTGGTGATTATGCAGCTCCCGGAGCCCCTGACGGGGAAAATCTGGACGCTGGATGACTTCGAGGGTAGCCCTGCTTTGCTGGTCAGTGAATCTTTTGGTTAATCTGTGCTATACATAGATGCATTGTTCGCTTTAATGACTGAAAAAGTTAGCGTGCATGCTTTCTGTTCAGCAGTCGTTGTTACCCTCAATTAGATAATTGGGAAGCTTTCTGATCATCGACTGGTCGGGTTCAATAGATGTTTAGTGACAACGGTATATCCAACTTTTTTCCTGTATGTTTATTAAGTCACCATGTCATATTGGTATATTTACTCAAGTTGCTGCTGTATGGTTGAGTTGGCATATGAGATGACATAAATGTGTTTTTTGATATGTTGATGATAATGCTGGGGTGTTGATGGATCAATGAGCTATGCAAGTACTCCCTCCGTCCCAAAATAAATGTCTCAACCTTAGTACAAAGTTGACACACTTATTTTGGGACGGAGGGAGTATATTGCTGATCTGATGGTTGGAAACAAGTTGAATTTTTAGTTCTTGATGAAGCAAGTTGATTTATTAGGCATGCACCCAAATTGTTCCTTAAAATGCTTGTGAAGATAGCTTTCTGTTTTTCTCGCTTCTACTACTCCACTGCAGTCACATGTTTCTTAAGCACTGTTTTTTCTGGAAATTTCGCCATGAATATTTTAGACACCAAGTAATAATTTCTAACCTTTACAATAGGTATCTACAACAAGGAAAAAAACAAAAAAAATATTTCCATGGAAAGTGTAACAATTCCGAAAATGGTTTTCGAGTATGAGTGGTTCAGTAGACTGCCCTAAAGGCTTAGGTGTTCAGCCAACTCATGTGTCCCTTCCTTGAGGAGAAATATGGAGTGTCATATATCTACTCAGTTGTGCAAACATAACTGCAATTCTTGAAGGTGTTTAGCACAAGTCCGTTCTTATTTTTTGTCAAATAACCACCAAGAGAGTAATTCTCGAGTTTGCCTTTCTTTCAGGTTATGTTCATATGCAATCACTGTCCATTTGTGAAACATCTGAAAAAAGATATTGCAAAGCTCACTTCATTCTATATGGAGGTAAGAACATTGCAAGACCAGATGAAAATTTGTCTTTGATTTGTGCTTGTAGCTTCAAATTGACATGGATACAAATATAATGCAATGCAGAAAGGACTTGCTTCTGTCGCCATATCCTCAAATTCAATTGTGACACATCCCCAGGTTATGCTTTACTTGCAACCAATAAGCATGAATAGCTTTTAGTTCCTTTCTGTGTACTTCTGAACCAGGACATTTCTTCCTGAGAACTTAAAAATGTTTTCTCAGAAAATTCATATTTTACTTAATTTATGACTGAACCTTATCCATCTAGCTAATAAAATGAATGATAGGTAACTGGCGGAATTTAGTAAATGGGAGATGCCTTTTGTTCTTTGCTCGTTAGACTTATGTATTGTGCTGCTTCTGTATCAATACATATTATTCCATTATGGTTGATGCAACTTGTCAGGTTTTCCCATTTGAACACAAATTAATCTTGTGATTCTGCAGGATGGCCCCGAGTACATGGCGGAGGAGGCAAAATTGTTTAAATACCCTTTTCCTTATTTGTATGATGAGGTCTGCCCACTATATGTGCTTCCTGATGCAGTCCCTGTGATCTCTCCAACTCTATGCTTACTATTGCACCTTGCAGTCTCAAGAAGTTGCTAAGGGTTTTCGAGCAGTCTGCACACCAGAGTTCTACTTGTTCAAAAAGGTAACAACATTGACTCGTATGCTCGTAATCTATGAATTCATGATGCTTATATGTTCCATGTCTCGGTTTTCTTGTGTCACATCGTTCCTTATTTCTTATCTGTCTAAACTTTGTGCCAGGATGGGCGAAGGCCATTTGAACTTTTTTACCATGGGCAATTTGATGATTCAAGACCCAGTAACAATGTGCCAGTCACCGGAAGGTATATTGTGAATCGATGCGCAAACGCTCCAGGTTACCATGTGTTCTTATTCGTTTGCAACTTGTAGAGATTTAAGCCGTGCAATCGACTGTGCACTTAGTGGCCAAGAATTGCCTTTCGACCAAAAACCAAGGTATGTTCAGGTCAAGTAGAATCTTAGCATGTTTTCATATGTCTTTAATCCACTTTGTTAGTTTCCCAACGTTTCGTTTCTGTTCCTGTAGTGTCGGGTGCAGCATCAAGTGGCACAAGTGAAGAGCTTGTTCCGTTGACGACAAGCAGATGATTTTTGTTTTTTACCCTCGAATTGAAACACGTGATCAAGGTGAGTCATGCTCAACTGTTTGAAGTTTGGTTGTTTAGACAGATAGGAAATGGAAAAGAATCTTCTCATTTGATCATGTAATATTTCGTTCTGCATTTGCCATGTTTTGATAAGGAGGCGGCACCTATATTTATGCAGTGCTGACGTTTCTGTTGGCGCTTGGTGGAGCGGACTTATGCGCTGGTGGTGATTGTTGGGGATCAGAATTGCGGATAAACAGATTGTCGGCGTCGGAGGTTGTTTTGTTGTGTATTACAGACAAAGTAGCAGTGCAGAGCCTGGCAGCCCAAATTCTACCCGTAGCTCTCTGAGGGGCCTAATTAGAACTGCTGTGATAAACATACACAAGGAAATAGTACCAACTGTTGATGTATCAGTACTTCAAACCTATGTGGACCACTGCCCTACTGCTATATGGTTTGTAGATGACAAACTAACCAGCATATAAACAGAGAGCATCAGCTAAAGAAGATCTATATTGGTTCAATTCTGTAATGAAATAAACACTACCACATGCAAATCTTTATTAAGACATCAAATTATGAAACACAAGTCACTTTAGCTATACCTATATTGCAAACTTTCATCTTCCCTAGTCAATTAGGCATGTGGTACGGATTTTTGGAACATGTTTGCAGACGCACCCGATTAAGCATTTTTTTAGAAAATAGTAAAAGAAAGTGAAACTTTCTTGCGACAAACATAGTCTAGCATAATACTTATTTTTAAAGTTTCGGAACAAAATGAGCTATGTCATATTCTGAGCAAAAAAAATGCTGATACAAAAATCGTGAATAATGGCGTTTTTGCTTGGAATATGGCGTAAGTCATTTTGTCCCAATTTTTTTACCGTGAGTATTATGCTAGACCATGTATGTTGCCAAAAAAAGAAAGAAGTTTAAAATATTTGACTTCTTAAAATTCGGGTGCACCATGCCGGTTAGCGGTGGAGGTGTCGATGAACGACGAACATTGGACGACGTTGGCAGGAATGGTGGAGGTGTGTCGCTGCAGTGACAGACATTGCATACCAAGTTCTTGATAGAACGTTCACAAGAGAAATATGACGGAAAGAGAGAGATTGCCACATGGAGAAAGACCGCTCAAAACCACGCTCAATCATTAAGAATGCTGGGTGATGGGACTGAAGTTGTCCTGTTTGAAGACTTAACTGTGCAAGTTGTCTGGTTTGAGATTTGAGGGATCAAACCTGAACTTTGCAAATGAGGGACGAAAAAAAATGCTTTTCTCTTATTTAAAAAGGGTTTTTGTTCAACACTACAATTATTTCAGAAGTGTTAGTTTGTTTTCTAAACTCCAATACAGAACATTCTTGCTCCCTAGTGTCGAAGTCATCCACATTAATTAGGTACTCACCCAAGTTCCATCAGCTTTGGTGATAGCATGGCGCTGGTTTAAAATGTTTTTATTTCCCATGTCTTAATAAGAATTACAATTCATCAACTTTTTTTACTGCCCATGCTCTATTTTCCTGGTTATCCCTGCTCTTACCTATATGATCATCAAATTTGTTTGGGGTAGGGGACCACATCTAGACGGATTTTACACTCGAGTGCCAGAAATGCCCGATATTAGGGTGTTGGAATGGGGCTAAACTTAGACTTTAACAATTTTCCAGTGTTTACAAAATTGATTCATGGTCCCATTTGGCCTCTTTAGCCCTTGAGGAAAACACCATTGTCGAACAGATCATGCATCATGATCATAGACCTGAACCTTTTCATCTCTGCTCCGTCTGTGGAAGCTTTCTAGAAATTCACCATCCTTGAGCTGATGTAGGGTGATTTTCAGCTAGAAACTGATCATGATATATGGAAATGTGGCTCATCTCCTTTGGAATACTCTGTCTCTTCCCTATATATGGCTATCACTAGAGAAAAAGACCCCGTTGTCGCTCTCAATTAGCTTTGGAAGTCCTGCTGCCAGAAAAAACACAAAGATCGATTTTGGCTGCTCATATACAACAGATTGAACACAAGGGAGCTGCTCCCCGGTAAATACTTATTCCTCCCTGATTACACATTTGTGCTATGTGGAGGCCCGGCAACCGAATCAAGAGATCACCTTTTTACGAACCTCGTATGAGGGCAGAGAGGCCCATATTGCATTAAAGAAGAAGAGAGTTAGTCCAGTTAATAGGGGAAACCGGACCCAAAACCATTCCAATGTCTCTTTGATTATGTATGTTGGCAATATCTCTGTTAAGGATGGTTACCTGGGTTAGGCCACATTCAAGACCAAATTCAATCCTTAAGATCTGCTCTCCAAGTTCCATTTGCCATGGAAATCATTGTCTCTACTGCCTAGGCTATGTGGATCACTAGGAACTATTTCATCCACAAGGGCATGCAACCAAACATTTATTCTTGCATAACGAACTTCAGACAAGATATTTGCTTCTGATTCATAGGGCCTACCGCAAAGGATATCATTCTTGGGCCAATGCCTTTCGTTGTACTTTTCTTAAACCATGTTTTATTTTATGTGTACGGACTTCTTATTTTTATTGAAAATCTATAAAAAAAATAAGTAAGGAGAAATCCCTTCTGGTTCCCTACAAAAAAAAAAACTCCATGTATCTTCGCTGTGCAAAATCATGATTGTACATTTTGGCAGAAGCAATAGTTCATATCCGCATCATCTGAGATAAATGATTCATATCCACTACTCCAACTCCAAGCAAAGGATATCATTGTTGTAATGAAACCAGAGACATTAAATGATGCATATCTCATGCATACATGTATTGATGTAGTACGAGTTGGAGGAGTCTATCTGTTTAAGACACGGCATTCAAGCGAAGAAGGATCATTGTGCTAACCGCAAAGGATATGAATCTTGGGCCAATGCCTTTCACTAATTGTACTTCTCTTAGACCTTGCTTTATTCATTTTTATTTACCTGTACGAACTTCTCTTTTCTATTGAAAATCTATAAAAAATACATTAAGGAGAAATCCTTTCTGGCTCCTTATAAAAAAACTCAGTGTATCTTCTCTACGTAAGATCATGATTATACATTTAGTTCACATCCACATAATTTGAGATTGAGATAAATGATGCATATACACTACTCCAACTCCAAGCAAAGGATCTCATTGTTGTAATGAAACCAGAGACATTAAATGATGCATATCTGGTCTCTACTCACTCCGATGGAGGCCACGGAGCATTTGGTTACTGGATCTATCCGTTGGGAGATGGTAGCTCGGGATATCTTCAACCGGTTTGGATGGCGGTCATGTAATAGGATACACTAGTAGAAAACAGGGCTTTGGTCCAGGCCGGGTCAGCCCATTAGTCCCGATTCAGTCTAGAACCGGGACCAATGTGGGCATTGGTCCCGGTTCATGAGCCCAGGGGGCCGGCCGGGCCACGTGGGCCATTGGTCCCGGTTCATCTGGACCTTTTGGTCCCGGTTGGTGGGATGAACCGGGACCAATGGGCCTCGCTCCTGGCCCACCACCATTGGTCCCGGTTGGTGGCTTGAACCGGGACCAAAGGCTCCCCTTTAGTCTTGGCTCATGTCACCAACCGGGACCAATGAGGTGCCTATATATACCCCTCGCTCGCGAGTAGAGCACCCCAGTGCTCTATTTTTCTCTAGCCGAGGGGGAGAGGGCTTTGTGGTGCTCTAGCTCACCTCCTATGCACATGAGGTGTTCGATGGAATGCCCGAGCCACACTACTTAAGCTTTCTCCTCTCGAAGCTCGACCTCCAAGCTCCATTTTCCTCGAGATTTGTCTAGATTTAGCGGTCCGTCACGCCCCGTCCCCGTCTTCACCGCCGTCGATCACCCGCGCCGATCTCATCACCGACACCACCGTGGTGAGCCTCTTGTTCTTATCTTCTTTCTGAAAGGAAAAATATTCTTACTTGTATGTTTAGACAGATACTTGTATCATTTTCTTACATTTATTATTGCATCTTATATAGTGCGATGGTTTTGGTATCCGCCCCCGTCGGCCCTCGTCCTGTCTATGATTCGGATATGGTATGTATATTATCTTTATAACTATTGGTTCATTTATTGTTTATGAAAATTATGCCGACCAACGTGACATAGATTTTATTTATCTAGGATGTATGTGAATCGGAAATGCCAACCGACCCTATTGTCGAGAGGTTAAATTTAGTTGAAGAAGAAAACAATTTTTTGAAGGAAAAAAAATTGAGGAGGAGAAGATGATATTGGGGTTGCATGTTGCGGATGTCGTCGATGATCACAAGATCAAGATGGATGCAATGCGCTTGAAGATTAGAAAGATTAGAAAATATGCCATTCATACCGAGGCTTGGTATCATTATGCCGTTGGATCAATTGTTACCTTGGTTGCGATTATGATCGCATTGAAATGTTTTACATAGTTTCAATGTATGGTTTAATTAATTAGATTCTCTGAAGAGCTATATGTTGTTAGATGAGAACTATGTATGCACTTTGGTTTTAATGTGATGATGAACTTCTATTAATTTGGACACTTAATTATATATAATGCACGCAGATGAACCGGCAATGGATGTACGGTGACAGACACACCTGCGAGTACATTAAGGGCGTGCATGAGTTTCTCGATGTGGCTGAGGCAAACAAGCAGAATGGTTTTATGTGTTGTCCATTTGTCCATGCACTGAATGTGGGAATACGATGTCTTACTCTAACCGGAAAATCCTTCACTCCCACCTGCTTTACAAGGGTTTCATGCCACACTATAATGTTTGGACGAGGCACGGAGAAATATGGGTTATGATGGAAGACGGCGAAGAAGAAGACTACGATGACAACTATGTGCCCCCTGAATACGGTGATGCTGCAAC
>NC_041382.1:69010414-69013980 GCF_002162155.2 Triticum dicoccoides | reverse complement strand
AGGAACCAGACGATGTGCCCAATGATGCTGCAACGGGTGAAGCTGCTGAAGATCAAGAGGAACCAGACGATGTGCCCGATGATGATGATCTCCGCCGGGTCATTGTCGATGCAAGGACGCAATGCATTAGTCAAAAGGAGAAGCTAAAGTTCGATCGCATGTTAGAGGATCACAAAAAAGGGTTATACCCCAATTGCGAAGATGCCAACACAAAGCTCGGTACCGTACTGGAATTGCTGCAGTGGAAGGCAGAGAATGCTGTGGCTGACAAAGGATTTGAGAAGCTACTGAAAATATTGAAGAAGAAGCTTCCAAAGGATAACGAATTGCCCGACAGTACATACGCAGCAAAGAAGGTCGTATGCCCTCTAGGATTGGAGGTGGAGAAGATACATGCATGCCCTAATGACTGCATCCTCTACCGCGGTGCATACAAGGATCTGAACGCATGCCCGGTATGCGGTGCATTGCGGTATAAGATCAGACGAGATGACTCTGGTGATGTTGACGGCGAGCCCCCCAGGAAGAGGGTTCCTGCGAAGGTTATGTGGTATGCTCCTATAATACCACGGTTGAAACGTCTGTTCAAAAACGAAGAGCATGCCAAGTTGATGCGATGGCACAGTGAGAACCGAAAGAAAGATGGGAAGTTGAGAGCACCCGCTGACGGGTCGCAGTGGAGAAAAATCGAGAGAAAGTACTGGGATGAGTTTGCAAAGGACCCAAGGAATGTATGGTTTTCTTTAAGCGCGGATGGCATTAATCCTTTCGGGGAGCAGAGCAGCAATCACAGCACCTGGCCCGTGACTCTATGTATGTATAACCTTCCTCCTTGGATGTGCATGAAGCGGAAGTTCATTATGATGCCAGTTCTCATCCAAGGCCCTAAGCAACCCGGCAACGAAATTGATGTGTACCTAAGGCCATTAGTTGAAGAACTTTTACAGCCGTGGAATGAAAACGGTGTACGTACGTGGGATGAGCACAGACAGGAGGAATTTAACCTTAAGGCGGTGCTGTTCGTGACCATCAACGATTGGCCCGCTCTCAGTAACCTTTCAGGACAGACAAACAAAGGATACCACGCATGCACGCACTGTTTAGATGACACTGAAAGTATATACCTGGACAAATGCAGGAAGAATGTGTACCTGGGCCATCGTCGATTTCTTCTGACCAACCATCAATGTCGAAAGAAAGGCAAGTATTTCAAAGGCGAGGCAGATCACCGGAAGAAGCCCGCCATGCGCACCGGTGATCACGTGCTTGCTATGGTCAATGATTTACACTACGTAATCTTTGGAAAGGGTCCCGGTGGACTAGCTGTTCCGACTGACGCTGAGGGACACGCACCCATGTGGAAGAAGAAATCTATATTTTGGGACCTACCCTACTGGAAAGACCTAGAGGTCCGCTCCTCAATCGACGTGATGCACGTGACGAAGAACCTTTGCGTGAACCTGCTAGGCTTCTTGGGCGTGTATGGGAAGACAAAAGATACACCTGAGACACGGGAGGACCTGCAACGTTTGCACGAAAAAGACGGCATGCCTCCGAAGCAGTATAAAGGTCCTGCCAGCTACGCTCTTACGAAAGAAGAGAAAGAAATCTTCTTTGAATGCCTGGTCAGTATGAAGGTCACGACTGGCTTCTCGTCGAATATAAAGGGAATAATAAATATGCCAGAGAAAAAGTTTCAGAATCTAAAGTCTCATGACTGCTACGTGATTATGACGCAACTGCTTCCGGTTGCATTGAGGGGGCTTCTACCGGAAAACGTTCGATTAGCCATTGTGAAGCTATGTGCATTCCTCAATGCAATCTCTCAGAAGGTGATCGATCCAGAAAACGTACCAAGGCTAAGGAGTGATGTGGTGCAATGTCTTGTCAGTTTCGAGCTGGTGTTCCCACCATCCTTCTTAAATATCATGACACACGTCCTAGTTCATCTAGTCGACGAGATTGTCATCCTGGGGCCCGTATTTCTACACAATATGTTCCCCTTTGAGAGGTTCATGGGAGTCCTAAAGAAATATGTCCGTAATCGCGCTAGGCCAGAAGGAAGCATCTCCATGGGCCATCAAACAGAGGATGTTATCGGGTTTTGTGTTGACTTCATTCCTGGCCTTAACAAGATAGGTCTCCCTAAATCGCGGTATGAGGGGAGACTGACTGGAAAATGCACTCTTGGAAGAGACTCAATAATATGCAGGGACAAATATTCTTGGTCTCAAGCACACTACACAGTTCTACAGAACTCTACCTTGGTGACCCCGTATGTCGATGAACACAAGAACAGTCTGCGCTCGAAACACCCGGAGCAGTGCGACGACTGGATTACATGTGAACACATCAGGACTTTCAGCAGTTGGTTGGAAACACGTCTCAGAGGTGACAACACTGTTTGTGATGAGTTGTACTTGTTGTCCAGGGGACCATCTTTGACTGTATTGACTTACAAAGGATACGAGATAAATGGGAATACATTTTACACGATCGCCCAAGATCAAAAGAGCACCAACCAAAACAGCGGTGTCCGCTTTGATGCAGCAACCGAGAGCGGAAAGGATACATATTATGGTTACATAGTGGACATATGGGAACTTGACTACATACCTGATTTTAAGGTCCCTTTGTTTAAGTGCAAATGGGTCAATCTGTTAGGCGGCGGGGTACAGGTAGACCCACAGTACGGAATGACAATAGTGGATCTGAAAAATCTTGGGTACACTGACGAACCGTTCGTCCTAGCCAATGATGTGGCACAGGTTATCTATGTGAAGGACATGTCTACCAAACCGAGAAAAAGAAAAGATAAGGAAGCGAATACATCATACGATGAGCCAAAGCGCCACATAGTTCTTTCAGGAAAAAGGGACATCCTGGGAGTGGATGGCAAGACAGACATGTCTGAAGATTATGAAAAGTTTCATGAAATTCCTCCCTTCAATGTCAAGGCTGACCCAAGCATCCTGATAAACAATGAAGATTATCCATGGTTACGGCGCAATAAGCAAATGACACAAGCGAAGAAAAAGTGAAGACTTTCTCCCGCAACTTTGTAACACACGAACATGCTACCATTGTCCGTTTTGTACATGCACATGCTATGTGGTGAAATTATGATACCATCCCAACTTTCAACTTTTTCAGAGTTCATTTGAAATGCTTTCGTGTCTTATGGTTCGGCCCTCGTAATACCATGACCATTAGTCCCTGGCACTAACAAAAATTATGATACCATCCCAACTTTCAACTTTTTCAGAGTTCATTTGAAATGCTTTCATGTCTTATGGTTCGGCCCTCGTAATACCATGACCATTAGTCCCTGGCACTAACAGAAACTATTTTTAAAGTAAAGTTAATCACAAAATAAAATAAATAAAGCAACAAAGAAAACAAAAAAACTAAAAAAGTGTTTTCAAATTTGAAAACTAATGGCACTAACAAAAAATTTATAATTTTTCTAAAACTAATGGCACTAACAGAAAGTTTATAATTTTGCTAACCTAAAAGCAAACAGAATTAAAAATTAAAGCAAAAAAAAAGAAATAAATAATGCAAAA
>NC_041382.1:69009098-69009780 GCF_002162155.2 Triticum dicoccoides | reverse complement strand
ATAAATAAAGCAACAAAGAAAACAAAAAAACTAAAAAAGTGTTTTCAAATTTGAAAACTAATGGCACTAACAGAAAGTTTATAATTTTTCTAAAACTAATGGCACTAACAGAAAGTTTATAATTTTGCTAACCTAAAAGCAAACAGAATTAAAAATTAAAGCAAAAAACAAAAGAAAATAAATAATGCAAAAAACAAATCAAAAAAACAGGAAAAAACTATTTTTATAGTAAAGTTAATCACAAAATAAAATAAATAAAGCAACAAAGAAAACAAAAAAACAAAAAAATTATTTTCAAATTTGAAAACTAATGGCATTAACAAAAAGTTTATAATTTTTCTAAAACTAAAAGCATAAAGAATTAAAAAATAAAGCAAAAAACAAAAGAAAATAAATAAAGCAACAAAAAATGCCACCTACTGGGCCACCACGGCCTGAATACGATTAGAAATCCTACCATGGGCCAGGATTCAGGCCCGCAGCAGGCCCAGTAGGCCCACAGGCATTGTAGTGACAGATTAGACCCGAAAGCCTGCAGTTGAGAGGAGCTCGGGAGGGTGGGCGCAGCAGCGCTTATAAACCACTCCCGAGCCCTCTCAACTAGCGAGGTGGGACTAAACTTTTGGGCGCGGGGCAACACAAGGCCATTGGTCCCGGTTGGTGGCACCAACCGGGACTAAAG
>NC_041382.1:69007004-69008918 GCF_002162155.2 Triticum dicoccoides | reverse complement strand
GTCGCCGTCCTCGCCGCCGAACCCGCACCCCTGCCCCTCCCTTGGTCCGGCCGGCGCCGCCCCTCCCTTGGTCCGGCCGGCGCCGCCCCTCCCCTGTTCCTTTTTTTCATATATTATATGCTTGTTTTTTTCAGATTATATATATATATGTATATATGTGAGTATATGTATTGTGTATGCTGCTTCTTTTCAGATTTTTTTTCATACATATGATGATTTGTATTTTGCTTTTTTATAAAAATGTATATATGTTTGTATGTTCTCTGTGTATATATGTTCATATATGCAAAAAATTTAGATTTATATATTTAGAAAAGGATTATCTATATATGTTCTCTGATTTAGTACATTTTAGGTTAGTTTCATTTTTAGAAAAGTTTTATATATTTAGGAGAGGAAAAGGAAAATAAGAAGAGGAAAAAGGAGAAGAAGAGGAGAGGAAGAAAAGGAAGAGGAGAAGAAGAAAGGAAGAAAAGGTTCAGATTTTTTATGTATTTCTATTTTTTCTTCTTCTCCTCTATTCCTTTCTTCTTCTCCTCTTTTTTCTTCGATCTTCTCCTCTATTCCTTTCTATATGCAAAAGTTACAATTTTAGAAAAGTTTTATATATGCAAAAGTTACAATTTTAGAAAAAGAAGGATAGGAAAGAAGAAAATAAGAAGAGGAAAGAAAGAAGAAGAGGAGAGGAAAAGAAGAGGAGAAATAAATAATTAAGAAGAAGAAAAAAGAAGAAAAAGAAGAGGAGAAGAATAAAAAAGAAGAAAAAGAAGAGGAGAAGAAGAAAGGAATAGTGGAGAGGAAGAGAAAATAGAATATTCTATTTTCTCTTCCTCTCCACTATTCCTTTCTTCTTCTCCTCTTTTTTTTCTTCTTTTTTTCTTCGATCTTCTCCTCTAGCTATTCCTTTCTTCTTCTCCTCTTTCTTCTTCTTCTTCTTCTTCTTCTTCTTCTTCTTCTTCTTCTTCTTCTTCTTCTTCTTCTTCTTCTTCTTCTTCTTCTTCTTAATTTTTATCTGGAACGAGGGTGTCGAGGATCACCGAGGGGTCGAGGGTCGGGAACTAGGATAGAGGGTCGAGGGTCGTTAAGGGGTCAAGGGTCGAGGGTTTCAGGTTCGAGGGTTCGAGGGTTCTATAGGGTTTAGGGATCGAGGGTCGAGGGTTCCAGGGTCGTCTAGGGGTCGAGGGTTCCAGGGTCGTCTAAGGGTCGAGGGTTCCAGGGTCGTCGAGGGTTCGAGGGGTCGAGGATCGCCGAGGGGTCGAGAGAGGTTTCCTAGTGTCAAAGTATTTGAAAAAATCCATGGCTTCATCATTAGCCGGAAGTAACCAGGGCATGACGAAGTCCTCCAAAGTTATTTTGGAATGGTGTCCCGGATAGGATAATTTGCCTTTTTGTATGAATTTCAGCAAAGGCCTTCCAAATAACGATATTTGGAAGGTGTTGCTGAACTTTGTAGCAAAAAAAGAATTATCTTATCTGGGACTCCGTTCCAAAATAACTTTGGAGAGCTTCGTACCATCATGCACATGTTACTTTCGCCTAATGATGAAGACATGGTTTTGTTGAATCCTTTGACACTAGGCAACCTTCCGACCCCTCGACGATCCTCTCGAACATGAGAGGAAGAACAGGATAAAAAAAGAAGAGGAAGAAGAAAAAAAAGAGGAGAAGAAAGAATAGAGGAGATTCTCCTCTATTCTTTCTTCTCCTCTTTTTTTTCTTCTTCTTCCTCTTTTTTTATCGGGAACGAGGGTCGTCGAGGGACATATAGATGTAGTGTCGTCGTTGTCGATATATACCCCCTCCCGATAGCTTCAACACGTGGGGGGGGGGGGGTTCGAGGCCACTAATTAATATATATGATTCCTTACTATTATTAGGTAGCTAGTTCTACGTTTGGCACTAATATATCCATCT
>NC_041382.1:68973214-69006899 GCF_002162155.2 Triticum dicoccoides | reverse complement strand
AGGCCACTAATTAATATATATGATTCCTTACTATGATTAGGTAGCTAGTTCTACGTTTGGCACTAATATATCCATCTGTCATGTTTGAATAATAATTGCCATGTTGTAAATATTTGTAGAAACTATGGACACCGCCCTAGACGAAGCAAAAGAAGCGTTGTTGAGGGACATAATCGCAGAAGGAAGTGATGCCGTCTCGTTGTTTCTCAACGACACCGATGGTCTGGAAGGAGAGGGTGAACAAGCTGGCTACGGTGACCTAATGCCGGTGCAAGAAGAACATGAGGACGACTCCGGTGACCCAATGCCGGTGCAAGAAGGAGACCGTGATGACGGCTCCGGTGACCGAACCGAGTCCGGCCAGGTATATATATTAGTTAAGCCTGTGCTAACTAGCTGATTGATGCATTCATTGTTTTGGTATGTACACATATTAATTAAGTCTTTGTTCTTTTTTCTAGCCCTCCGGATCGAGCACAACTTCGGTAAAGAGACGAGGCCCAAAGAAAAAGTTGAGCTCGGATGAAAAGTTTGAGATCATAGCAATCGCGCCCGACGGCCAACCGATTGAACCCCTCCGGACAAAGAGCACATTTGTTGCTCACTGCGGGGTTCTGGTTAGGGACAAGATCCCGATAAGCATCCAGCAATGGTTTAAGCCGGCTACAGAAGACCCTGAGGTGTCTTATGTCAATGATATGCAGAAAAATGATCTTTGGACTGAGCTGAAGTCAAATTTCACCCTACCGCCAGAGGATAATCCAGAGAACCCAGTTAAAGAGCAATTAATCAAGTCTTTTGCTCTTAAGAGGATGGCAGAACTATTCAGGAGGTGGAAGAAAGAGCTGAATAAGTTTGTTGAAAATAATGAGACACCAGAATTCAAGGGCAGATATGAGAAGATCAGAGATCATTGGCCCGCATTTGTGGCCCACAAGACATCGGAAAAGAGTAAGAAGATGTCGGTGACAAACAAGAAAAATGCTGCGAAGAAGATGCTTCACCATCGCACGGGGTCAGGTGGCTACCTCGTAGCCCGACCTAAGTGGGCCAAGACTGAGAATGATCTGGTTGATAAAGGGATCGAACCAGAGACAATTAGCTGGCCAGACCGTTGCCGGACTTGGTTCTTCGGGGCTGGCGGAACCTTGGACCCTGTAAAAGGGAAGTGCATTTGGACGAACGATCAAATGGACATACCAGTCAGGAAGCTTAAGCAGTATATCGAAGCAGCGCAGCAAGGAAAGTTCTTTCCAGACAGAGAGAACGACGAGCTCACAATGGCCCTTGGGAATCCTAAGCACCCTGGACGGACACGAGGCACGCCAGGCTCCATTCCATGGAAGGTTGGGTTTCCGGACGTAGGCGGTTACAAATCCCATGAGAGGAGGAAAAAAGTGCAGCAGACCCAAATGCAGGCGCTGCAAGCAAGGGTAGACGCGATAGAGGAACGAGAAGCAAATCGCAACAAACGTACTGCCGAAGCCTCCCCCGAAGCTACCCTGCCATCTCAGCGCAGAAGCAGCGTGGCTTCCACCGAGCTGCTTCAGCCGGAGCATGCCTTGATGGCTCCTGCCAGCTATCCCGTGGATGCTATCACGGAGTCTCAAAATTGCCACCTTATGACGCAATGGATTAATTTGAAGGTCAAGGCGGCTGTTGGCTCTGTTTATCCTACTGAACCCGGCACAACTTTTCACTGCCGGCCGATTCCAAAAGGATATGCTAGGGTGATGGTGGATGAAATAACAGAGGGATTTGAGGACCTCCAGCTTGACCACCCTACCGGTGAAGGGGAGACTTGGCTGGGGTCTGCTCTGAAGACTCCATGCCTATGGCGGAAGGAGCTCATCAACCTTCCGAACTGGACGCCTCCTCCTCCTCCTCCTCCTCCAGCGAGTCAGGGCACTCCGCCTCCTCCACCGCCTCCTCCTCCGGCGAGTGACGATCAGGGCCCTCGGCCGGCTCCTTCTCCGACGCGTGGCGGCACTCCGCCTCCTTCTCCGCCTGCGCCGACGCGCCCGAGCAGCCAGCCTCCTCCTTCTTCGCCTCGTCAGCAAGGGCGGAAGAGACCTGCCGCCGCTCCAGCTTCTCCGGCGCGTCGTAGTCCTTCTCCTCCGCCTCGTAAGCAAGTAAAGAAGACAACCGCTCCGTTTGCTCGGTCGGCATCTAGCAGTACAACCAGAGGCGGGAGGACATACAGATTCGGTCCTTCTCTGAAGACTCCAGAGAAGTTACCATATGAGAGGACCCCGGAGGAGAACGCCGAGATCGCGCGAACCGAAGTGGATGACTGGTTTCAAGGGTTGAGAGCAAAGAGACATCCACCTCCGGAGGATAAGGTAGATCCGGTGAAAGTGAAGCGCACTCTGGCTGCCCTGGCAAAACCACCCAAGTCTCCGCCGAAAGGCAACTATGAGCGCATTATTGCAAAGACATGGGCCGAAGCGGAGCGGTCGGGAAGTACAGTCAGTGATCAAAGGCTGAAAGAACGACGAGCAGCTGGGAAACAAATTGCCCAGCTCGGCGAACAAGCGAAGCAATCGTGCCCCCCCCCCCCCTCAAGGTGCCTAGCGACATCGTCGATCCGAGGATGGTGCCCGGTTATGGCAATGTTGACGATTACCTGCCCGACGATGTACATTATGATCCCATGGAGGTGCAGATACACAGATACGAGTATGGGAAGCCTCTCGTCAAAGATGAAAAATCTTTAACAACGATGATGCGAAGATTACATGATTGGTACTTGAAAATCTGCAGAGAGTCTGGGGGGAGGAGTACTTTGTATGCGAGAGTTAAACCGGAGCATGACCTCGTTGGAATTGAACTGTTGCCTATTTCATTTGAGGAGTTCTATCAATTTTTCAATCAATTGGCCCTCGATAAAACAACGATCACCTTCTACTGTCTGTAAGTACTACTACTTCTGTCATTAAGTCTCTCTATATAGCTCATCTCTTTCATTGCATGTATTTATAATTATCCTCACTATATTATGCAGAATGAAGATCGCCGAATTGAAGAAAAGACAAATCGGTGATATTGGGTTCATTAACACATATCTCATAGATGCAACTGAGGTTCAACATCGTCCCGGAGATACCGAGGCCAACTTGCTACAATCATTCAAAAAAAATGAAAACAAAGATATAATACTCTTTCCTTACAACTTCAAGTGAGTGTTACTGTCTTGTGCATATTCGGTTTCCCTTATATATTAGTCCAGGTTATAGTAATGTAATTGATGAGTTATGCATGCATGTGCAGTTTCCACTATATTCTCCTAGAGATTAGGCTTGAGCAGGGAGTAGTAACCGTCTTGGACTCTAAACGAAAAGATCCCCAGAAGTATGCGGACATGACTGAAATCCTCAAGAAGTAAGTTAAATCGATCATTATCCACCATATCAGCAACTTTGTTCATTTCCTGATATCAAGGAATTGTTTTCTTTGTTCGGCAGGGTTTGGAGAAAATTCACCAGAACAGTTCCGGGACTGCCGAAGGAGCTGGAATTTAGACACCCGAAAGTAAGTACTATAGTAGCATGTTCCGCGCATCTCCTAGTGATTCAAGCGCTAGTTTCATCAATACCATTTAGCATTCTTGCTTATCAGTTTGATTGACCTCTATTTCTTGTAAAGTGGTTGTGGTAGGAAAAAGGGAATGATTTCTGTGGATAATACGTCTGCGAGTCCATCTGCCACACGACCTGTGAGCGGGGCGGGTACTCTGACGAACAATATGAAGTACGTAAATAACAACATTCACAATTTTATTTTATTACCATCATTTGTATTGAGTTTCATTCATTCATATATATATATGTATTGACCCCCTTCTTCAAATTAGATGTTTCAGAAGCGGGATGAACTCCTAGCACCAGCTCGCATGCGAGCAATTCAAGAGGAATTGGCGGCATTCTTTCTTGACCAAGTGATCGCTGAAGACGGAGAATACTATGTGGACCATGAGTCCGTATGATTGTATTTGTAAGAGATAATTATTGTATATATGTAGCCGGTAGTGTCGGATAGATATACGAGGACTTGTTGTTCGACCAATCTCTCGGAGGAGGAGAGGTGGTCGATATCACTTCTCTCTTTATGCATATATGTTCATGACGATCTTCTGTTTTCTTCGTTTGCTTACTAGCTAACTAGCGTGTCTAGCCCTCTCTATACGCATGTATAGTACGTAGCGTCGACCAAGCATGGACATAAGAGAGGGCACTTCTCTCTATTAATTATAGCTAGCTAACACAATATATGAAACACCTAAATTAACCCCCCCAAACCCCCAAACCCCCCCTTTCAAAAAAAAACCCAGCCACAGAAATGCTGACGTGTGGATGCCTATTGGTCCCGGTTGGTGGCACCAACCGGGACCAAAGGGTCTCCTGCCTGGGCTCCGCGCACAGGCCACGTGGAGGGCCTTTAGTCCCTGTTCTGGATTGAACCGGGACTAAAGGGGCAGGGCATTAGTACCGACACTTTAGTCCCGGTTCAGGAACCGGGACTAAAGGCCCTTACGAACCGGGACAATAGGCCATTTTTCTACCAGTGATAGGCAATTAGTTTTTCTATCTATTTTAGCCAGCCGGTTGTGGCACCTTTCCCTTGCTAGTTTGTGTGTCTAACCTCTTTTAGCTCTGTGTGAGCTGCATTTATCTTTTTTCTTTCTTTAAGCTAGAGACTTTGGAACCTTGTTGGCACATTTTGTTTTTTGGTTAATAAGATGGCCGTATGCATCACTCTGACGCAGAGGCCGGGGAGCTCCCCCTTTTCAAAAAAGAAAAAAAATCTCATGCATGTATTGATGTAGTATGAGTTGGAGGAGTCTATCTATTTAAGACACGACATCCAAGCGAACAAGGATCATTGTGCTAATTGCAAAGGATATGCATCTTGGGCCAATGCATTTCACTAATTGTACTTCTCTTTTCTATTGAAAATCTATAAAAAGAATACATTAACGAGAAATCCTTTCTGGCTCCCTATGGAAAACTCAGTGTATCTTCGCCGCGTAAAATCATGATTATATATTTAGTTCACATCCACATCATTTGATATTGAGATAGATGATGCATATCCATCCATTACTCCAACTCCAACAGAAGGATCTCATTGTCGTGATGAAATCAAAGACATTAAATGATGCACATCGTACATGTATTGATGTATTACGAGTGGAAGAATTCTTCTATCTATTTAAGACATGATGTCCAAGCAAAGAAGGATCATGCATTATGCTAATCCAGCCAGAGACATTAGCCATGTCCAGTGTATACGCTTGCATGTTGTGCTTCTTCCTTGTAGTGCTAAATCCGGCGAGCCTCGCCCTCGGCGCCGCCGGAAGCAGCGGTGCGGCCGGATTCAGCCTGCCCATGGTGCCCCACTACCGCACTGCAGCCGGCGTACTCGAGGAGCTCCTGCCGGAAGGTGATGCCGAGGGCGGCGTGAACATCAGGTCCATACGCCCCAAGATGATCCCATATTCGGGGCCCCTCTACAGCGTCCGTGTCGGCGTCGGCAGCGGCGCAACCCAGCACTTCTACAAGCTCGCGCTGGACCTCGCTCGCCCACTGACGTGGATGCAGTGCCAGCCCTGCGTACCGGAGAAGAGGCAGGACGGCTCCGTCTTCAACACCGCCGTCTCCCCTCATTACCACTACGTTGCGTCCACAGACCCACGCTGCACGGCTCCGTACGGGCGCGCCGGCCGCGGCCGGTGCATCTTCGACGTCGAGTTCCAGTACGGTGGCTCCAGCGCGCATGGCATCCTTGGCCGCGACGACTTCGTCTTTGACGGAAGCGGCCCCGGCAGCCCCATCAGTAGCGTCGACGGCCTTGTCTTCGGCTGCGCACACAGCACACACGGGTTCGACAACCGCGACGTCTGGGCCGGCGTCATGAGCCTCAACAGGCACCCGACCTCCTTCATCCGGCAGCTCTCAGACCGCGGCCTCGCCGGCTCGCGCTTCTCCTATTGCCTCGTCGGCAAGGAGCACGAGCACCTCCACCGGCGTGGCTTCCTCAGGTTCGGGGCAGACATCCCGGACCAGTCCCACGCACGGAGCACGGCGCTGCTGCACTGGGACCTCGTCAAGGGTAGAGGCATGTACTACGTCAACCTCCTTGGCGTCAGCCTGGGTAGGCGAAGGCTCACGGCGATAACGCCGGCGATGTTCAAGTTCGACCCGCACAGCCTCCGCGGCGGGTGCACCCTCGACGTCGGGACGGCGTACACCTTGATGGCCCCGCCCGCATACCATGTCCTGGCGGCCGAGGTCATGAAGCACATGCAGCGCCATGGGGTGCACCACGCGATATTGCCCCCAGCGCATAAGCTCTGCTTCCATGGGACGTGGGACAGTATCCGCGCGCACTTCCCGAGCGTGACGCTCCACTTCTACCCGGAATCGGCATCGCTCTTTATCAAGCCGGAGCTGCTGTTTGTGGAGACGATGCATCAGCATACCCACTACGCGTGTTTCGCCATCGCGGCATACGCAGAGAGGACGGTGATAGGCGCGGGGCAGATGTTGGACACGCGCTTCACGTTTGACCTCCAACACAACCGCCTCTTCTTTGCTCCCGAGGATGCCATCTAGACACTAACGCAGTTAACTAGC
Source organism: Triticum dicoccoides (assembly GCF_002162155.2). Classification (NCBI taxonomy): domain Eukaryota; kingdom Viridiplantae; phylum Streptophyta; class Magnoliopsida; order Poales; family Poaceae; genus Triticum; species Triticum dicoccoides. The sequence continues at coordinate 69,000,264 of NC_041382.1, read as the reverse complement.
TAGGTAGCTACATCCCTATATCATCGGTTCATGCAAGACTTGTGTGAAAATAATGAATAAATGTTTTTGTAATAGTACAAAACGGACGCTTAAGAGAAGAGAAAACTGATTTACAAGAAAGTCATAGCAAGGAGCTCTGGCCCACAAAGGCTCTAATCGACAACACGAAACACAAACACCATCAAGCAAAATATGAGGAAAAGAGTTCATATTACAACCATGAACTGAAATCTGAACCAAAACAATAAAAACATTCTCACCAAATCTGACCATTCCATTTAGATGGGGTAGATGGCCATGACACCAACAAAATGAAGGGGGGCCAACAACCGGGAGGAGATGCCGGCGGCAGAGATTTGACCCCAACTGGATTTGCGGTGGTGGCTCGGCTCAAGGTGAAAAGGGGGAATGTCGGTGTCAAAACCGGCGGATCTCGGGTAGTGGGTCTCGAACTGTGCGTCTAGGCCGGATGGTAACAGGAGGCAGGGAACACGATGTTTTACCCAGGTTCGGGCCCTCTTGATGGAGGTAAAATCCTACGTCCTGCTTGATTAATATTGATGATATGGGTAGTATAAGAGTAGATCTACCACGAGATCAAGGAGGCTAAACCCTAGAAGCTAGCCTATGGTATGATTGTTGTATATGGAGTCGATTCCCTACGGACTACAACCCTCCGGTTTATATAGATACCGGATAGGGTTAGGGTTACATAGAGTCGGTTACAATGGTAGGAGATCTTGAATATCCACGTCACCAAACTTGCCTTCCACGCCAAGGAAAGTCCCATCCGGACATGGGACGAAGTCTTCAATCTTGTATCTTCATAGTCCTGAAGTCCGGCTGAAGGTATAGTCCGGCTACCCGAACACCCCCTAATCCAGGACTCCCTCAGTAGCCCCCGAACCAGCCTTCAATGACGACGAGTCCGGCGCGCAGATTGTTCGGCATTGCAAGGCGGGTTCTTCTCCAAATCTTGTGTACCTGTAGGAATAATGTCCGATTTTTGTAATGTAGTGCTCCTCGGCTTCCACGCCCAATAATGGCCGTCTTCCACGTGTCAAACGAAAGCGAAAAGCCGGGGCGTTTTTACATCCACACCCCTAGCCGTATAAACGAGCCGCCTATTTAACGGGATGGGGATTTAGGTCCAAACCACATCTTCTCCTTTTCGCGAGTTATCATCAGAGCGCTTCCAGCAAAGGTCCATTCCAACATGACCAGCCGTCGCAGCACCTCCCCTCGCCCCTCCGGTCCTAAACCCGAGGACTGAAAGAGTTGCACCATCCCGCATAGCGAGTTAGTGTCGCTTCAGGCCAAGGGATTTCTCCCTCAGGCATACATGGTCCCGGTCCGAGCCGGTCTCGCCACCTACAATGGCGGAAAACAAGCGGAGAGCACCCCCAATCCTTCTAAAGGAGAGCGGGTGTGCCTCGTCCCCTATCTAATAAGGGGACTGGGATTTCCAATTAGGTTATTCTGCCTGGTGCCCCGTTCTCAAGAGGGGTCTATATACCAAGTGGGCGGAGCCGAAGTATGGCGCATCGCCGGGACCGGATACCTATCCGGAACCCCAAAGAAGGCGTCCGAGGACTGGCCTTCGGAATGGTTTTATATAGATGACGTCTCGCTACCGGACCCTATCCGGGTCGGTCTCCCTGAGTTCAACAGTGCTCCATTGAAGAAACGCTTGAGCTGGCGTCCGCGGAGCTCTCAGAGAGAAAGCGACAGAGACGTCCTTTACCTAATGGGCCGGATAAGACTGTTGGCTCATTCCGGACTAACCATGATTGGAGTCATGGCCGCATGCATTATGCGGGGGGTGCAGCCGCTTCAATATAGAGGCCACCCCATGTGGGATTTCAATGGGGAGGATGACGCCACACGTTACGGTCGTAAGGGGCCGGCCTCAGCTGCCGCCTTAGTAAAGATCTTATCCTCTTTGTACAAGGGAGAAAAGGAGGAATTCCTTCGCGTCAACCTGCGGGCCGGATTCAGTATGTACGATCCTCCAAGTTGGGTAAGTGAACAATTGCGCTTGCCTGTTTGTTTTATACTCCCATGGTTAGATAGGTAGTCTAACGACTTCAACGCAGGAACTACGACAGGAGGTAAAGGATATAAGCAGCCGCCCTCCATAGACCGAGGACCCAGAACGGTCCCTCAATCCGGACTCCGATGAGGATCCGGACATATCGGTGGAGCTTATCGACGGGGTGTTCCATCAGCTAAGAAAGGACAATACCTTGGTAGACATTACGACGGATTACCCAGGGTTAATCCCGGCCTCCCAGGTGACAGAAACCGGGGTCTTATTCCCTTGAAAGAGATTCCACCCTCACGTAGCCCGGTGTTTCTAACGACAGGCATGTTTTACAGGGGAGATTTCCGAGGCAGGAGGCCGAACCTGCGGCGGCTAGCCAACGAGGGGCCGCAAGGCCCCGTGGGGCAAAAAGGAATGAAGTCCGGACTGAGATGCCGGCGCAAAGGTATAGTGCACCCTCTGTTTCCCTGGAGTTATTCTGTCAAGGCGTATTAACGTTCGTGCTATCTTCAGAACGAAGAGACCTCGCCGGACTACATCCGGAGAGGTTGCCAATCGCGCCTCCACCAGCCAGGCTCCAATGTCTGGCCAGGAAGCGGAGGCGAGCACAAGGCGCGCACTGGACGCTCCTCCGACAGAGGATGCGGACAGGCTGTCTGCCACAAATTCTGAAGTGGAGAGTGCCATGAACTACAGGCGTCGCCGGACAATTCTATGCGACGCTTGTTTCTCCCAAGAGGCTTTAGATGCCTTTAATTCGGGAGATGCGTACCTCCGTGCCACTCAAAATGGTTTAGCCAGAGCCACGGAGCAGTATGTAAAAGACATACGGGTAAGAAAATTTTGGTTAAATATATATATATGCCAGTAGCCCCCGAGACTTGAAGCAGTTAGAGCAACTGATTTAAGGATCATTTAATATGCAGCTTCTTACAGAGAAGAATACCGTACCGTCCCAGGAGCTGGAAAAGTGCAAGGCCCAACTAGAGGCCGCACTAGCCGCAGCAGGGGAGCCCAAAGAGACCCCCTCAGGTAAGATACACTTCGAAAGATTAGTATTGTGCGGTGTGGGTGCAAATCTGACAAATCATATTGCAGATGGCGCCGGACTCGATCCAGACAAGCAACAACTCTTACACCGGCTAAAGGCCGGTGAGAGTACGTTGACAAAGGTGAGGCGAGAGAAGAATGATCTTCAGGATGCCAACACCAAGCTGGACGTCGAACTTAAAGATGTTCGTGGCCAGCTGTTGGACTCCATGAAGGAGAATGAGCGGCTTCGACGCGGCATTTTTAGTAAGTGCTTGAACGAACTTTGAAAAAAGAGTTCGGCGAGGAAGTCGATTAACAGAGTAATGTCTGTAGGTATGCTCACAGGTCGTCCTGCAGAGGAGATGCCCGGTTCTACGGGTGACCTTCTTGCCGAACTCTTGCAACTGCACGAGCAAATTCGGCAGGCGATGCGGGATATTGCCCAAGCCTTATGGCCTGCCCACTCCGTGCCCGAGGACCTTGGAGAGCTTGCGGAGAAGCTGAAGGGAGCTCGGCGGCGCTTCCGGTTGTGGAAGATATCGGTCTGCCGACAAGGCGCTAGGGAGGCCTGGGCCATGGTGAAGACCCGTTTTACGAAGTCTGACCCAAACCACATGGCCGAGGTCAGACAAGTGGGGCCTGACGGGAAGGAGATCCCTGTAAGCTTAGTATACGGCCAAGTAGAGTTGGCCGCGAAGTATTCCCAGCAGGACTATAAATTAGACAGCCTGTTAGATGGTATAGAAGAGGAAGACAATCAGTCAGAATGACTGTGTAATTTTGAATTGACATGTGTAATGCCTTCTAGCCGGATTGTAGATCGTTTGTCGTTGCCGGCCTTTTCGCTTCAACCTCGGGACCTGACGGTCCGGAGTGTGTCCGAATACCCTAGCGGTTATATCAGAACCGGGGTATGCGTGGAGACCAGGCGTAGGGGTCATCAGTGCTTTTTCAGACAAGTGCCCAACTAGTTATGTTATATTACATGGTTAGTAAGAAACATCTTCCAGAGAGAATAGTTCTGTTAAGGGTTCCTTTCGCTGGGAGGCATGCCCTAAGTTGCATGTCCGGACTGCGTGAAGAGATGCAGAAAAAGGCATCTGGGGGCGCATAAAATGAGTAAAAAGATCATCTTTTATTTCACTGACCGAATATTTCCTTAAGAACGCTAGCTTTCGGCTTCACCCAGTCTGAGGTACACATCCGGCTGACCCGGCAGTAACAATCGCAGAGGTGCTCCCTTTACCGCCTAGCCGAACAATCGGGAACGCAGGGGTAAGCACAGGAGCCAGGCAACCCAGCTTGGCCAAAACTTAAGTCATATCGATGCATATAATGGTGAAGAAAAAAGGTACATGCGGAAGTTTGACGCATGTGTTGGGCGTGAAGCCCGTATAAATAAGCTTCTGTTAAAGAAGCCCCCAGGTTTAATGAGCGCGAGTGGCGCGTCACTAGATGAGCCTTTAAGGGCTATGAAAGAAAAAAATGGGAAGAAGAGAAATGTAAGACAGAAAAATACAAAAAGGGATGGACAGAGGGAGGAGACGAACACAGAGTCCGGTGCTAGGCATAGAACCTTCGGAGACGGGTGGCGTTCCACGGGTTCGGCTCGAGTCGGTTGTTCGACGCATCTCGCAGGCGGTACACCCCACCAGTCAGGACTTGGTCGATTATGAATGGACCTTCCCACTTGAGCTTGGGTTTGTCCTTTTTCTTATCCGGCAGGCGTAGAACTAGTTCGCCAACATTGTAATTTTTGACCCGTACTTCTCTGCTTTGATATCTTCGGACCTGCTGTTGATAAAATGCGGAACGGGATTTTGCCGCATCGCGCTCCTTCTCCAAGGCGTCCAAGTTGTCCTGCCGATCGAGCTCGGCTTCTCTTTCTTCGTACATGCGCACTCTAGGTGAGTCATGAATTATGTCGCAGGGCAGAACTGCTTCTGCGCCGTACACCATAAAAAATGGTGTGTACCCGGTGGTGCGATTTGGCGTGGTCCGCAGCCCCCATAGCACGGAGTCGAGCTCCTCTACCCAGTGCGTGTTAGATTCCTTGAGGGACCGCACCAGTTTGGGTTTGATGCCGCTCATGATAAGACCATTTGCACGTTCGACCTGGCCGTTGGTTTGTGGGTGATAGACGGAAGCATAATCGAGCTTGATGCCCATGTTTTTGCACCAGAGTTTTACCTCGTCGGCAGTAAAATTTGTACCGTTGTCAGTTATGATGCTGTGGGGGACGCCATAACGGTGTACAACCCCGGATATGAAGTCTATCACAGGTCCGGATTCGGCCGTTTTAACAGGCTTGGCTTCTATCCATTTGGTGAACTTATCCACCATGACCAGTAAGTATTTTTTTCTATGGGTTCCACCTTTAAGGGGTCCGACCATGTCAAGCCCCCAGAACGCAAAAGGCCAGGTGATGGGTATAGTTTGGAGTGCGGTGGGTGGCATATGGCTTTGGTTGGCAAAAAGTTGGCAACCAACGCATCGTTGGACAAGGTCCTGAGCGTCTGCTCGGGCCGTCGGCCAGTAAAAGCCTGTACGGAAAGCCTTGCTAACGAGGGACCGAGCAGCGGCGTGGTGACCACCGAGTCCGGCATGAATTTCAGCCAGGAGGTTCCGCCCTTCCTCTTCGGAGATGCACCTTTGAAGGACTCCGGTAGTGCTTTTCTTATAAAGTTTTCCCTCATGGACTCTGTAGGCCTTAGATCGCCGCACTATGCAGCGGGCCTCGTTTTGGTCCTCCGGGAGTTCCTGCCTAGTAAGGTAGGCTAGGAATGGTTCTGTCCACGGGGCGATAACCGCCATTATTACGTGGGCTGAAGGTGTAATTTCGTTGGCAGAGCCTCCAATTGTGTGAGATTGTTCGGCGTCGAGTGGTGCGGCTGGGTTCGGGCTGTTATTTGCGGGTTCCCCCTCCCATGCTACGGATGGCTTGAACAATCTTTCCAAAAAGGCGTTGGGGGGGGGGCTGCATCGCGTTTTGCTCCGACACGTGCTAGGAAGTCCGCCGCTTGATTGTTTTCTCGGGCTATATGGTGAAACTCCAGCCCTTCGAACCGAGCTGACATTTTTAGGATGGCTTCGCGGTAAGCTGCCATTTTTGGGTCCTTGGCGTCGAAGTCTCCATTTATTTGGGAAGGCGCTGGATACCCATGGATACTGCTATCCGGAGGCCATGTAGGAGGGCCTCATATTCGGCTGCATTGTTGGAATCCGTGTACATGATTTGGAGCACATATTGGGCTATGTCTCCTGTGGGGGACGTCAGGACAACGCCGGCCCCCAGTCCGGCCAACATTTTGGAGTCGTCGAAATGCATAATCCAATTTGAATATGTGCCGTACTCTTTAGGGAGCTCGGCCTCCGTCCATTCTGCGACGAAGTCGGCCAAAACTTGCGATTTAATAGCTCGTCGTGGCTTATAAGTTATATCGAACGGGAGAAGCTCGATGGCCCATTTTGCAATCCGGCCCGTTGCATCGCGGTTGTTGATAATATCGTTTAGTGGCACTTCCGAGGCTACTGTTATGGAACACTCTTGAAAGTAGTGTCGTAGCTTCCGGGATGCCATGAATACCGCGTATGCAATCTTTTGATAATGTGGGTACCGTGATTTGCATGGAGTGAGGACAGTGGACACGTAGTAGACCGGCCTTTGAAGGGGGAATTTGTGTCCGTCCCTTTCCCGCTCGACAACGAGCACTGCGCTGACAACTTGGTGTGTTGCTGCAATGTACAATAACATTGGTTCGCCGGTGATTGGCGCGGCAGGACTGGGTTTGTTGCCAATATGGCTTTTATTTCATCAAGTCCGACCGTGGCGGCATCCGTCCACTCGAAGTGTTCGGTGCGCCGAAGGAGGCGATAAAGGGGTAGTGCCTTTTCTCCCAAGCGGGAGATGAAGCGGCTTAAAGCCGCCATGCACCCGGTTAATTTTTGTGTTTGTTTAAGGTCCTTTGGGACATCCAATTGTGACAAAGCTCGGATTTTGGCTGGGTTTGCTTCAATTCCTCTACCGGATACAATGAAGCCCAAGAGCTTTCCGGCTGGAACGCCGAAGACACATTTTTCTGGGTTGAGCTTGATGTCATATTGTCGGAGGTTATCAAATGTAAGCCTCAAGTCGTTTACTAGGGATTCGACATGTCTTGATTTGACGACCACATCATCCACATACGCCTCCACTGTTTTGCCGATCTGGTTTGCCAGACATGTCTGGATCATGCGTTGATAGGTTGCGCCGGTGTTTTTCAGCCCGAAGGGCATTGTGTTGAAGCAGAATGGGCCGTATGGTGTGATGAATGCTGTTGCAGCTTGGTCTGATTCTGCCATCTTGATTTGATGGTAACCGGAGTATGCGTCGAGGAAACACAACAAATCGTGTCCTGCGGTGGCATCGATAATTTGATCGATGCGGGGGAGGGGGAAGGGATCCTTTGGGCAAGCCTTGTTAAGGTCTTTAAAATCGACACACAGGCGCCAGGATTTGTCCTTCTTTGGTACCATCACCAGGTTTGCTAGCCAGTCCGGATGTTTTATGTCTCTGATGAATCCGGCCTCCAATAGCTTGGCTAGCTCCTCTCCCATAGCCTGTCTCTTGGGTTCGGAAAAATGCTGAAGGGCTTGTTTGACAGGTTTAAATCCTTTTAGGATATTTAAGTTGTGTTCGGCCAGCCTGCGTGGGATCCCTGGCATGTCTGAAGGGTGCCAGGCGAAGATGTCCCAGTTCTCTCGTAGGAACTCTCGCAGTGCGGCGTCTGCATCAGGGTTCAGTCGTGCCCCGATTGAAGCTGTTTTATTGGGGTCCGTTGGATGGACCTGGAATTTGACTATTTCGTCGGCTGGCTTGAAGGATGTGGATTTGGATCTCTTATCGAGTATCACATCATCCTTGTTAACCGTGGAGCGCAGCGCAGTCAGTTCCTCGGCCACTAAGGCTTCGGATAGCGCCTCAAGGGCTAATGCGGCCGTCTTGTTTTCGGCGCGGAGTGCTATGTCCGGATCACTAGCTAGAGTGATAATTCCATTCGGCCCGGGCATCTTAAGCTTCATGTACCCGTAATGGGGTATTGCTTGGAAGATTGTGAATGCTTCCCGCCCTAGTAAAGCATGATATCCGCTCTTAAACGGGACCACCTAAAACGTGACTTCTTCGGACCTGTAATTATCCGGCGTGCCGAACACCACATCCAGTGTGATTTTTCCTGTGCAGCGCGCTTCCCGACTGGGGATTATTCCTCTAAAGGTTGTGCTGCTTTGCTCGACGCGGTTCCAGTCTATTTCCATTTTTTGAAGGGTTTCCTCATAAATGAGGTTCAGTCCGCTGCCTCCATCCATGAGCACCTTGGTGAGGCGAAAGCCGTCCACTATGGGACTAAGGACCAATGCGGCGGGTGCTCGGGCTGTTCGGAATCTAGGTTCATCACTTGCGTTGAAGGTAATGGCAGTGTCGCTCCATGGATTTATTGTTGCAACTTGATAGACTTCGGCGAGGCTGCGGAGTGTTCTTTTTCGCACATTGTTTGATGCGAAAGTCTCGAAGACTGTGAGAACGGTACTGGTGTCCTTGGGCTGGCTTTCTGCAGCCTTCGGAATTAAGAGGTCCTCGCCGATTTTGGCCACCTGCCGGAGTATCCAACATGCTCTAAGGCTGTGAGTTGGTGTGGCGTCCTCTGTACTGTGAATTCTACAGGGTCCATCAAGCCATCTTTCCAGTACGGTTCCATGCCCTGTAGAGGGTTTTGGCTTTTTGGTGTTTATCCCGGGTGTCCTGTGATGATGCACCCTCTTAGTTCGGACGGGATTACTATTCAAGGTCGGATTATCCCAAAAATTTATTTCGGTTTTCCAGGCGCTTTCCATCGCACAGTATTTTTGTACTATGGATGCCAAGTCAGCGAAGCGTGTGATATCACGACGACTTACGGCGTTAAGGATTCCCTTCTCCGTGCAATTACCGCAAAAAATTGAGATTGCGTCTTCCTCGCGGCAATCCTTTATCCTGTTCATTACCAGGAGGAATCTGGCCTAGTAATGATGTACTGTTTCCTCGGGCCTCTGTCTGATTTGGGAGAGATCGCTTATGATTGGGTGGGCGGGTGTCGTTGAATCTGAAACCTCACCCAATCCAAGATTCGGAGGCCGAAGAGTTTCCGAACTCTGAAGTTCGGATTCTTGGATGGTGTCCAGTGAATCTGGCCCGTTGCCTTATCCTAAACTCAGGTCTTGAGTTATATCTCCCCCTCCGTGGGTATCCGGCTTGGAGGGGTCGGGAATTCGGACGTAGCTAGTCCTTAAAATAGATGAAGGGTCGCTGCACGGCGACTCTACCATGGCAACGTGGTGGGTGACTTGGGGAGAGTTAATTTCTCTTAGATCGGGTTTAAGCCCAACCTGGTCGTAATCTGTAGCGACCCCCAGGGCAGCGATGCGATCCAAGAGCTTGTTTACGGAAGAGAGCTCCATTGGATCTAGCTGCTCGACGAGCTCCGAGCTGACGTGTAGGTTGCTTTTGATGACCCGAGAGGTCACCGCCGGCATAACAGCCGAACAGGCGGTCATGAGGAAACCACCTAGCCGGAGGGTTTGGCCGACAGCCAAGGCTCCCTTAGCAACGGCGCCGTCTTTAAAGACGGGAGGAGGCATCCTTCCTGATTGTGACGGCACAGAGGAACTCTCAATGAAAGCACCAATGTCGGTGTCAAAACCGGCGGATCTCGGGTAGTGGGTCCCGAACTGTGCGTCTAGGCCGGATGGTAACAGGAGGCAGGGAACACGATGTTTTACCCATGTTCGGGCCCTCTTGATGGAGGTAAAACCCTACGTCCTGCTTGATTAATATTGATGATATGGGTAGTACAAGAGTAGATCTACCACGAGATCAAGGAGGCTAAACCCTAGAAGCTAGCCTATGGTATGATTGTTGTATATGGAGTCGATTCCCTACGGACTACAACCCTCCGATTTATATAGACACCGGATAGGGTTAGGGTTACATAAAGTCGGTTACAATGGTAGGAGATCTTGAATATCCGCATCGCCAAACTTGCCTTCCACGCCAAGGAAAGTCCCATCCGGACACGGGACGAAGTCTTCAATCTTGTATCTTCATAGTCCTGGAGTCCGGCTGAAGGTATAGTCCGGCTACCCGAACACCCCCTAATCCAGGACTCCCTCAGGGAGAAACATGATGCCAGTTGCGGCTCGTGACGTGCAGGTGCTCCCCTCCCCTCCCCCTTCTTCATCTCAATGGGTGGCGGGTGCGTGTGCGCGTGCTGATGCCGTAATTCGGCGGCGGCGGAACCCAACGATGTCGAAGCAAGGCGGCGAGCCCACAACATGGGCGTGGAGTAGCGCCGACAGATTCGCTCTTCGGCGAGGGAGTTCGCATCGGTGGCGGACGAGGGGGCTCAGGTGGCGATGGCGGGTTGGTGTGCTCGATCGGATCTGAAGCGTGGGAGAGACAAAAAACTAAAGGGTGATCCATGCGCGAGGCTGGCTGCCGGATACTCCCAATTCTCATGTTTCCCTCAGCCTGGCTGAGAGGCCCTCTTTTGCATCTGATGGGCCAGGCTGCGAAGGCCGCAGGATACCAAACACGTTGGATTTTGCACGTCAGGTGTGATACAGGTGTGACCCACCAATCCAAACACGCCCTTAATGGTCAAGAATTGCCTTTCGACCAAAAACCAAGGTATGTTTAGGTCAGATATTGGCTTGGCCTTCTCCATCCATATGATGGTTTTAGTCCAGCCGAAGAAGTGGAATTTGTGCATATGCCAATATGGTTACAAATTCATAAGATTCTGGACGTGTACTGATAGACGGAGTTCATTGAGAAGCTACTAAAAAACGTAGGCAGAATTTTGGATATGAGACTTAATCTATTTATATCTATACCTAATAATAATAAAGGGACTATTGCTTCTGGTGATACGTCATCAAAATTGCCCTTAAAGTTGCAAACTATTACCCGTCGATGCCACCTATAAGTGATAAAAAAACGTTTCACACATGGAATCCCCGCCTGGGCCGGCCCATACAGTAGAAACCTACTATATTGCGCTCTATGCGCTGGGAGAAGACAAAATGCATCTATTTGGGCCGGTCCATATCCGCGCGGCCTGTTTCTTAAATTTCATTTTTTTTACTTTTAGTTTTCCTTTTCCGTCTTTATTTTTCTATTTTAAATAATATGGGACTTAAAAAAAGTTCCGGAAATTTTTAAAATGAAAATTTTGAAATAAAATGTTTAATAATTAATAAATGTTTGTGGATTCAGAAAATATTTTCGTATTCAAAAAATATTATCAATTTTGAAAACAAATGTTCAGGAAATTTAAAACTTTGCAGGATTTTTTTTTTAAAATCCGTGTATTAAAAATGTTAATGAAATTGAAAAAAACGCCAATTCAAAAAATGTTCATGAAGTGAAAAATATCCTAAAATTTCAAAAACTTTTCGTGACTTATAAAATAGTTTATTGATTCAAAAAATGATCATGCATTTCAAAAAATGTTTGTTAAATTAAAAAACGTTCATGAATTTGAAAATTTGTTCCACCAAACAATTTCCAAGAAAATGTTCGTCGGTTCTGGAGCTGCTGTTTGTGGAATCGATGCACAAGCATTCCCACTACGTGTGTTTTACCATAGTGCCTTGCTGGACACGCGCTAGATACAGAATTGCCTCTTCTTTGCTCCGGAGCAGTGCCATCTAGATACAGTTAGCTAGCTAGCTAGCTACATCCCTATATCATCGGTTTGTGCAAGACTTGTGTGGAAGTAATGAATAAATGTTCTTTGCAATAGTACATACGCAGACTCTCAAGAGAAGAGAAAACCGATTTACATGGAAGTCGGAACAAGGAGCTCCTGCCCGCATAGGCTCTAATTGACAACACGAAACACAATCACCATCAAGCTAAAAAAGAGGAAAAGAGTTCATATTACAACCATGAATTACCACCAAAGTCTAAGATACAACTTCGACTTCAAAAACATCTACTTTACAACCGCAAACTTGTAAAACCAGACAAGAATCAACCCTGAGCCGGTTTCAACCATTTTTGATTGGTTTTCACTAGTCAAATGCCTAGTCAACATCCAACCCAAACTCTAAAACCGTCTACTTTACAACCTCAAACTTGCAAAACCAGACAAGAATCAACTCCAAACCGGTTTCAACCATGTATTGACTTGTTTTGAGTCAAATACCTAATCACCATCCCTGGCATTCGACTTGTCAAAACAAATTAAAATCATCTACTTTACAACCTTGAATGTTTACACTTTTGAATATTTCTAAATACAAAAACTTTTCATTTATTTTTTGAACATTTTGGAAAATTTGAATGTTTTCAATGATATGCTTTTTGGGAGAAACTTAGTGTATCTTCGCTGCATAAAATCATGATTGTACATTTTGGGAGAAACAATAGTTCAGATCCGCATCATTTGAGATAAATAATGCATATCCACTACTCCAACTCCAAGTGAAGGATCTAATTGTTGTGATGAAACCATGGGTATTAAATGATGTGTATCGGGTACATGTATTGATGTAGTACGAGCAGGAGGAGTCCATATATTTAAGACAGGGCTTCCAATGATGCGTATCTCATACATGTATCATGATATCCAAGCAGCAAACAAGGATCATTATGCTAACCACAAAGGATATGAATCTTGGACCAATGCCTTTCATTGATTATACTTTCCTTAGACCTTGTTTTATTCTTTCTTTTATTTTACCTATATGATCAACTTATCCTTCTATTGAAAATCTATAAAAAAAGAAAATCTATAAAAAAATTGAGAAATCCTTCCTGGTTCCCTACAAGAAACTATGTGTATCTTCGCTGCACAAATTCATGATTATACATTTAGTTCACATCCACATCATCTGAGATTGAGATAAATGATGCATATCCACTACTCCAACTCGAAGAGAAGGATCTCATTGTTGTGATGAAGGAGATTAAATGATGCATATCCTACATGTACTGATACAGTATGAGTGGGAGGAGTCTATGTACTTAAGACATGACATCCAAGCCAAGGATCATTGTGCTAATCCAACCAGATATTAGCCATGTCCAGTGTATACGCTTGCATGTTGTGCTTCTTCCTTGCCGTGCTAAATCCGGTGAGCCTTGCCCTCGGCGCCGCCGGTAGCAGAGTGTGGCTGGATTCAGCCTGCCCCTCGTGCCCCACTACCGCACTGCAGCAGGCGTACTCGAGGAGCTCCTGCCGGAAGGTGATGCCGAGGACGACATGAACATCACGTCCATACGCCCCAAGATGATCCCATATTCGGGGGCCATATACAGCGTCCGTGTCGGCATTGGCAGCGGCGGAACCCAGCACTTCTACAAGCTCGCGCTCGATCTCGTCCACCCCCTAACGTGGATGAGGTGCCAGCCATGCATACCGGAGAAGAAGCAGGACGGCTCCGTCTTTAACACTGCCGTCTCCCCTCATTACCACTTCATTGCGTCCACAGACCCTCGTTGCATGGCTCCGTACAAGCGCGCCGGCCAGGGGCAGGGCCGGTGCACCTTCGACGTCAAGTTCCAGTACGAGGGCTCAAGAGCGCACGGCCTCCTTAGCACCGACAACTTCGTCTTCGACGGCAGCGGCCCCGGCAGCCCCATCAGCGAAGTGGACGGCCTTGTGTTCGGCTGCGCGCACAACACGCACAACTTCATTAACCACGACGTCTGGGCCGGCGTCATGAGCCTAAACAGGCACCCGACCTCCTTCATCCGGCAGCTCTCGGACCGCGGCCTCGCCGCCTCGCGCTTCTCGTATTGCCTCGTCGGCAAGGAGCACGACAAGCGGCGTGGCTTCCTCCGGTTCGGCGCCGACATCCCGGACCAGTCGCACGCCCGGAGCACAAAGCTGCTGCACGGGGAACTCGCCCAAGGAGGAGGCATGTACTACGTCCGCCTCGACGGCATCAGCCTCGGCGGGCGAAGGCTCACGGCGATCACGCCGGCGATGTTCGAACGCAACCCGCACAGCCTCCACGGCGGGTGCACCCCCGACATTGGGACGGCGGACACCTTGATGACCCCGGACGCGTACCGTGTCCTGGTGGCCGAGGTCGTGGCGCACATGCACAGCCGCGGGGTGCACCGCGCGACTGTGCCAGGGGTGCAGAAGCTCAAGCTCTGCTTCCACGGTACGTGGCAAAGTATCCGCGCGCACTTACCGAGCGTGACGCTCCACTTCTACCCGGAACCGGCCGTGCTCTTTATCAAGCCGGAGCTGCTGTTTGTGGCGGTGACGCACGAGCATATCCACTATGTGTGTTTCGCCGTCGCGCCGTACGCAGAGAGGACGGTGATAGGCGCGGGGCAGATATTGGACACGCGGTTCACGTTTGACCTCCAACATAACCGGCTCTTCTTTGCTCCGGAGGAGTGCCATCTAGACACCGTTGCAGTTTAGCTAGCTACATCCCTCCTTTTCAAAAAAAGCTAGCTACATCCCTATATTATCGGTTCGTGCAAGACTTATGTGAAAGTAATGAATACATGTTTTTTTTGCAATAGTACAAATGCAGACACTTGAAAGAAGAGAAAGCTGATTTATCGGGGAAGTCGGAGCAAGGAGCACCGGCCCACACAGGCTCTAATTGACAAGACAAAATACATAACACCATCGGGCTAAAAAAAGAGAAGGGTCCGTATGACAAACTTAAATTACTACCAAAGTTTAAGATACAACCTCGACGTCAAAACCATATACTTTACAATCTCGAACTTCCAAAACCGGACAAGAATCAACTCTAAACCGGTTTAGACCTGCTTTGACTGGTTTTGACTAGTCAAATGCCTAGTCAACATCCAGCCCCGAACTCTAAAATCGTTTACTAGATACTTTACAACCTCGAACTTTCGAAACCCCAAATCGGTTTCAAAGCTGTTTTGACTTGTTTTGAGTAGTCAAATACCTATTCAGCATCCCTAGCATTTGACTAGCCAAAACAAATTAAAACCTTCTACTTTACAACTTTGAATATTTCTAAATGCAAAAACTTTTCATTTATTTTTTGGAAAAAATTAAATGTTTTTAAATGATGTGTTTTTTTCAGGAACCCAGTACAATTTATAAATTTATGAACATTATTTTAATATTGCATTACATTGTTTTCTTATATCCGTAATGAAATTTTGTGATTGTATTCTCGGAGAAAAAAGGTTAACAAAACAAAAGCTGTGCTGCACGAAAATTGCTCCAGTGCCCGAGCGTGAAAATGGGTACGCCCGGTCGCTGACTCTGTACGGTTGTCCGGTAATTTGACACACATAGCCTCAAATAGGGAGACAATTAAAAATCAAAAGTCTTAAATTTTTTTAAAGACTTCTTTTTAGACAATCCTGTGAAGCTTTATTTAACTCGAACCCAGCTTACAGGCACAAAAGAAAGATCACCAGGGGCGTGTTTGGTTGCCGTCGCCTACAGTACCCGCGTTGCATACACATTTCCACTCGGCCTGGCTCTAGAAAAACAACCTAATATGCGAAATCTGTGAGTTGTTTGGTTGCCTGCATTAGGAGATCAACTTTGGCATGTTGTTTAGTTGCCTGCATTGTCTCGGCGCATGCAACTACACGCTGTTTGGTTGCCCACATGGGGTATGATTAAGAGTTAGCACTTGCACTTAGCACACAAGGTTAAGAGATAGCAGAGAAAGTAGGAGAAGAAATGCAGTGTGCGCCGGACCATGGCGACTGCGGTGGATAGTGGCCGTGGCGCCGTGTCAGACATGACAAGCATGGAGTCGTGGACGAGCGACCCCGTAGGCGGCACGGCGAGCGACACCGTCGGCGAACTACTCGCGGTGCTCGCGCAAAGACACCCGAGAGAGGAGGATAATGCAGTCCCCTCGCCATGGTATCGTCAGTGCATTGGACGAGAGAGGAGGCCGAGATGATCGACACCGGAAATGACTCCAGTGTAGTAGGGCGAGAGAGAGGAGCCCAAGATGATCGACCCCGGCGGCGACGCAGCGAACTGCAGTGTGCACGAAGGCAGAGGACACAAGAAGCAGCATGCGCGCCATTGCAGCGTCAGTGCAGTAGGAGGACGACAGAGAGTAGGCCGAGATGAGCGACGCCGGAAACGACTCTAGTGTAGTAGGACGTGGACAATGAGATCAAGGGGAAGGGCTTCGGCGTCGAGAGAAACGAATAGGAGGGCTCTGAGCAAAGGACAAAGGAGCTCGACATGGCGACGTCAGTGTAGTAGACTGCTGCTCAAAGAGAGATGAAGCTACGATCATTGAAACCAAAAATTTACAACACAAATGTTATGAGGAACTGCGAGATTATGCTGTTGGTCAAAGAAAAATTCAAATGATCGATCGTGCGCGACGAATCTGACAAAATTAGTCCAGAATAGCTCCAAACGGGAAGATTACATTAAGAACTTACGACCGACGAAACTACGAACCGATCGCCTGAACGAAACTGTAGCATCGAGGTGCATCTTTTTCGTGTAGAGCTTACCACGAATCGAAGTATCGTTGTGTAGATTAGAGGGGCATGGAAGAGAGGAGATTAGAGAGGAGCTTACTGGAGGTTGAAGAAGACACCACGTAAACACCTCGCATCCCTCCCGTTTCTCCTCGTGCAGGGGGCCGCTCGCTGCGCTTCCGCTCGGCCTGGCTCGAGAGAAACTGTCGATTTGAGCGTTTCTAGGGAGTCAGGCCCAAAAGTGCTTTAAGAAGCATGCGATGCACGCCCAATAGTGTATGCGGGCTACCAAACAGGCTGGATACTTCCCGCGCGGGCCTGGTCGAGGCTTATGCAGGAAACCAAACACGCCCCAGAGTGTCCTAACCAAACATGGCGGCACACCCCCAAACTTAAAAGATGCTTCGCTAAATTGTGAGCCTCGAAATTCGAACTCCTATACTCGTGAACAAAAGTACATCTCAAGAAAGATCGACTATGATATATGATTTCATGTAATATTGCTCCATACCTAGTCAAGTGTCGCTGCTTGATATCATCCACCACAACCTTGCAGTCAGAAGCAACATGAATGCTTTGAAGATTGAGGTCTTCAACGAGTGCTAGTGCCTCCCGGATCGCCAAGGCTTCAAGTGTCGGAGGGTTAGCTATACCCTTGAAAACAATGGCTGATGCCCCTTGGAAGACTCCTTGATTGCGGCAGATAGCTGCTGCAACTCCTCGGCCCCTGTTACGTGTGACGGAGGCATCAACATTGATATTAAGAAACATGTTAGGCGGTCGAATCCAATGTGTAGGTCGGGCCATTGGTTGTCATACTGTGTTGTTGCTTGGCTTGTTAAGGGCATAAAGATCTGCTAGATAAGATTGGATGAACTGATTTGTTGATATCGGACTCTGGAAGATATCCTCGTAAATGACCTTCCTCCTTGCTCGCCAAACAACCCAGAGAGTGACTACCAGCAGTAAAAATTCTTTCTGTGGTAGATCAGTGTACATCGCAAAGAGCCAGTTCTGTGGTTTTTAGAAGATTTGATCATACCTTGGGGTCCCGGCTAGGTTTTGAGCCGGCCTTAACAAAGCTTGGCCTGGTTTTTTAGGTACTCACCCAACTGCCATCAACTTTGGTGATAGTGTGGCACTAGTTTTAATTGTTTTTACTGCCCATGTCTTAAGAACTACACTTCATTAACTTCTTTGCTGATAGCGTGCGCAAGCGCTGGATCTGCGTGATGCTTGATCTGGGCGACAGAGCGACATTGGATGTGGAACGGTGCCGGAGCAGCGGAGCTCTTGAGAAGCGTGAAGAGTGAAGACGGCCTCGTCTCGCTCACGATGCACCCACCGTGGTAGCACGGGCCCTACCCCAACACGCCATGGCTCCGTGCGCCTGGTAATTTGGCTTCATTAGATGTAGTAGTGATATGTGCTCCGTCGCCTGGAACATGGGCGTGAGATCTCTCTGTCGCCTTCCCTCCCCTCCCATTCGTCCCCCTCCCCCCGCGCGGGCGACCGAGGGGCTCCAACCCTAGCTGTCGGGTCACCGCTCCTTCCTTCCCTCCCCTCCAGTGGTCGGCGTCGGGCATAGCCTATGCGTGCGACGGTGATGGCGGATGCACTCCTCCCTCTCGCAGGTCATAGGGTGATGCAGGGCGCCCTAGCTCGAGGGTGTGACCCCGATCTGGACTGCGGCGGCGATGATCTGGTTCATGACAGCCCAAATCTAGACCAGGGCGGTGTGGCGGCCGTCCGGCGTCCTAATGGCGGTTGTGGTGGCAGTGTTCGCGACGGTGACGGCTGTGGCGCGGTGGCATTAGAGGTGGCGTGGGCTGTGGGCGCGGCGGTTGGGGAACGCAATATTTCAAAAAAAATCATACGATCACGCAAGATCTATCTAGGAGATGCATAGCAACGAGGGGGGGAGAGTACGTCTACGTACCCTCGTAGACCAAAAGCGGAAGCGTTATGAAACACGGTTGATGTAGTCGAACGTCTTCGCGATCCAACCGATCAAGTACCAAACGCATGGCTGATCTCTACTACACAACCTTCTTCTTGTAGACGTTGTTGGGCCTCCAAGTCCAGAGGTTTTTAGGACAGTAGCAAATTTCCCTCAAGTGGATGACCTAAGGTTTATCAATCCGTAGGAGGCGTAGGAGGAAGGTGGTCTCTCTCAAACAACCCTGCAACCAAATAACAAAGATTATCTTGTGTCACCAACACACCCAATACAATGGTAAATTGTATAGGTGCACTAGTTCGGCGAAGAGATGGTGATACAAGTGGTATATGGATGGTAGATAAAGGTATTTGTAATCTGAAAACAGCAAGGTAACTAATGATAAAAGTGAGCACAAACAGTATTGCAATGCTAGGAAACAAGGTCTAGGGTTCATACTTTCACTAGTGCAAGTTCTCTCAACAATAATAACATAATTGGATCATATAACTAGCCCTCAACATGCAACAAAGAGTCACTCCAAAGCCACTAATAGCGGAGAACAAACGAAGAGATTATTGTAGGGTACGAAACCACCTCAAAGTTATCTTTCGGATCGATCTATTAAAGAGTTCGTACTAGAATAACACCTTAAGACACATATCAATCAGAACCCTAATGTCACCTAATACTCCAATGTCACCTCAAGTATTCGTGGGTATGATTATATGATATGCATCACACAATCTCAGATTCATCTATTCAAACCAACACAAAGTACTTCAAAGAGTGCCCTAAAGATTCTAGTGGAGAGTCAAGACGAAAACGTGTGCCAACCCCTATGCATAGGTTCATGGGCGGAACCCGCAAGTTGATCACCAAAACATTCATCAAGTGGATCAATAGAAAACCCCATTGTCACCACGGGTATCCCACGCAAGACATACATCAAGTGTTCTCAAATCCTTAAAGACTCAATCCGATAAGATAACTTCAAAGGGAAAACTCAATGCATTACAAGAGAGTAGAGGGGGAGAAACATCATAGGATCCAAATATAATAGCAAAGCTCGCGATACATCAAGATCGTACCACCTCAAGAACACGAGAGAGAGAGAGAGAGAGAGAGAGAGAGAGATCAAACACATAGCTACTGGTACATACCCTCAGCCCCGAGGGAAAACTACTCCCTCCTCGTCATGGAGAGCACCGGGATGATGAAGATGGCCACCGGAGAGGGATTTCCCCCTCCAGCAGGGTGCCAAAACGGGTCTAGATTGGTTTTTGGTGGCTACAGAGGCTTTTGGCGGCGGAACTCCCGATCTATTGTGCTCCCCAAAGTTTTTAGGGTATATGGGTATATATGGGAGGAAGAAGTACATCGGTGGATCTCCGAGCTGCCCACGAGGCAGGGGGCGCGCCCAGGGGGGTGGGTGATGGGGTCATGTACCTAGGGTAGGGCCACAGACCTGATCTAAGTACCCTGCCCAAGGACACCCTTAGAAGAGGTCACCTTCCAGTCGACCAACGAGAGACACACTCGACTGCCTTGAAGGACTCGACCGCGAAGACTCACTCGACCACCAGAAGGTCAAGAGGCACTCTGCGCTGCAACGGCCTGTAATTAAGTAGACTTTATGATAGTAAAGACACTTTATGTGGGGCGTTACCAGTAACGCCCCGGACTTAACTCACCTTAAACCCTCTCCCACGTGGGCTGGCTGGGGTCCTGGCGCACTCTATATAAGCCACCCCCCTCCACAGGCAGAAGGGTTCGGCACCCTGTAACTCATATACATATAATCCACTCGACCGCCTCCGGGCTCCGAGACGTAGGGCTTTTACTTCCTCCGAGAAGGGCCTGAACTCGTACATCTCTTGTGTTTACAACCTCTCCAGAGCTAGGACCTTGCCTCTCCATACCTACCCCCCCACTCTACTGTCAGGCTTAGAACCACGACAGTTGGCGCCCACCATGGGGCAGGTGTTTTAGCAATTTTGTGGAGAAGTTGCGATTCTTCCTAGTACTTTCATCATGGTGGCTGCTGGATTTTTGGTCGAGGGTCGAGAGATCCGTCTCGGCGTTCTCACCTTCATCGCCGACGACTCCGCCTGGCTCCAGGAGGCCCCACTCGACGTTGATGCGCTCCCCGTCCGCAGTGCGACACATTTTCGCGCATGTGTCCGCGGCGTTCTGCTGCGGCAACCGTCGACCCCGTATCGGTCGACATCCCCATCGACCACCCTCCCGGTCTCCCGTCAGCGCAAGCGCTCGGGCCGGTCGAGGATTCAGCGGTGGGTGAGGCACGCGGTGGCTCGCCAGACGGCCACCACCCAAGTTGCGGCAATCGAGCCCGACGAATCTCTCTACGGCCTGTTTGATCTGTCGACTGGTTCCGTAGAGACCGCATCCGAGTGCGATAGCAGTGATCCAGCGGCAGAAATTCTGATGGTCGACGGGCCCCGCAGTCCCCCTGGCTTCGCCCGTGATGGTGGAGCAGGCGACGGAGGCGACCCCGCACGAGACCACGAAGAGTACCAGCCCGAGCCACTCGACTCTCTGCAAAGAGAGGAACTTCGCCGCAGGAACGTGGATTTTCTGCGTACTCCCATCGCAGGAGAAACCCCCGAGGCTCGCGCCTTGGAGGAGGTACGTTTGGCCAATTTGGCCGAACGCACTCGACTGGAGAATCTTCAGCGAGCACTCGACGAGCGCGCGCGGCAACGAATTCCCGACACCAGTCGACGTCAACTCTTCCCGCCGACTCAGGTATATCGAACCCCAATCCAGAATTTAGCAGCTGCGACCCGTATAGCAGAGTCCATCCAACCCTCTCAGTCGGAAGCTGGCAGAGGCTTGATGCAGATCAGGGATCTGCTCCGGGCAGCAGGAGACCAGAATTCGGCCGTGTCGCAGTCGCGCAACAGAATTCACAGTCGATCCGTCGCTGCAAATACGGTTCAGTCGGCTCACAGTACCAGATCGCCTCCGCGGCGTGAAGGGCGCGAGAATCGGCGAGACCAATATGGTGACCGACTCGACCGAGATGATAGGCGTCGAGTGCCCAATTCCCCTCCGAGGGGTGGGTCTTACGCTCCTCGGCAGCAAGACGACAGGCGTCAGTTCAGTACGGGGCGAAGAGTTCCAGTCGACCCCAGAGAACCGGGCTTCGACGCGCGATCCATTATCGTGCAAGGTTTGGTCGACCGGAACAGAGCCCATCGAGGCGGACTCGACAGAGATGCGCCCACAAGCAGTCGAGTGCATGTTTCTGGTCCTGAATGTTTCAGCAGAGCTATCAGAGCCGCAGTTATCCCTCCCAATTTCAGGTTGGCAACATGAGTCAGCAAGTTCACTGGTGAGTCTAAGCCTGAAACTTGGCTTGAGGACTACCGAGTGGCGGTTCAGATTGGTAGTGGGAACGACGAGGTGGCCATGAAGCATTTGCCCCTCATGCTGGAAGGTTCTGCCAGGGCATGGTTGACTCAATTACCTCCTAGCAGCATTTACACTTGGGAAGATCTGTCCCGAGTGTTCATCAGAACGTTTGAAGGAACTTGCAAGCGACCGGCTGGACTGACGGAGTTGCAAGTCTGCGTGCAGAAGACCAATGAGACTCTCAGAGAGTATATTCAGAGATGGATCACTTTGCACCATACTGTGGAGAATGTGTCTGATCATCAGGCAGTCTGCGCCTTTAAAGATGGCGTCAAGAACAGAGAATTGAGCTTGAAGTTTGGTCGAACCGGTGACATGACCTTGAGTCGGATGATGGAGATTGCTACCAAGTACGCCAACGGCGAAGAAGAAGACCGACTCCGAAGCGGCAAGCACAAGCCGAGTCAGTCGGAAAAGGGAAACACCAGTCGGAAACAGAAGCAGAAGGCTGAACCGGCAGCTCCTGGAGAGGCTCTGGCCGTGACTCAGGGAAAGTTTAAAGGGAAACCAAAAGGATCCTGGAACCCTAAGAAGGTAAAGGATAAAGAAGGGAACGATGTGATGGATATGCCGTGTCACATCCACACGAAGTAAGACGAAGAGGGGAATATCATCTACCCGAAGCACACCACTCGCCAATGTCGACTCCTGATCCAGCAGTTTCAGGGAAAACAGTCTAATAACAAGGAGAAGGAGTCGGACAAGGTCGAAGACAAGGAGGACAGTGAGGAAGGATATCCCCATATCAACTCTACTCTAATTATCTTTGCAGATGTGGAGAGCAAGAGTCGATTGAAAGTTATTAACCGTGAGGTGAACATGGTTGCCCCAGCAAAAGCAAACTATCTGAAATGGTCCCAAACACCCATCACCTTCGACCAATCTGATCACCCGACTCATATTGCCACCCCTGGGAGGCAAACTTTGGTGGTCGATCCAGTTGTTGAAGGCACTCGACTGACAAAAGTGCTTATGGACGGTGGTAGTGGGTTGAATTTGCTGTATGCAGACACACTGAAAGGAATGGGCATTCCGATGTCCCGACTGAGCACCAGTAACATGAGCTTTCATGGAGTCATACCAGGAAAGAAAGCCGAGTCACTCGGCCAAATAGCTCTGGACGTGGTGTTTGGTGATTCGAAACATTTTCGCAAAGAGAAGTTGACGTTCGAGGTCGTGGATTTTCAGAGTGCATATCATGCCATTTTGGGGAGACCAGCTTATGCGCGGTTCATGGCTCGACCATGTTACGTGTACCTCAAATTGAAGATGCCCGGCCCCAAAGGAGTGATCACTGTCACCGGTGATCGGAAAAAGGCAGAAGAGTGCTTCCAGAAAGGCTCAAAGATTGCTGATTCCCAGGTGACAGCGGTCGAGTTCGAAGAATACAAGCAAAACGCAGATCCGAGTGACTTGCTGCGATCCAAGAAACCCGTCACAGAGTCTGCATTTCAGTCGTCCGGTGAGACGAAGCCTGTTCACATTCACCCAACCGACCCCGATGCAGCTCCGACCCGCATCTCCACAACACTCGACCCAAAATAGGAAGAAGCGCTCATCCAGTTCCTCCGTGAGAACTGGGACATTTTTGCATGGAAGCCCGCTGACATGCCAGGTGTTCCCAGGGGACTGGCTGAGCATCGCCTAAGAGTCGACTCATCTGCAAAACCAGTTAAAGAGCATCTTCGGCGGTCCGCCGTCCAGAAGAGAAAAGCCATTGGTGAGGAAGTGGCTCGACTGTTGGCGGCAGGATTTATCCGAGAGATATACCACTCCGAGTGGCTCGCTAATGTCGTCATGGTCCCTAAGAAAGACAAATCACTCCGAATGTGCATTGATTTCAAGCACATCAACCGGGCCTGCCCGAAAGATCATTTTCCTCTCCCTCGCATAGATCAAATTGTTGACTCGACCGCGGGATGCGAGAGACTGTCTTTTCTAGACGCCTACTCCGGGTACCACCAGATCCGTCTGTACGGACCCGACGAGGTAAAAACAGCTTTAATCACTCCATTCGGGTGCTTCTGCTATATCACCATGCCATTCGGCCTCAAGAATGCCGGAGCCACATTTATGCGAATGATTCAGAAGTGTCTACTCACTCAAATCAGTCGGAATGTGGAAGCGTATATGGATGATATCGTTGTCAAGTCATGAAAAGGTTCCGACCTGCTCGCTGATCTCGCCGAAACATTTGCCAACCTCAGAAGGTATGATATCAAGCTCAATCCATCAAAGTGCACATTTGGAGTTCCTGGTGGCAAGTTACTCGGTTTTCTCGTTTCCGAACGAGGAATCGACGCTAATACAGAGAAGATCGGCACTATTCTCCGAATGAAACGCCCTGTGCGAGTGCACGATGTCCAGAAGCTTACTAGATGATTGGCCGCATTAAGTCGATTCATCTCACGACTCGGTGAAAAGGCATTGCCTCTTTACTGACTGATGAAGAAGGCAGACAAGTTCGAGTGGACTCCAGAAGCTGATGCAGCGTTTGCCGAGCTAAAAGCTCTGCTCTCCACCCAGTCGGTGCTTGCTGCTCCAATCAGCAAAGAGCCTCTGTTGCTCTATATCGCAGCCACAGGACAAGTCGTCAGTACTGTGCTAACGGTCGAGCGGGAAGAAGAAGGAAAAGCTCTCAAAGTTCAGCGCCCAGTGTATTATTTGTCTGAAGTCTTGACTCCATCCAAGCAGAGATATCCTCATTATCAGAAGCTTGTGTATGGAATATACATGACCACAAAGAAGGTTGCTCATTATTTCTCTGATCATTCCATCACAGTCGTCAGCAACGCTCCACTATCAGAGATTTTGCACAACAGAGATGCAACTGGTCGAGTGGCCAAATGGGCGATTGAACTTCTTCCCCTTGATATCAAGTTTGAGGCAAAGAAAGCCATTAAGTCCCAGGCAATAGCAGATTTCCTCGCCGAGTGGATTGAACAGCAGCAGCCGACTGAAGTTCACTCGGAGCATTGGACCATGTTCTTTGATGGCTCTAAGATGTTGAATGGTTCCGGTGCTGGGGTTGTCCTGGTTTCCCCCAGAGGAGATAAGCTCAGATATGTGCTCCAGATTCACTTTGATTCCTCCAACAATGAGGCAGAATATGAGGCCCTCCTATATGGGTTGCGCATGGCCATTTCACTCGGCGTCCGTCGCCTGATGGTCTATGGCGACTCGGATTTAGTGGTCAATCAAGTGATGAAGGAGTGGGACGTGAGAAGCCCAGCCATGACTAGATACTGCAGTGCAGTGAGGAAGCTGGAAAAGAAGTTTGAGGGGTTGGAACTCCATCATATACCCCGACTAAAAAATCAAGCAGCTGATGATCTAGCAAAGATAGGTTCCAAGAGAGAAGCCATTCCGAGTGGTGTGTTCTTGGAGCATGTACACACTCCGTCAGTCAAAGAAGATCCTTTCACCGAAGAAGCTCCACAGCCCAAGAGTGCCACAGATCCGACTGAGGTTGAAGTCCCAGCAGTGGTCGACTTGGTCATGGAGATCTTGGTGGTCATTCCCGATTGGACGGTTCCATATATCGCGTATATCCTGTAAAAGAGCTCCCGGAGGATGAGGAAGAGGCTCGACAGATCGTCCGCCGATCTAAGGCCTTTACCGTAATCAAAGGACAGTTATATAGAGAAAGCGCGACTGGAGTCGGTCAGAAGTGCATAACGCCGGAAGAAGGTCGAATCATCCTTAATGATATTCACTCGGGGACCTATGGTCATCACGCGTCCTCTCGGACCATCGTGGCCAAAGCATACCGAGCCGGATTTTACTGGCCAAAGGCAAATGAGATGGCAAAGGAGATAGTGGATAAGTGCGAGGGATGTCAGTTTTACTCGAATATGTCGCACAAGCCTGCATCAGCCCTGAAGACCATTCCACTCGTCTGGCCTTTCACAGTATGGGGGTTGGACATGGTCGGTCCTTTGAGAACAGGGCGAAGTGGCTTCACGCATGTACTGGTGGCAGTCGACAAGTTCACCAAGTGGATTGAGGCTAAACAATCAAGAACCTTGACGCCGGTACTGCTGTTAGCTTCATCAGGGAACTAATATTCAGATATGGAGTCCCGCACAGCATCATTACGGATAATGGGTCGAACTTTGACTCGGAGGAATTCAGAGATTTCTGTAACTCTCAAGGCACACGGGTCGACTACGCTTCAGTCGCCCATCCGCAGTCGAATGGACAAGCGGAGCGAGCCAATGGCCTGATTCTCAAGGGATTGAAACCCTGACTGATGCGTGATCTCAAGCATGCAGCTGGAGCTTGGGTCGACGAACTTCCCTTAGTGCTTTGGGGACTGCGGACCACACCTAATCGGTCGACCGGAAGAACTCCATTCTTCTTGGTCTACGGAGCTGAAGCAGTCTTGCCGAGTGATCTTCTCCACAATGCTCCTCGAGTTAAAATCTACAACGAAGCAGAAGCTGAACAAGCGCGGCAGGACGCAGTCGACCTTTTAGAGGAAGAAAGGGAGATGGCTCTGATCCGGTCGACCATCTACCAACAAGATTTGCATCGTTTCCACGCCAGAAATGTGAGAGGTCGAGCCTTCCAGGAAGGAGATTTGGTTCTCCGAGTGGATCAGCACAAACCACACAAGCTTGCTCCTTCTTGGGAAGGTCCCTTCATCGTCACCAAGGTTCTCCACAACGGGGCGTACCGTCTTTACAACGTCGAGCATAATATCGACGAGCCCCGAGCTTGGAACGCAGAACTACTCCGCCCATTTTACACTTAAGTTTTATCACTCGGATGAGTTGCAATAAAGTACTTCTGTAGTTCATGGACCTCAAAATAATAGTGTCATAGTTCCTCCATAATTTTTGTCACTTTTCATTTTGTCTAATAAAATTTCCCCTCAGTGGGTGGCTTAGCCGCGAATCCGTTCCGCCTAAGTTTGTAAAAAATCCTACCGAGTGGTGAGCCAGACTCCCACTCGGAGGCTTAGCTGCGAATCCGTTTCGCCTAAGTTATAAAAATCCTACCGAGTGAAGAGCAAACCTCTCACTCGGGGGCTTAGCTGCAGTCCAAGTACTCGCCTAAGTAATCAAAAATCCTACCGAGTGAAGAGCAAACCTCTCACTCGG
>NC_041382.1:68972445-68973204 GCF_002162155.2 Triticum dicoccoides | reverse complement strand
TCCACGCCAGAAATGTGAGAGGTCGAGCCTTCCAGGAAGGAGATTTGGTTCTCCGAGTGGATCAGCACAAACCACACAAGCTTGCTCCTTCTTGGGAAGGTCCCTTCATCGTCACCAAGGTCCTCCACAACGGGGCGTACCGTCTTTACAACGTCGAGCATAATATCGACGAGCCCCGAGCTTGGAACGCGGAACTACTCCGCCCATTTTACACTTAAGTTTTATCACTCGGATGAGTTGCAATAAAGTACTTCTGTAGTTCATGGACCTCAAAATAATAGTGTCATAGTTCCTCCATAATTTTTGTCACTTTTCATTTTGTCTAATAAAATTTCCCCTCAGTGGGTGACTTAGCCGCGAATCCGTTCCGCCTAAGTTTGTAAAAAATCCTACCGAGTGGTGAGCCAGACTCCCACTCGGAGGCTTAGCTGCGAATCCGTTTCACCTAAGTTATAAAAATCCTACCGAGTGAAGAGCAAACCTCTCACTCAGGGGCTTAGCTGCAGTCCAAGTACTCGCCTAAGTAATCAAAAATCCTACCGAGTGAAGAGCAAACCTCTCACTCGGAGGCTTAGCTGCAGTCCAAGTACTCGCCTAAGTAATCAAAAATCCTACCGAGTGAAGAGCAAACCTCTCACTCGGGGGCTTAGCTGCAGTCCAAGTACTCGCCTAAGTTACAAAAATCCTACCGAGTGAAGAGCAAACCTCTCACTCGGAGGCTTAGCTGCAGTCCAAGTACTCGCCTAAGTAATCAAAAAT
>NC_041382.1:68966182-68971442 GCF_002162155.2 Triticum dicoccoides | reverse complement strand
CCGAGTGGTAAGCCAGACTTCCACTCGGAGGCTTAGCTGCAGTCCAAGTACTCGCCTAAGTTATAAAAATCCTACCGAGTGGTAAGCCAGACTTCCACTCGGAGGCTTAGCTGCAGTCCAAGTACTCGCCTAAGTTATAAAAATCTTGCCGAGTGGTAAGCCAGACTTCCACTCGAGGGCTTAGCTGCAGCCCAGCGCTCACCTAAGTGGACTAAGGAATAAGTCGATTGCAGTAAGCGCCCTGCTTTGAACCTGCAAAAGACATTTCGAGCCAAAAGCAATCATATTCAAACGACAAATTCAAGTTCGGATCGATATCTAAAGGAACCGAAAGTGCTCGGGTGCTAAGCCCGTTGGGGTTTATCGGTTACAACTCCACTCGGCATACCGAGGCAAATTTAAAGCGTCGAGCTTAGAAGAAGTTTTTTACCCCTCCTGTGGAGGGCTGGAAGGTGCAACGAACTCATCAAGATCAATTCCATCTGCGATCCGAGTGGCAGCCGCAAGGAAAGTTTCCATAAAGGACCTGAAGTCGTGTTTCTTGGTGTTGGCCACCCGGAGGGCTGCCAGCCTCTCTTCTCGCGCATCTTTGCAGTGGACTCGGGCCAGACACAGAGCAACATCTGCACCGCACCGAGCCGAGGACTTCTTCCACTCCTGCACTCGACCAGGGATCGTGTTCAAGCGAGCCATCAGCGACTCAAGGTCATTTTGAAGTGTCTCCCCGGGCCAGAGCGTCGAGTCGATGTGAGATGTGGTGACCTTCAGCCTTGCAAGATAGTCCACGGCAGCTGCAACACGGGACTCCAGTCGGAAAACATTCATGGCAACTTCGTCGTTCACCGGGGAATTGACGGGGTCGAGGTTTGGTTCCAGCCGGCTAGTTTCTTCTTCAAAGTTTTGACAAAATTCTGCAAGGACGATCACCGAGTCAAGGCGATGGTCGAATGAAAAAATCACGATTGGAAATGATTGCCGAGCATAGAGGTTTACCTTCAAGCATAAGAAACAGCTTCTTGGCAAGACCACTCAGGAAGGCCTCCAGATCATTTTTCTTCCCAGTCAACTTACTGACTTGGTCGGTCAGGGCAGTTTTATCAGTTTTCAGTCGACTGACTTCCTTGTTGGCAATCCCAAGAGCAACTTTCAGATTGGTATTGTCTTGTTCAAGCTTGGTGACTGAAGCTAGCTTCTCGTCAGCGAGCTTGATCTTCTCAGCTAGTTCAAGGTCTTTTTTCTGTTGGGCCTCCCTTACCTTACCTGCAAGTTACAGCAAGATCAGATTTTGAAACAAATGAAGGGGAAAATCAGTCGTCAAGGTCTCACCAAACATACTTTCGGTCTCCTCCTTTGCCTTCGTCAGTTTCTCCTGAACCAGCTTCAAATTCAGCTCGAGCTGAACGTGCTTGTTTTCCAGCTCAGAGTAGCGAGCCACAAGATCACAGGAGTTCTGCGAAGAACCAATCGACTAAATGTCAAATATAATTCACTTCCGAGTGAAAAAGGAAAAATCACACGTTTCTAAGACTACAGCCGAATACAAGCATTCGACCGTAGTCTCGGGGACGACACCCAGTGGGTGCACTCAGCGTGTCCCCACTAATCCTATCGAAGATAGAGTCGACCAGTCGACCTCAAAAAAAAGAGAGAGATGTATTCTTTAAGACTGTAATCGACTGCAAGCAGTCGACCACAGTCTCGGGGACTACACCCAGTGGGTGCACTCAGCGTGCCCCCACCGGTTTGCGAAATCCATTCGACATAGTCGAATGACGCAAAGACTGAAATTATAAAACCTAAAGCCGACTGCCAGCAGTCGACCTTAGCCTTGGAGACTACACCCAGTGGGTGCACTCAGCGTGCCCCCACTAATCCTATTGAAGACAGAGTCGACCAGTCGACCAGTTTGCGAAATCCAGTCGACATAGTCGAATGACGCAAAGACTGAAATTATAAAGCCTAAGGCCGACTGCCAGCAGTCGACCTTAGCCTTGGGGACTACACCCAGCGGGTGCACTCAGCGTGCCCCCGCTAACACGGAGTCTAAGTCGACACACCCACTGGGTGACTACTATAAATTCTGGAAAGAAAAGTTTTTGATAGCATATCTTAACAGAACAGGCGGTGGTCGACTGACCTGAACATTGCTTTGAAGGGCGGAACTAGCGTCGTAAGCTGCCTGGCTCGCATCCCGAATGGTCCTTAACTGCTCCATCATGATTCCTGCCTGGCGTATCGCCTCCTTCGCGGCACCAGCTTGGTCCTCTGGGACATGGTGCGTCGTGAAGAGGGAGGGCTGCTGAGCACTCGTCAGTGGATCTGCGAAGGACACAGTGTGTCGTGTGGTGTTCTCCTCCTCCGCAACCAGAGTCTCAAGCACCGTCACATCCTGGGGCACCCTGCTGGCAGACGCTTTCCTACTCCTTCTGTGCTTCAGCGGTTCCTCATCTTCATCATCAGGGAGAGTGATAACAACATTCGGTGGAGCTACAGAAAAGAATCAGGATTAGAGATCATGAGTCAGTCGACTAAAAATGGCGTTAAGAGTATAGTACCTGGTTTTGAGGTTGCTGCGTCCTCCATCTCATGGTCATCAGCCCGGGCTGAGGTCTCAGAAGTAGCAGCAATGCAACTCCAAAGAATCAGTCGACTAACTCCAGCGCCAACCAGAGACAAAGTTCACACAAAATAGGAAGTCTTAAGCAGCATGATTACCCTGATATGGTGGGGATGGACACCTTCATCTTCGGCAGGAGCTTGGTCGGTTTTAACGAAGCCGCCCTGGGCTGCTTCGACGCCTTTTCAGTCGGCGCCGGAGAGGTGGTCCGAGGGCGCTTGGTCGACTGAGCAACGGTCGCAACCCCCTTGCCACGTTCAGTTGCAGGGTCGTGGACAAGCTTCGACCGCCTTTCCGAGCGCGGTGGTACGACCTCCTCCTCCTCTTCTTCCTCGTCTTCAGCATCATCTTCATCACCGTCATCGTCGTCATCGTTGTCATCATCCTCAGCAACGTCCGAGTCCCACTCCTCCTCCTGGCTCTCGCCCCCACTCGCCTCACCCTCCTCAGTCGGAGCCTGTGCTCCATTGGGCATCGAGTACAGCTTGGTGAGGGCCTGATAGACATCAAGACAAAGATCAATCGACCGATTGGCAGAATAAACAGAAATGAATATGACAAGAAAACAGTGGAGAGCAGAGCAGGCATACCTTGTTTGGATCACTGTGGTGGTCGAGTGGAGGAATCCTTCTGGCTCCGCGTGGGTTATCCTTGTTTCCGGTAACGGCAGCCATCCACCTTTCCAGAGTGACATCGTCGACTGCTTCTGGATGGACCCGAGTCTCGTCCTCAGTCCCACAGTACAACCACATGCAGTGGCTCCGGAACTGAAGGGGCTGGATACGACGCCTAAGGAAAACCTCCAGGAGATCCATGCCCGTCACTCCCTCCCGAACCAACTGTACTACGCGCTCCATCAACATCTTCACGTCAGCTTTCTCCTCCGGAATCAACTTCAGAGAGGAGGGCTTGTTCACTCGGTCCATGGTAAACTGAGGGAGTCCACTCGACTGCCCCGGCGTCGACTGATCCTAGCAGTAGAACCAGGTCGACTGCCAGCCTCTGACTGACTCGGGAAAAGTCATGGCTGGGAAGGTGCTCTTATTCCTCACCTGGATCCCCAGACCCCCACACATTTTGACAACTCGGGTCCTTTCGTCGCCTGGGCTCGCTTT
The DNA here is from genome assembly GCF_002162155.2 of Triticum dicoccoides. NCBI lineage: Eukaryota > Viridiplantae > Streptophyta > Magnoliopsida > Poales > Poaceae > Triticum > Triticum dicoccoides. The sequence continues at coordinate 68,967,710 of NC_041382.1, read as the reverse complement.
CTTCACGGTCTAAGAGCGACACGTGAATATATGCTTGAACAAGCCCCAGTGCGGTCGACAGCCCAGAAAACCCTCACACATGGACACGAACGCGGCAAGATAGGCGATAGAATTTGGGGTAAAGTGATGGAGTTGCGCTCCAAAGAAGTTCAAGAAACCACGAAAGAAAATACTCGGCGGCAAAGAAAATCCACGGTCGACGTGGGTAGCCAGGAGCACGCACTCACCCTCTTCTGGCTGGGGCTGCCACTCCTTCCCCGGTAGCCTCGCAACTCCATGAGGGATCAGGCCCTCGTTGGCCATGTCGAGGAGATCTTTCTCCGTGATGGTCGACTGGATCCAATCTCCTTGGACCCAGCCCTTCGGCAGGCGGGATCTAGACGAAGACCCGCCGCGGCTGGTGGATCTCCCCTTCGCCTTCTCCGTCGCCGACGCCTTCTTCGCGCGTTCCAGCGCCGCCGTCTTCTTCTTGGCCATGGTTGCCGGTGAGACGCGCGAGGAGAAGTTGTGCGGAGGCGAGAGCGAGCGCGCTGGACGGAAACGAAGGGAGCAGAGAAAGAGAATGTTGAGGCACTGTACAAAAAACCCTCGCCGGGCGTATTTATAAGGTCCCTTCCGAGTGGATGACAGGTGGGCCCGGTCGATCTAATCATATCCAGAAACAGTTATGCAGGCGGGATACGTGGCGAAGAAAGCGGCGCGGAGATCGAGGCGTCTATGTCCCGTCCCATCCAAACGCCGCGGCCTGCTCCGCTTCGCGCGCTTCCCCAAAATTTCGCATCCCGCGGAATCCGCGAACGGCAGATCGGTCTGTCAGACGCGGGATTTCCTGCAATCCGTCGCTCGGAAATCGTCGAAGCCCGAAAGATCACTCGACGAAAGAAGAGAATGGATCGAGTCGACTGAAGACAAGTTGCTCACTACCAACGAAGAGATTCTTTGGTCCAGAACAACGCACGACCAGTGTGCAAAAGTTAATCGGAAACAACATCAACTCCTTCCTCACTCGAAGCCTCAATCCATTCGGGGGCTAATGATGGGGTCATGTACCTAGGGTAGGGCCACAGACCTGATCTAAGTACCCTGCCCAAGGACACCCTTAGAAGAGGTCACCTTCTAGTCGACCAACGAGAGACACACTCGACTGCCTTGAAGGACTCGACCGCGAAGACTCACTCGACCACCAGAAGGTCAAGAGGCACTCTGTGCTGCAACGGCCTGTAATTAAGTAGACTTTATGATAGTAAAGACACTTTATGTGGGGCGTTACCAGTAACGCCCCGGACTTAACTCACCTTAAACCCTCTCCTACGTGGGCTGGCTGGGGTCCTGGCGCACTCTATATAAGCCACCCCCCTCCACAGGCAGAAGGGTTCGGCACCCTGTAACTCATATACATATAATCCACTCGACCGCCTCCGGGCTCCGAGACGTAGGGCTTTTACTTCCTCCGAGAAGGGCCTGAACTCGTACATCTCTTGTGTTTACAACCTCTCCATAGCTAGGACCTTGCCTCTCCATACCTACC
>NC_041382.1:68937875-68965857 GCF_002162155.2 Triticum dicoccoides | reverse complement strand
CTCTACTGTCAGGCTTAGAACCACGACAGTGGGCGCTCCCCCCACCCTCGTGGGCAGCCCGGGACTCTCCTAGTCCAACTCCGATACTCCGTGGCCTTCTTCTGGTCCAAAAATAATTTCCATGAAGTTTCAAGTCAATTGGACTCCGTTTGATTTTCCTTTTCTGCAATACTCTAAAGCAAGGAAAAAACAGAAACTGGCACTGGGCTCTAGGTTAATAGGTTAGTCCCAAAAATCATATAAAATAGCATATAAATGCATATAAAACATCCAAGGTTGATAATATAATAGCATGGAACAATCAAAATTATGGATACATTGGAGACGTATTAGCATCCCCAAGCTTAATTCATGCTCGTCCTCGAGTAGGTAAATGATAAGAACAGAATTTTTGATGTGGAATGCTACCTAACATATTTATCCATGTAGTTCTTTTTATTGTGGCAAGAATATTCAGATCCATAAGATTCAAGACAAAAGTTTAATAATGACATAAAAATAATAATACTTCAAGCATACTAACCAAGTAATCATGTCTTCTCAAAATAACATGGCCAAAGAAAGCTATCCCTACAAAATCATATAGTCTAGCTATGCTCCATCTTCACCACACAAGATATTTAAATCATGCACAACCCCGATGACAAGCCAAGCAATTGTTTCATATTTTTGATGTTCTCAAAAATTTTCAATCTTCAAGCAATATATGAGCGTGAGCCATGCATATAGCACTATAGGTGGAATAGAATGGTGGTTGTGGAGAAGACAAAAAGGAGAAGATAGTCTCACATCAACTAGGCGTATCAACGGGCTATGGAGATGCCCATTAATAGATATCAATGTGAGTGAGTAGGGATTGTCATGCAACGGATGCACTAGAGATATAAATGTATGAAAGCTCAACAAAAAAACCAAGTGGGTGTGCATCCAACTTGCTTGCTCACGAAGACCTAGGGCACTTGAGGAGGCCCATTGTTGGAATATACAAGTCAAGTTCTATAATGAAAAATTCCCACTAGTATATGAAAGTGATAACATAGGAGACTCTTTATCATGAAGATCATGGTGCTACTTTGAAGCACAAGTGTGGTAAAAGGATAGTAGCATTGCCCCTTCTCTCTTTTTCTCTCATTTTTTATTTTATTTTATTTTTTGGGCCTTTTCTCTTTTTTATGGCCTCTTTTTTTATTTTATTTTTATTTGGGCCTTTTCTCTCTCTTTTTTATGGCCTCCTTTTTTTATTTAGTCCGGAGTCTCATCCCGACTTGTGGGGGAATCATAGTCTCCATCATCCTTTCCTCACTGGGACAATGCTCTAATAATGATGATCATGACACTTTTGTTTACTTACAACTCAAGAATTACAACTCAATACTTAGAACAAAATATGACTCTATATGAATGCCTTCGGCAGTGTACCGGGATGTGCAATGACTCATGAGTGACATGTATGAAAGAATTATGAACGGTGGCTTTGCCACAAATACGATGTCAACTACATGATCATGCAAAGCAATATGACAATGATGAAGCGTGTCATAATAATGGAACGGTGGAAAGTTGCATGGCAATATATCTCGGAATGGCTATGGAAATGCCATAATAAGTAGGTATGGTGGCTGTTTTGAGGAAGGTATATGGGTGGTTTATGGTACCGGCGAAAGTTGCGCGATACTAGAGAGGCTAGCAATGGTGGAAGGGTGAGAGTGCGTATAATCCATGGACTCAACATTAGTCATAAAGAACTCACATACTTATTGCAAAAATCTATTAGTTATCGAAACAAAGTATTACGTGCATGCTCCTAGGGGGATAGATTGGTAGGAAAATACCATCGCTCGTCCCCGACCGCCACTCATAAGGAAGACAATCAATAAATAAATCATGCTCCGACTTCATCACATAACGGTTCACCATACGTGCATGATACGAGAATCACAAACTTTTAACACAAGTATTTCTCAAATTCACAACTACTCACTAGCATGACTCTAATATTACCATCCTCATATCTCAAAACAATCATCAAGTATCAAACTTCTCATAGTATTCAATGCGCTTTATATGAAAGTTTTTATTATATCCCTCTTGGATGCCCAACATATTAGGACTAAATTCATAACCAAAGAAAATGACCATGCTGTTTAGGACTCTCAAAATAATATAAGTGAAGCATGAGAGTTCATCTATTTCTATAAAATAAAACCACCACCGTGCTCTAAAAAGATATAAGTGAAGCACTAGAGCAGCAACAACAAACTACTCTGGAAGATATAAGTGAAGATCAATGAGTAGTCGAATAATTATGCAACTATATGAAGACTCTCTAACCTTTAATAATTTCATATCTTGGTATTTTATTCAAACAACAAGCAAAACTAAATAAAATAAAATGACGCTCCAAGCAAAACACATATCATGTGGTAAAAAAAATATAGCTCCAAGTAAAGTTACCGATGAACGAAGACGAAAGAGGGGATGCCTTCCGGGGCATCCCCAAGCTTAGGCTTTTGGTTGTCCTTGAATATTACCTTGGGGTGCCTTGGGCATCCCCAAGCTTAGGCTCTTGCCACTCCTTATTCCATAGTCCATCGAATCTTTACCCAAAACTTGAAAACTTCACAACACAAAACTTAACAGAAAACTCGCAAGCTCCGTTAGCGAAAGAAAACAAAACGCCACTTCAAGGTACTGTAATGAATTCATTCTTTATTTATACTAGATGATACCCCGCACGTTGTTGCGGGAATATTTGCAATACATTTCGATCATATGTGATTTCTATGGAACGTGAATAGTATACTACGAAAACTAAAATTGCAAATCCATATGATTTATTGTGTTTGATTAATGTATTGTAAAATATCTAATATATGTTTGCATGTTGAGGTGGACATTTTCATGTGCATGAATGCATGTTGTGGTGGGCCTTTTGCCATGCATGTTGCTTGATGATGTGGCATGCTTGCATGTTGAGAGAAATATGTTAGTGGGGGCTAGCTATTTAGATATAGAAGATTAGTGTTAAACCTACTGTATTCCAACCTCTCTATGGTTTATAAACTATTTTACTAGCCATAGATTCATCAAAATAAGCAAACAACACACGAAAAACAGAATCTGTCAAAAACAGAACAGTCTGTAGTAATATGTAACTAACGCAAACTTCTGGAACCCCAAAAATTTTAAAATAAAATGCTGGACGTGAGGAAGTTATCTATTAATCATCTGCAAAAGGATTTAACTAAATAGCACTCTCCAATAAAAAATGGCAGCAATTCTCGTGAGCGCTAAAGTTTCTGTTGTTTACAGCATGATCGCAAAGACTTCCCCAAGTCTTCCCAACGGTTCTACTTGGCACAAACACTAATTAAAACATAAAAACTCAATCATAACAGAGGCTAAATAAATTATTTATTACTAAACAGGAGCAAAAAGCAAGGAACAAAAATAAAGTTGGGTTGCCTTGTTGGGGAACGTATTAATTTAAAAAAAAATCCTACGCACACGCAAGATCATGGTGATGCATAGCAACGAGAGGGGAGAGTGTTGTTCACGTACCCTCGTAGACCGAAAGCGGAAGCATTAGCACAACGCGGTTGATATAGTTGTACGTCTTCACGATCCGACCGATCAAGTACCGAACGTACGGCACCTCCGAGTTCAGCACACGTTCAGCCCGATGACGTCCCTCGAACTCCGATCTAGCCGAGTGTTGAGGGAGAATTTCATCAGCACGACGGCGTGGTGACGATGATGATGTTCTACCGACGCAGGGCTTCGCCTAAGCACCGCTACAGTATTATCGAGGTGGACTATGGTGGAGGGGGGCACCGCACATGGCTAAAAGATCAAACGATCAATTGTTGTGTCTCTAAGGTCCCCCCTGCCCCCGTATATAAAGGAGCAAGGGGGGAGGTGCGGCCGTCCAGGAGGGGGCGCGCCAGGAGGAGTCCTACTCCCACCAGGAGTAGGACTCCCTCCCTTTTCCTTGTTGGATTAGGAGTGGAGGGGGAAAGAGGAGGGAGAGATGAAGGAAAAGGGGGGGCGCCCCCCTCTCCTTGTCCTATTCGGACTAGGGGGGAGGGGCGCGCGGCCCTGCCCTGGCCGCCTCTCCTTTTCTCCACAAAGGCCCACTATGGCCCATTAAGCCCCCGGGGGGTTCCGGTAACCCCTCGGTACTCCGGTAAAATCCTGATTTCACCCGGAACACTTCCGATATCCAAATGTAGGCTTCCAATATATCAATCTTCATGTCTCGACCATTTCGAGACTCCTCGTCATGTCCGTGATCACATCCGGGACTCCGAACAACCTTCGGTACATCAAAACTCATAAACTCATAATATAACCATTATCGAAACTTTAAGCGTGTGGACCCTACGGGTTCGAGAACTATGTAGACATGACCGAGACACGTCTCCGATCAATAACCAATAGCTGAACCTGGATGCTCATATTGGCTCCCACATATTCTACGAAGATCTTTATCGGTCAGACCGCATAACAACATACGTTGTTCCCTTTGTCATCGGTATGTTACTTGCCCGAGATTCGATCGTCGGTATCTCAATACCTAGTTCAATCTCGTTACCGACAAGTCTCTTTACTCGTTCTATAATACATCATCCCGCAACTAACTCATTAGTTGCAATGCTTGCATGGCTTAAGTGATGTGCATTACCGAGAGGGCCCAGAGATACCTCTCCGACAATCGGAGTGACAAATCCTAATCTCGAAATACGCCAACCCAACAAGTACCTTCGGAGACACCTGTAGAGCACCTTTATAATCACCCAGTTATGTTGTGACGTTTGGTAGCACACAAAGTGTTCCTCCAGTAAACGGGAGTTGCATAATCTCATAGTCATAGGAACATGTATAAGTCATGAAGAAAGCAATAGAAACATACTAAACGATCGAGTGCTAAGCTGACGGAATGGGTGAAGTCAATCACATTATTCTCCTAATGATGCGATCCCATTAATCAAATGACAACTCATGTCAATGGCTAGGAAACATAACCATCTTTGATCAACGAGCTAGTCAAGTAGAGGCATACTAGTGACACTCTGTTTGTCTATGTATTCACACATGTATTACATTTCCGGTTAATACAATTCTAGCATGAATAATAAACATTTATCATGAGAATAAGGAAATGAATAATAACTTTATTATTGCCTCTAGGGCATATTTCCTTCAGTCTCCCACTTGCACCAGAGTCAATAATCTAGATTACACAGTAATGATTCTAACACCCATGGAGCCTTGGTGCTGATCATGTTTGCTCGTGGAAGAGGTTAGTCAACGGGTCTGCAACATTCAGATCTGTATGTATCTTGCTAATTTCTATGTCTCCCACCTGGACTAGATCCCGTATGGAATTGAAGCATCTCTTGATGTGCTTGGTTCTTTTGTGAAATATGGATTCCTTCGCCAAGGCAATTGCACCAGTATTGTCACAAAAGATTTTCATTGGACCCGATGCACTAGGTATGACACCTACATCGAATATGAACTCCTTCATCTAGACTCCTTCATTTGCTGCTTCTGAAGCAGCTATATACTCTGCTTCACACGTAGATCCCGCCACGATGCTTTGTTTAGAACTGCACCAACTGACAGCTCCACTGTTCAATGTAAACACATATCCGGTTTGCGATTTAGAATCGTCCGGATCAGTGTCAAAGCTTGCATTGACGTAACCATTTACGACTAGCTCTTTGTCACCTCCATAAATGAGAAACATATCCTTAGTCCTTTTCAGGTATTTCAGGATGTTCTTGACCGCTGTCCAGTGATACACTCCTGGATTACTTTGGTACCTCCCTGCTAGACTTATAGCAAGGCACACATCAGGTCTGGTACACAACATTGCATACATGATAGAGCCTATGGCTGAAGCATAGGGAACATCTTTCATCTTCTCTCTATCTTCTGCAGTGGTCGGGCATTGAGTCTTACTCAACTTCACACCTTGTAACACAGGCAAGAACCCTTTCTTTGCTTGATCCATTTTGAACTTCTTCAAAACTTTGTCAAGGTATGTGCTTTGTGAAAGTCCAATTAAGTGTATTAATCTATCTCTATAGATCTTGATGCCCAATATATAAGCAGCTTCACCGAGGTCTTTCATTGAAAAACTTTTATTCAAGTATCCCTTTATGCTATCCAGAAATTCTACATCATTTCCAATCAATATATGTCATCCACATATAATATCAGAAATGCTACAGAGCTCCCACTCACTTTCTTGTAAATACAGGCTTCTCCAAAAGTCTGTACAAAACCAAATGCTTTGATCACACTATCAAAGCGTTTATTCCAACTCCGAGAGGCTTGCACCAGTCCATAAATGGATCGCTGGAGCTTGCACACTTTGTTAGCTCCCTTTGGATCGACAAAACCTTCTGGTTGCATCATATACAACTCTTCTTCCAGAAATCCATTCAGGAATGCAGTTTTGACATCCATTTTCCAAATTTCATAGTCATAAAATGTGGCAATTGCTAACATGATTCGGACAGACTTAAGCATCGCTACTGGTGAGAAAGTCTCATCGTAGTCAATCCCTTGAACTTGTCGAAAACCTTTTGCAACAAGTCGATCTTTATAGACAGTAATATTACCGTCAGCGTCAGTCTTCTTCTTGAAGATACATTTATTTTCAATGGCTTCTCGATCATCGGGCAAGTCAACCAAAGTCCACACTTTGTTCTCATACATGGATCCCATCTCAGATTTCATGGCCTCAAGCCATTTTGCGGAATCTGGGCTCAACATCGCTTCTTCATAGTTCGTAGGTTCGTCATGGTCTAGTAACATAACCTCCAGAACAGGATTACCGTACCACTCTGGTGCGGATCTTACTCTGGTTGACCTACGAGGTTCAGTAACAACTTGATTGATAACCCACAAGTATAGGGGGTCGCAACAACTTTCGAGGGTAGAGTATTCAACCCAAATTTATTTATTCGACATAAGGGGAGCCAAAGAATATTCTCAAGTATTAGCAGCTGAGTTGTCAATTCAACCACACCTGGAAACTTAGTATCTGCAGCAAAGTGTTTAGTAGCAAAGTAATATGATAGTGATGGTAACGGTAACAAAAGAGTAATGAAAGCAAAGTAATGTTTTTGGTATTTTGTAGTGATTGTAACAATAGCAACGGGAAAGTAAATAAGCGTAAACCAGTGTATGTAAAGCTCGTAGGCATTGGATCGATGATGGATAATTATGCCGGATGCGGTTCATCATGTAACAGTCATAACATAGGGTGACACAGAACTAGCTCCAATTCGTCAATGTAATGTAGGCATGTATTCCGAATATAGTCATACGTGCTTATGGAAAAGAACTTGCATGACATCTTTTGTCCTACCCTCCCGTGGCAGCGGGGTCCTAATGGAAAGTAAGGGATATTAAGGCCTCCTTTTAATAGAGAACCGGAACAAAGCATTAGCACATAGTGAATACATGAACTCCTCAAACTACGGTCATCACCGGTAAGTATCCCGATTATTGTCACTTCGGGGTTAACGGATCATAACACATAATAGGTGACTATAGACTTGCAAGATAGGATCTAGAACTCTCATATATTGATGAAAACATAATAGGTTCAGATCTGAAATCATGGCACTCGGGCCCTAGTGACAAGCATTAAGCATAGCAGAGTCATAGCAACATCAATCTCAGAACATAGTGGATACTAGGGATCAAACCCTAACAAAATTAACTTGATTACATGGTGAATCTCATCCAACCCATCACCGTCCAGCAAGCCTATGATGGAATTACTCACGCACGGCGGTGAGCATCATGAAATTGATGATGGAGGATGGTTGATGATGACGACGGCGACGAATCCCCCTCTCCGAAGCCCCGAACGGACTCCAGATCAGCCCTCCTGAGAGGTTTTAGGGCTTGGCGGCGGCTCCGTATCGTAAAACGCGATGATTTCTTCTCCTCTTTTTTTTTTCTCCCCGAAAGCAATTATATAGAGTTGGAGTTGGAGTCGGGGGGCTTCCAGGGGCCCACGAGGTAGGGGGCACGCCCTAGGGGGGCGCCCCCACCCTCGTGAGAAGGGTGTGGCCCCCCTGGTCTTCATCTTTGGTGAGGATTTTTTATTATTTATTGTAAGATATCCCGTGGAGTTTCAGGTCATTCCGAGAACTTTTGTTTTCTGCACATAAAACAACATCATGGCAATTCTGCTGAAAACAACGTCAGTCCGGGTTAGTTCCATTCAAATCATACAAGTTAGAGTCCAAAACAAGGGCAAAAGTGTTTGGAAAAGTAGATACGTTGGAGACGTATCATTGATCTGAAGTTCCATGATCATCATCATTAACTTCCTTACTAATTGGTGTAGGCGTCACAGGAACCGGTTTCTGTAATGAACTACTTTCCAATAAGGGAGCAGGTACAGTTACCTCTTCAAGTTCTACTTTCCTCCCACTCACTTCTTTCGAGAGAAACTCCTTCTCTAGAAAGGATCCATTCTTAGCAACGAATGTCTTGCCTTCGGATCTATGATAGAAGGTGTACCCAACAGTCTCCTTTGGGTATCCTATGAAGAAACATTTCTCTGATTTGGGTTCGAGCTTATCAGGTTGAAGCTTTTTCACATAAGCATCGCAGCCCCAAACTTTAAGAAACGACAACTTTGGTTTCTTGCCAAACCATAGTTCATAAGGCGTCGCCTCAACGGTTTTCAATGGTGCCCTATTTAACGTGAATGCAACCATCTCTAAAGCATAACCCCAAAATGATAGCGGTAAATTAGTAAGAGACGTCATAGATCGCACCATATCTAGTAAAGTATGATTACGACGTTCGGACACACCATTACGCTGTGGTGTTCCGGGTGGCGTGAGTTGCGAAACTATTTCGGATTGTTTCAAATGTAGACCAAACTCGTAACTCAAATATTCTCCTCCACGATCTGATCATAGAAACTTTATTTTCTTGTTATGATGATTTTCAACTTCACTCTGAAATTCTTTGAACTTTTCAAATGTTTCAGACTTATGTTTCATTAAGTAGATATACCCATATCTGCTCAAATCATCTATGAAGGTGAGAAAATAACGATATCCGCCACGAGCCTCAATATTCATCGGACCACATACATCTGTATGTATGATTTCCAACAAATATGTTGCTCCCTCCATGGTACCGGAGAACGGCGTTTTAGTCATCTTGCCCATGAGGCATGGTTCGCAAGTACCAAGTGATTCATAATCAAGTGATTCCAAAAGTCCATCAGTATGGAGTTTCTTCATGTGCTTTACACCAATATGACCCAAATGGCAGTGCCACAAATAAGTTGCACTATCATTATCAACTCTGCGTCTTTTGGCTTTAACATTATGAATATGTGTATCACTACTATCGAGATTCATCAAAAATAGACCACTCCTCAAGGGTGCATGACCATAAAAGATATTACTCATATAAATAGAACAACCATTATTCTCTGATTTAAATGAATAACCGTCTCGCATCAAACAAGATCCAGATATAATGTTCATGCTCAACATTGGCACCAAATAACAATTATTTAGGTCTAATACTAATCCTGAAGGTAGATGTAGAGGTAGTGTGCCGACGGCGATCACATCGACTTTGGAACCGTTTCCCACGCACATCGTCACCTTGTCCTTGGCCAGTGTTCGCTTAATCTGTAGTCCCTGTTTCGAGTTGCAAATATTAGCAACAGAACCAGTATCAAATACCCAGGTGCTACTGCGAGCTCTAGTAAGGTACACATCAATAACATGTATATCACATATACCCTTGTTCACCTTGCCATCCTTCTTATCCGCCAAATACTTGGGGCAGTTCCGCTTCTAGTGACCAGTCTGCTTGTAGTAGAAGCACTCAGTCTCAGGCTTAGGTCCAGACTTGGATTTCTTCTCTTGAGCAGCAACTTGCTTACTGTTCTTCTTGAAGTTCCCCTTCTTCCCTTTGCCCTTTTTCTTGAAACTGGTGGTCTTATTGACCATAAACACTTGATGCTCTTTCTTGATTTCTACCTCCGCAGCCTTTAGCATTGCGAAGAGCTCGGGAATCGTCTTATCCATCCCTTGCATGTTATAGTTCATCACGAAGCTCTTGTAGCTTGGTGGCAGTGATTGAAGAATTCTGTCAATGACGCTATCATCCGGAAGATTAACTCCCAGTTGAATCAAGTGATTGTTATACCCAGACATTTTGAGTATATGCTCACTGACAGAACTATTCTCCTCCATCTTGTAGCTGTAGAACTTATTGGAGACTTCATATCTCTCAATCTAGGCATTTGCTTGAAATATTAACTTCAACTCCTGGAACATCTCATATGCTCCATGACGTTCAAAACGTCGTTGAAGTCCCGGTTCTAAGATGTAAAGCATGGCACACTAAACTATTGAGTAGTCATCAGTTTTGCTTTACCAGACGTTCTTAACGTCGTCAGTTGCATCTGCAGCAGGCCTGGCACCCAGCGGTGCTTCCAGGACGCAATTCTTCTGTGCAGCAATGAGGATAATCCTCAAGTTACGGACCCAGTTCGTGTAATTGCTACCATCATCTTTCAACTTTGTTTTCTGAAGGAACGCATTAAAATTCAACGGAACAACAACACGGGCCATCTATCTACAATCAACATAGACAAGCAAGATACTATCAGGTACTAAGTTCATGATAAATTTAAGTTCAATTAATAATATTACTTAAGAACTCCCACTTAGATAGACATCCCTCTAATCATCTAAGTGATCACGTGATCCAAATCAACTAAACCATAACCGATCATCACGTGAAATGGAGTAGTTTTCAATGGTGAACGTCACTATGTTGATCATATCTACTATATGATTCACGCTCGACCTTTCGGTCTCAGTGTTCCGAGGCCATATCTGCATATGCTAGGCTCGTCAAGTTTAACCTGAGTATTCTGCATGTGCAAAACTGCCTTGCACCCGTTGTAGATGGACGTAGAGCTTATCACACCCGATCATCACGTGGTGTCTGGGCACGACGAACTTTGGCAACGGTGCATACTCAGGGAGAACACTTTTATCTTGACATTTAGTGAGAGATCATCTTATAATGCTACCGTCAATCAAAGCAAGATAAGATGCGTAAAAGATAAACATCACATGCAATCAATATAAGTGATATGATATGGCCATCATCATCTTGTGCTTGTGATCTCCATCTCCGAAGCACCGTCATGATCACCATCGTCACCGGCGTGACACCTTGATATACATCGTAGCATTGTTGTCGTCTCGCCAATCTTATGCTTCTATGACTATCGCTACCGCTTAGTGATAAAGTAAAGCATTACAGGGCGATTGCATTGCATCCAATAAAGCGACAACCATATGGCTCCTGCCAGTTGCCGATAACTCGGTTATAAAACATGATCATCTCATACAATAAAATTTAGCATCATGTCTTGACCATGTCACATCACAACATGCCCTGCAAAAACAAGTTAGACGTCCTATACTTTGTTGTTGCAAGTTTTACGTGGCTGCTACAGGGCTTAGCAAGAACCATTCTTACCTAGGCATCAAAACCACAACGATAGTTTGTCAAGTTGATGTTGTTTTAACCTTCGCAAGGACCGGGAGTAGCCACACTCGGTTCAACTAAAGTTGGAGAAACTGACACCCGCCAGCCACCTGTGTGCAAAGCACGTCGGTAGAACCAGTCTCGCGTAAGCGTATGCGTAATGTCGGTCCGGGCCGCTTCATCCAACAATACTGCCGAACCAAAGTATGACATGCTGGTAAGCAGTATGACTTATATCGCCCACAACTCACTTGTGTTCTACTCGTGCATATGACATCTATGCATAAAACCAGGCCCGGATGCCACTGTTGGGGAACGTAGTAATTTCAAAAAAATTCCTATGCACACGCAAGATCACGATGATGCATAGCAACGAGAGGGGAGAGTGTTGTCCACGTACCCTCGTAGACCTAAAGCAGAAGCGTTAGCACAACGCGGTTGATGTAGTCGTACGTCTTCACGATCCAACTAATCAAGTACCGAACGTACGGCACCTCCGAGTTCAGCACATGTTCAGCCCGATGACGTCCCTCGAACTCCGATCCAGCTGAGTGTTGAGGGAGAGTTTCGTCAGCACGACGGCGTGGTGATGATGATGATGTTCTACCGACGCAGGGCTTCGCCTAAGCACCGCTATAGTATTATCGAGGTGGACTATGGTGGAGGGGGCACCGCACACGGCTAAAAGATCAAATGATCAATTGTTGTGTCTCTAGGGTGCCCCCATGCCCCCGTATATAAAGGAGCAAGGGGGGAGGTGCGGCCGGCCAGGAGGAGTTACTCCCTCCCTTTTCCTTGTTGGATTAGGAGTGGAGGGGGAAAGAGGAGGGAGAGAGGAAGGAAAATGGGGGGCGCCGCCCCCCTCTCCTTGTCCTATTCGGACTAGGGGGAGGGGCACGGCCCTACCCTGGCCGCCTCTCCTCTTCTCCACAAAGGCCCACTATGGCCCAATAAGCCCCTGGGGGGTTCCGGTAACCCCTCGGTACTCCGGTAAAATCCTGATTTCACCCGGAACACTTCCGATATCCAAATATAGGTTTCCAATATATCAATCTTCATGTCTCGACCATTTAGAGACTCCTCGTCATGTCCGTGATCACATTCGGGACTCCGAACAACCTTCTGTACATCAAAACTCATAAACTCATAATATAACTGTTATCGAAACTTTAAGCGTGCGGACCCTACGGGTTCGAGAACTATGTAGACATGACCGAGACACGTCTCCGATCAATAACCAATAGCGGAACCTGGATGCTCATATTGGCTCCCACATATTCTACAAAGATCTTTATTGGTCAGACCGCATAACAACATACGTTGTTCCCTTTGTCATCGGTATGTTACTTGCCCAAGATTCGACCGTCGGTATCTCAATACCTAGTTAAATCTCATTACCGGCAAGTCTCTTTACTCGTTCTGTAATACATCATCCCGCAACTAACTCATTAGTTGCAATGCTTGCAAGGCTTAACTGATGTGCATTACCGAGAGGGCCCAGAGATACCTCTCCGACAATCGGAGTGACAAATCCTAATCTCGAAATACGCCAACCCAACAAGTACCTTCGGAGACACCTGTAGAGCACCTTTATAATCACCCAGTTACGTTGTGACGTTTGGTAGCACATAAAGTGTTCCTCCGGTAAACGGGAGTTGCATAATCTCATAGTCATAGGAACATGTATAAGTCATGAAGAAAGCAATAGCAACATACTAAACGATCGAGTGCTAAGCTAACGGAATGGGTCCAGTCAATCACATTATTCTCCTAATGATGTGATCCCATTAATCAAATGACAACTCATGTCAATGTCTAGGAAACATAACCATCTTTGATCAATGAGCTAGTCAAGTAGAGGCATACTAGTGACACTTTGTTTGTCTATGTATTCACACATGTATTACGTTTCCGGTTAATACAATTCTAGCATGAATAATAAAAATTTATCATGAGAATAAGGAAATAAATAATAACTTTATTATTGCCTCTAGGGCATATTTCCTTCATGCCTCCCAACAAGCGCTATCGTTTGACGCCCCTAGCTAGGCATGATGATTTCAACGATGCTCACATAAAAGATAAGAATTGAAACATAACGGGAGCATCATGAAGCATATGACAAGCACATTTAAGTATAACCCTCTTCCTATGCATAGGGATTTTGTGATCAAACAACTTGTGGGAACAAGAATCAACTTGCATAGGAAGGTAAAAACAAGCATAACTTCAAAACTTTAAGCACATAGAGAGGAAACTTGATATTATTGCAATTCCTACAAGCATATATTCCTCCCTCATAATAATTTTCAGTAGCATCATGAATGAATTCAACAATATAACCAGCACCTAAAGCATTCTTTTCATGATCTACAAGCATAGAAATTTTATTACTCTCTACATAAGCAAAATTCTTCTCAATCAGAATAGTGAGAGTATCATAAGAGACTCGAATACTATAAATTGTTACCACATTAAAAGAGTAATGTTCAGAAAAAGGGTAATCATAATCTTGACAAGTTTTATAAATATAATCATCACTACTTTTTATAGCATAAGTTTACACAATAATCATCATAAGTAGCAACTTTGTTCTCATCATAATCAATTGAAACCTCTTCCAAGATAGTGGAATCATTACTAAATAAAGTCATGACCTATCCAAATCCACTTTCATAAATATAATCATCATAAGTAGGAGGCATGCTATCATCATTACAAATTTGCATATCAAAACTTGGGAGACTAAAAATATCATCTTCATTAAACGTAGCATCCCCAAGCTTGGGACAAACATTAATTGCAGCAAATATATTCTCAAAAACATCATCTTCATCAAACATAGCATCCCCAAGCTTGGGCCTTTTCATATCATAAGCATAATCACTCTCATCATTAATAGTATGGATAGCACCAATAGTATAGCAATTATCATATTCTTCCAAGCAAGTGCCACAAAGATTTTCAAGATCATAAGAAGTATCATTATCTTCCCAATCATAATCATCACAACAAGCAATAGGCATAACGAGATCATCATCAAGTGCATCATCTTCCATAATTATATTTTCATGAGCCACAACAGTAATAGGAGTAGCATTATTTGGGAGAGATATCTTTTTACCTCTCGTCCTTTTTCTTTTCTTCTTCTTCACCACATTATGTGTGGGTTCAACCCTCTTTTTGGAGCTCCTTATCAATGAGATTGGTTGAACAGAAGGCTCCTTCTCATTACCTGATTCATCATAAGAAATAATAGGAGGGTATTAGGAAGTCTCTTCCCTTTCATTAGTATTCTCCTCATCTTCTATTTCTTTTCTTTTCTTTATGTAATTGGTAGTATAAGGATTTTCAATACAATTCACCGCATAATACATATAAATTTCCTCTAGATCAAAACCAAGAAGTTTATCATGGGCAAATACTCGAAGATAGTTAGTTATACATTTCATTTCTTCATAACCCATAAGCAAACTAAGTTCATTATGATGTGCAAGAGAAATCAAGTCATCACAATTTTTGGAAACGATTAGATCATGAAACAATTTGCATCGGATTGTTAAATGACCACATTCATTGCAAAGCTCACAAGTATGGCCAAGAAAATTTAAATTTTCAGCACAAACATCTAGCCTTTCTTACAACAGTTTAGTTTCTAAGTACTTATCCTCTTGCAAAATCTATATTCCCTAACTGGTGTGTACTTGCAAACCCAATGCACTCCACAAAAATTGACATGTTTATAGGACACATTTTCATCATAACTAGTGCAATCATCATTAGTACCATCTATATTTAAAGAGTTCACACTAACAACATTGCAATCATGATCATCATTCAAAGATTTAGTGCCAAACATTTTAATGTATTCTTCTTCTAGCACTTGAGCACAATTATCGGAATCCTTATTTTCATGATAGATATTAAAAAGATGAAGCATATGAGGTACCCTTAATTCCATTTTTTGTAGTTTTTTTATAAACTAAACTAGTGCTAAAACAAGAAACAAAAATATTCGATTGCAAGATCTAAAGATATACCTTCAAGCGCTAACCTCCCCGGCAACGGTGCCGGAAAAGAGCTTCATGTCTACTACACAACCTTCTTCTTGTAGACATTGTTGGGCCTCCAAGTGCAGAGGTTTGTAGGACAGTAGAAAATTTCCCTCAAGTGGATGACCTAAGGTTTATCAATTTGTAGGAGGCATAGGATGAAGATGGACTCTCTCAAACAACCTTGCAACCAAATAACAAAGAGTCTCTTGTGTCCCCAACACACCCAATACAATGGTAAATTGTATAGGTGCACTAGTTCGGCAAAGAGATGATGATACAAGTGGTATATGGATGGTAGATAAAGGTATTTGTAATCTGAAAATATAAAAAGAGCAAGGTAACTAATGATAAAAGTGAGCACAAACGGTATTGAAATGCTAGGAAACAAGGCCTAGGGTTCATACTTTCACTGGTGCAAGTTCTCTCAACAATAATAACATAATTGGATCATATAACTAGCCCTCAACATGCAACAATGAGTCACTCCAAAGCCACTAATAGCGGAGAACAAACGAAGAGATTATTGTAGGGTACGAAACCACCTCAAAGTTATTCTTTCGGATCGATCTATTAAAGAGTTCGTACTAGAACAACACCTTAAGACACATATCAACCAAAACCCTAATGTCACCTAGATACTCCAATGTCACCTCAAGTATCTGTGGGTATGATTATACGATATGCATCACACAATCTCAGATTCATCTATTCAAACCAACACAAAGTACTTCAAAGAGTGCCCTAAAGATTCTACCGGAGAGTCAAGACAAGAACGTGTGCCAACCCCTATGCATAGGTTCATGGGCAGAACCCGCAAGTTGATCACCAAAACATACATCAAGTGGATCAATAGAATACCCCATTGTCACCACGGGTATCCCACGCAAGACATACATCAAGTGTTCTCAAATCCTTAAAGACTCAATCCGATAAGATAACTTCAAAGGGAAAACTCAATCCATTACAAGAGAGTAGAGGGGGAGAAACATCATAGGATCCAAATATAATAGCAAAGCTCGCGATACATCAAAATTGTACCACCTCAAGAACACGAGAGAGAGAGAGAGAGAGAGATCAAACACATTGCTACTGGTACATACCCTCAGCCCTGAGGGAGAACTACTCCCTCCTCGTCATGGAGAGCACCGGGATGATGAAGATGGCCATCGGAGAGGGATTTCCCCCTCCAGCAGGGTGCCGAAATGGGTCTAGATTGGTTTTTGGTGGCTACGGAGGCTTCTGGAGGCAGAACTCCCGATCTATTGTGCTCCCCAAAGTTTTTAGGGTATATGGGTATATATGGGAGGAAGAAGTACGTCGGTGGATCTCCGGGCTGTCCACGAGGCAGGGGGCGCGCCCAAGGGGGGTGGGCGCTCCCCCCACCCTCGTGGGCAGCTCGGGACTCTCCTAGTCCAACTCCGATACTCCGTGGCCTTCTTCTGGTCCAAAAATAATTTCCATGAAGTTTCAAGTCAATTGGACTCCGTTTGATTTTCCTTTTCTACGATACTCTAAACAAGGAAAAAACAGAAACTGGCACTGGGCTCTAGGTTAATAGGTTAGTCCCAAATATCATATAAAATAGCATATAAATGCATATAAAACATCCAACGTTGATAATATAATAGCATGGAACAATAAAAAATTATAGATACGTTGGAGACGTATCAACGACACCTCCGCGATCTGCACACATTCAGCTCAGTGACGTCCCTCGTACTCTTTATCTAGTTGAGGCCGAGGGAGAGTTTCGTCGGCACGACGGCGTGATGATGGTGATGATGAAGTTACCGACGCAGGGCTTCGCCTAAGCACTACAACGATATCACCAAGGTGAATTCTATGGAGGGGGGCACCGCACACGGCTAAACAATCAACTTGTGTCTATGGGGTGCCCCCCTCCCCCATATATAAAGGAGGGGAGGAGGGGAGGGCCGGCTCTCTCTATGGCGTGCCCAAGGGGGAGTCGTACTCCCAGTAGGAGTAGGTTTCCCCCCCTTCCCTAGTTGGAGTAGGAGAAGAAGGAGGAGGGAGAGAGAGGGAAGGAAAGGGGGCCGAGCCCCCACCCAATTCGGATTGGGCTTGGGGAGGGTGCCCTCCACCTGGCCGCCTCCTCCTCTCTCCCACTAAGGCCCAATAAGGCCCATTGACTCCCCAGGGGGTTCCTTTAACCCCCCCCTCCCGTACTCTGGTAAATGCCCGAACTCATTCGGAACCTTTTCAATGGCCAGACATAGCCTTCCAATATATCGATCTTTATGTCTCGACCATTTGAAACTTCTTGTCATGTCCGTGATCACGTCCGGGACTCCGAACTACCTTCGGTACATTAAAACACATAACTCATAATATAAATCATCATCGAACGTTAAGCGTGCGGACCCTATGGGTTCGAGAACTATGTAGACATGACCGAGACACATCTACGATCAATAACCAATAGCGGAACATGATGCTCATATTGGCTCCTACATATTCTACGAAGATCTTTATCGGTCAAACCGCATAACAACATACATTGTTCCCTTTGTCATCGGTATGTTACTTGCCCGAGATTCGATCGTCGGTATCATCATACCTAGTTCAATCTCGTCACCGGCAAGTCTCTTTACTCGTTCTGTAATGCATCATCGCGCAACTAACTCATTAGTCACATTGCCTGCAAGGCTTATAGTGATGTGCATTACCGAGAGGGTCCAGAGATACCTCTCCGACAATCGGAGTGACAAATCCTAATCTCGATCTATGCCAACTCAACAAAACCCCATCGGAGACACCTGTAGAGCATGTTTATAATCACCCAGTTACGTTGTGACGTTTGATAGCACACTAAGTGTTCCTCCGGTATCTGGGAGTTGCATAATCTCATAGTCATAGGAACATGTATAAGTCATGAAGAAAGCAATAGCAATAAACTAAACGATCATAGTGCTAAGCTAATGGATGGGTCTAGTCCATCACATAATTCTCTAATGATGTGATTCCGTTCATCAAATGACAACACATGTCCATGGCAAGGAAACTTAACCATCTTTGATTAACGAGCTAGTCAAGTAGAGGCATACTAGGGACACTCTGTTTGTCTATGTATTCACACATGTACCAAGTTCCCGGTTAATACAATTCTAGCATGAATAATAAACATTTATCATGATATAAGGAAATATAAATAAAAAATTTATTATTGCCTCTAGGGCATATTTCCTTCAGCGGCGGTCTGGTCTGTTCGGGTGACCTCGCATGTTCGAGCGGCGGCGGCGCTGCGGTCAGCGGCGGCGGCGCCCCATCTGCCTTTGGATCGGCGGCGATGGTGTGGAGGGTCTTGTGGTCGCATCGGCGGCACCTCCTGTTAGATCTGTTCTGACCAGTGCAGCCGGCGGTGGTGGTCATCTCTTCTGTCAGAGGTGGCCGGCCTGCGGCTAGGTGGTCGGATCTCGAGATTCGTCATCTAGTCCCGGCTAGGAGTCGGGGAGACATAGTTGTCGGTGAAAACCAAGCCGTTGGCGAGCGATGTTGGTGTTTTGCGTCGTTACCTTGATGAAGGCATCGTCGTGTAACTGTTGTCGACCCACTCGTGTTGCTTCGGGGGAAACCCTAGGATCTGGTCTTCTAGATCGGACGATGACGGTACTACGGTGTCGTTTCTTTCTTGGAAGCATCGTTTATGGAGCACCACTAAGACAGAGGCAAGAGGAGGAGTGGTTTCATCTTGCATGTTGGTGGAGCTGTCAAGTCATGCCTAGCTGACAGGTGCCATGCTGAGTCATGCATGGTTGGCAGGTGCTACGCACGACGGATCTTCCAGAGTCTTCACATCTGGACGGACGAGCGTAGGGAGGTGGCGCCGTGGTGGCGTCGACGGATGTCTGGATTGGCAAGGATGATGTGGATCTCTCTCCTGAAGATGGGTCAGTGGTCGGATGATGATGGCGGCTTCTAAAACATATGCATGTGGTGTGAGCTTTAGGTAGGCTGCACCGACTGTTTCTCCCGATACTTTATGTGGATGGATCGGCGACGACCCCCATCATTATATTCTATTCCACCCATAGTGCTATATCCATGGCTCACGCTCATGTATTGCGTGAAGGTTGAAAAAGTTTGAGATTACTAAAGTATGAAACAATTTCTTGGCTTGTCATCGGGGTTGTGCATGATGAGAGCATTCTTATGTGACGAAAATGGAGCATGACTAAACTATATGATTTTGTAGGGATGAACTTTCTTTCGCCATGTTATTTTGAGAAGACATAATTGCTTACCTAGTATGCTTGAAGTATTATTGCTTTTATGTCAATATTAAACTTTTATCTTGAATCTTTCGGATCTGAATATTCATACCACAATTAAGAGGGTTACATTAAAAAAATTATACCAAGTAGCATTCCGCATCAAAATTTTCATTTTTATCATTTACCTACTCGAGGACGAGCAGGAATTAAGCTTGGGGATGCTTGATACGTCTCCAACGTATCTATAATTTTTGATTGCTTCATGCTATATTATATTCTGTTTTGGATGATTAATGGGCTTTGTTATACACTTCTATATTATTTTTGGGACTAACCTATTAACCGGAGGCCCGGCCCAGAATTGCTGCTTTTTGCCTATTTCAGAGTTTCGCAGAAAAAGAATATCAAACGAAGTCCAAACGGAATGAAACCTTCGGGAACGTGATTTTCGGAACAAACGTGATCCAGAGGACCTGGACCCTACGTCAAGACATCAACCAGGAAGGCACGAGGTAGGGGAGGCGCCCTCCACCCTCGTGGGGCCCACGTTGCTCCACCGACGTACTTCTTCCTCCTATATATACCTACGTACCCCCAAACTACCAGATACGGAGCCAAAAACCTAATTCCACCGCCGCAACCTTCTGTACCCATGAGATCCCATCTTGGGGCCTTTTCCGGAGCTCAGCCGGAGGGGGCATCGATCACAGAGGGCTTCTACATCAACACCATAGCCTCTCCGATGATGTGTGAGTAGTTTACCTCAGACCTTCGGGTCCATAGTTATTAGCTAGATGACTTCTTCTATCTTTTTGGATCTCAATACAAAGTTCTCCATGATTCTCGTGGAGATCTATTCGATGTAATCTTCTTTTGCGGTGTGTTTGTTGAGACCTATGAATTGTGGGTTTGTGATCAAGTTTATGTATGAACAATATTTGAATCTTCTCTGAATTCTTTTATGTATGATTGGTTATCTTTGCAAGTCTCTTCGAATTATCAGTTTGGTTTGGCCTACTAGATTGATCTTTCCTGCAATGGGAGAAGTGCTTAGCTTTGGGTTCAATCTTGCGGTGTCCTTTCCCAGTGACAGTAGGGGCAGCAAGGCACGTATTGTATTGTTGCCATCGAGGATAACAAGATGGGGTTTATATCATATTGCATGAGTTTATCCCTCTACATCATGTCATCTTACTTAAAGCGTTACTCTGTTCTTTTGAACTTAATACTCTAGATGCATGCTGGATAGCGGTTGATGTGTGGAGTAATAGTAGTAGATGCAGGCAGGAGTCGGTCTACTTGTCTCGGACATGATGCCTATATACATGATCATACCTAGATATTCTCGTAACTATGCTCAATTCTTTCAATTGCTCAACAGTAATTTGTTTACCCACCATAGTACTTATGCTCTCGAGAGAAGCCACGAGTGAAACCTATGGCCCCCAGGTCTATTTTCCATCATATTAATCTCCTATCAACAAGCTATTTCTGGCACTGTTTATTTTGCTTTCTTTACTTTGCATCTTTATCATAAAAATACCAAAAATATTGTCTTATCATATCTATCAGATCTCACTTTCATAAGTGACCGTGGAGGGATTAACAACCCCTTTATTGCGTTGGTTGCGAGGATTTTATTTGTTTGTGTAGGTGCGAGGGACTCGTGTGTGGCCTCCTACTGGATTGATACCTTGGTTCTCAAAAACTGAGGGAAATACTTATGCTGCTTTATTGCATTACCCTTTCCTCTTCAAGGAAAACCAACGCAGTGCTCAAGAGGTAGCAAAGCCCTCCGTGATCGAATCCCCCTCTGGCAAATCACCAGAAAAGGCCCCATATGGGATCTCACGAGTACAGAAGGTTGCGGCGGTGCAAAAGTGGTTTCGTGGCTCCCCCTGATGTTTTTAGGGTACAAGAGTATATATAGGTGAAAGAAGTACGTCGGTGGAGCTCCATGGGGCCCACGAGGGTGGGGGCACGCCTACCCCCCTGGGCGCGCCCTCCTATCTCGTGGAAGCTTCGCCGAGTTCCAGACTTCCACTCCAAGTCTCCTGGTTTGCGTTTGTTCCAAGAAAGATCCTCGCAAAGGTTTCGTTCCATTTGATATTCCTTTTCCATGAAACACTGAAATAGGAAAAAAAACAGAAACTGGCACTGGGCCTCCGGTTAATAGGTTAGTCCCAAAAATAATATAAAAGAGCATATTAGAGCCCATTAAACATCCAAAACAGATAATATAATAGCATGGAACAATCAAAAATTATAGATATGTTGGAGACGTATTAGCAGCGCGTGCGGGCTACATACAATTTGTAGACCAATATCGAGTGAATGAATCAATCAATAAGTTGAGCAAGAGCAAGTAAAACTTATTTTCTCCGGGGTGGTGTCCGCCATGGAGGTCGTCGATAGGGAGCGGAGTGTACCTGGGTACAAACGGCTCTAGGAGGAACAACTCAGTCGAGCGGGTACATCGTTGCTGGCTGCAGACGTCCGACAATGCCTTTGTGGTGGCATGAGATGTACAACAGTGGCGGCGGAGGTGGGTGCAGATGCAAAGTAAGGAGCAGAAGGGGCGGAGTGGAAGAAAATGGGACCGAGAGGGGGGATTGAGAGGGCGGGGGGCGTCGGAGTCCTACGTATCGGGTGTCCGAACTCCCGCAAACCTCCCCCGACTTTGTCTCGAATTTGCGGAAGAAAACACGTCCGGACCGCCCCGCGAATTAATACATGCCGCTTTGGATGGCTTCCTCAGCCCGGAGGGATGCGAGTGGTTTGCGGGTCCACCTTAAAGATGCTCTGAGTACCCAACACAATGATAACACTTGCTAAAATAGCAGGAAGCACTGTTGTATTGGAAGCAATACTCCAAACACTACTGCTTGCAAGCACTGCTCCAAGAAAACAAGGACACTACTGGTGTATTGGAAGAAAACTAGCACTACTACTGCAAGAAACCTATAGATGCAAACACTACTCCAATCACTACAAGCAAGCAAGCTACTGGATCAAGAAGCTACTCCAGGAATTACACAAAAATTGATCCAACACAAACACTGCTAGTTGGTTGCAAGCAAGCAACCAGACACTACAAGAAAACAAGAGCAGATACTGAACAATTTACTCCTACACAAACTCCAGGAACTACACGGAAAATTGCAGGAAGTACCAGGCGCAGTGCAAATTTAGGAGCAGAAGCTACTAGATCGATAGAAAAAGTACTTTAGCTGCTGGATCAAATTTAGGAGTAGGTGTACAAGCAAAATTACTACAGCTAGAGAAGCAAAGAGAGGACGGCGACGGAGCACTTTTTTTAGAAAAGGAGGTTAAACCCCCGACCTCTGCATCAATCGATGCATGTAGCCATGTTTATTAATTATTTCACAAAGGTTTGATAAGAATATACATCAATCCACCCGAAGCCACCCACTCACACCTACAAACTTGATAATGTGGAGTGCTCTCACTCCCATATCTAAAACCAGTGGCGTCGCCGATCCATCCACATAACGCATCGGGACCAACAGTCGATGCAGCCTACCTAAAGCACACACCACATGCATATGTTTTAGAAGCCGCCATCATCATCCGACCACTGACCCATCTTCAGGAGAGAGATCCACATCATCCTTGCCAATCCAGACATCCGTTGATGCCACCACGGCGCCACCGCCCTACGCTCGTCCATCCAGATGTGAAGACTCTGGAAGATCCATCGTGCGTAGCGCCTGCCAACCATGCATGACTCAGCATGGCACCTGTCAGCTAGGCATGACTTGACAGCTCCACCGACATGCAAGACGAAACCACTCCTCCTCCTGCCTCTGTCTTAGCGGTGCTCCATAAACGATGCTTCCAAGAACACAACGACACCGTAGTACCGTCATCGTCCGATCTAGAAGACCAGATCCTAGGGTTTCCCCCGAAGCAACATGAGTGGGTCGACAACAGTTACACGACGATGCCTTCATCAAGGTAACGATGCAAAATGCCGACATCGCTCGCCAACTGCTCGGTTTTCACCGACAACTATGTTTCCCCGACTCGTAGCCGGTACTAGATGACGAATCTCGAGATCCGACCACCCAGCCGCAGGCCGGCCACCTCTGACGGAAGAGATGACCACCACCGCCGGCTGCACTGGTCAGAACAGATCTAACCGGAGGTGCCTCCCATGCGACCACAAGACCCTCCAAACCACCGCCGCCGATCCAAAGGCAGATGGGGCACCGCCGCCGCTACTTGAACATGCGAGGACGCCCGAATAGACTAGGCCGCCGCTGAAGGAAATATTCCCTAGAGGCAATAATAAAGTTGTTATTTATATTTCCTTATATCATGATAAATGTTTATTATTCATGCTAGAATTGTATTAATCGAGAACTTGGTACATGTGTGAATACATAGACAAATAGAGTGTCCCTAGTATGCCTCTACTTGACTAGCTCGTTAATGAAAGATGGTTAAGTTTCCTTGGCATGGACATGTGTTGTCATTTGATGAAAGGAATCACATCATTAGAGAATGATGTGATGGACTAGACCCATCCGTTAGCTTAGCACTATGATCGTTTAGTTTATTGCTATTGCTTTTTTCATGACTTATACATGTTCCTATGACTATGAGATTATGCAACTCCCGAATACCGGAGGAACACTTAGTATGCTATCAAACGTCACAACGTAACTGGGTGATTATAAACATGCTCTACAGGTGTCTCCGATGGTGTTTTGTTGAGTTGGCATAGATCGAGATTAGGATTTGTCACTCCGATTGTCGGAGAGGTATCTCTGGACCCTCTCGGTAATGCACATCACTATAAGCCTTGCAAGCAATGTGACTAATGAGTTAGTTGCACGATGATGCATTACGGAACGAGTAAAGAGACTTGCCGGTGACGAGATTGAACTTGGTATGATGATACCGACGATCGAATCTCGGGCAAGTAACATACCGATGACAAAGGGAACAATGTATGTTGTTGTGCGGTTTGACCGATAAAGATCTTTGTAGAATATGTAGGAGCCAATATGAGCATCCAGGTTCTGCTATTGGTTATTGAACGGAGATGTGTCTCGGTCATGTCTACATAGTTCTCAAACCCGTAGGGTCTGCATGCTTAACGTTCGATGATGATTTATATTATGAGTTATGTGTTTTGATGTACCGAAGGTAGTTCGGAGTCCGGATGTGATCACGGACATGAAAAGGAGTTTCAAAATGGTCGAGACATAAATATCGATAGATTGGAAGGCTATGTTTGGACATCGAAATGGTTCTGGGTGAGTTCGGGCATTTACCAGAGTACCGGGGGGGTTACCGGAACCCCCCGGGGAGTTAATGGGCCTTATTGGGCCTTAGTGGAGAGAGGAGGAGGCGGCCAGGTGGAGGGCGCCCTCCCCAAGCCCAATCCGAATTGGGTGGGGGCCGCCCCCCCTTTCCTTCCCCCTCTCTCCCTCTTCCTTCTTCTCCTACTCCAACTAGGGAAGGGGGGAAACCTACTCCTACTGGGAGTACGACTCCCCCTTGGGCGCGCAATAGAGAGGGTCGGCCCTCCCCTCCTCCCCTCCTTTATATACGAGGGAGGGGGCACCCCATAGACACAAGTTGATTGTTTAGCCGTGTGTGGTGCCCCCCTCCACATAATTCCGCCTCGGTGATATCGTTGTAGTGCTTAGGCGAAGCCCTGCGTCGGTAACTTCATCATCACCGTCATCACGCCGTCGTGCTGATGAAACTCTCCCTCGACCTCAACTGGATCAAGAGTACGAGGGACGTCACTGAGCTGAACATGTGCAGATCGCGGAGGTGCCATGCGTTTGGTACTTGATTGGTTGGATCGCGAGGACGTTCGACTACATCAACCGCGTTTCATAACGCTTCCGCTTTTGGTCTACGAGGGTACGTAGACATACTCTCCCCCTCTCGTTGGTATGCATCTCCTAGATAGATCTTGCATGATCGTAGGATTTTTTTTTTGAAATACTGCGTTCCCCAACAGCCGCGCCCACAACCCACGCCGCCTCTAATGCCACCGCGCCACAGCCGTCACTGTCGCCAACACTGCCACCACAACCGCCATTAGGACGCCGGACGGCCGCCACACCGCCGTAGTCCATATCTGGGCCGTCATGAACCAGATCGGCGCCGCCGCAGTCCAGATCGGGGTCACACCCTCGAGCTAGGGCGCCCCGCATCACCCTATGACCTGCGAGAGGGAGGAGTGCCTCCGCCATCGCCGTCGCACGCATAGGCTATGCCCGGCGCCGATCACCGGAGGGGAGGAAAGGAAGGAGCGGTGACCTGACAGCTAGGGTTGGAGCCCCTGGGTCGCCCGCGCGGGGGGCGACGAATGGGAGGGGAGGGGAGGCGACAGAGAGATCTCACGCCCCTGTTCCAGGCGACGGAGCACATAGCACTACTACATCTAATGAAGCCAAATTACCAGGCGCACGGAGCCATGGCGCCGTGGCGTGTTGGGGTAGGGGCCGTGCTACCATGGTGGGTGCACCGTGAGGGAGACGAGGCCGTCTTCACTCTTCACGCTTCTCAGGCGCTCCGCTGCTCCGGCGCCGTTCCACATCCAATGCCGCTCTGTCACCCAGATCGAGCTCACGCAGATCCCGCGCTTGTGCACGCTATCAGCAAAGAAGTTAATGAAGTGTAGTTCTTAAGACATGGGCAGTAAAAACAATTAAAACTAGTGCCACACTATCACCAAAGTTGATGACAGTTGGGTGAGTACCTAAAAAACCAGGCCAAGCTTTGTTAAGGCCGACCCAAAACCTAGCCGGGACCCCAAGGTATGATCAAGTCTTCTAAAAACCACAGAACTGGATCTTTGCGATGCACACTGATCTACCACAGAAAGAATTTTTACTGCTGGTAGTCACTCTCTGGGTTGTTTGGCGAGCAAGGAGGAAGGCCATTTACGAGGATATCTTCCAGAGTCCGATATCAACAAGCCAGTTCATCCAATCTTATCTAGCAGATCTTTATGCCCTTAACAAGCCAAGCAACAACACAGTATGACAACCAATGGCCCGACCTACACATTGGATTCGGCCGCCTGACATGTTTCTTAATATCAATGTTGATGCCTCCATCACACGTAATAGGGGCCGAGGAGTTGCAGCAGCTATCTGCCGCAATCAAGGAGTCTTCCAAGGGGCATCGGCCATTGTTTTCAAGGGTATAGCTGACCTTCCGACACTTGAAGCCTTGGCGATCCGGGAGGCACTAGCACTCATTGAAGACCTCAATCTTCAAAGCATTCATGTTGCTTCTGACTGCAAGGTTGTGGTGGATGATATCAAGCAGCGGCACTTGACTAGTTATGGAGCAATATTACATGAAATTATAGATCATAGTCGCTCTTTCTTGAGATGTAATTTTGTTCATGAGTATAGGAGTTCGAATTTCGAGGCTCACAATTTAGCGAAGCATCTTTTAAGTTTGGGGGTGTGCCGCCATGTTTGGTTAGGACACTCTGGGGCGTGTTTGGTTGCCTGCATAGGCCTCAACCAGGCCCGGGCGAGAAGTATCCAGCCTGTTTGGTAGCCTGCATACACTATTGGGCGTGCATCGCATGCTTCTTAAAGCACTTCTGGGCCTGGCTCCCTAGAAACGCTCAAATCGGCAGTTTCTCTCGAGTCAGGCCGAGCGGCAGCGCAGCGAGCGGGCCCCTGCACGAGGAGAAACGGGAGGGATGTGAGGTGTTTACGTGGTGTCTTCTTCAACCTCGATGCTACAGTTTCGTTCAGGCGATCGGTTCGTAGTTTCGTCGGTCGTAAGTTCTTAATCTCATCTTCCCGTTTGGAGCTATTCTGGACGAATTTTGTCAGATTCGTCGCGCACGATCGATCATTTGAAATTTTCTTTGACCAGCAGCCTAAGCTCGCAGTTCCCATAACATTCGTGTTGTAAATTTTTGGTTTCGATGATCGTAACTTCATCTCTCTTTGAGCAGCAGTCTACTGCACTGATGTCGCCATGTCGAGCTCCTTTGTCCTCTGCTCAGAGGCCTCCTATCCGTTCCTCTCGACGCATATCTATTAAAATAGTAAGGAGAAATCCCTCCCCCCCCCCCCGACACGGAGTATCTACACCCGAGCTCAAATG